>NW_006921640.1:13538706-13546135 GCF_000298275.1 Orycteropus afer afer | reverse complement strand
GTTGTCTCTCCTCACCTGTAAGCCTGGGGCTCAAGGCTTTTATCCCCTTCCCTGCTCTTCCAGCCTGCTACTCTGGCCTGTAAGAAACCTACATAAATCAAAGAACATGGTATGCTCATGGATAGGTAGACTGAATTCTGTGACAATGGCAATGCTACCCAAAGCAATCTATATTAAATGCAATCCCAACCCAATTCCCATCAATGTTCTTTAAGGACTGGAAAACCAATCACTAATTTTATATGCAAGGGAACAGATAAACAAAGCACAATTGAAAAAGAAAATCATAAAAGGAAGTCTCACACTCCCTGATCTCAAAACCTGCTAAACGGTATTTAGCCACAGTAGTTAAAACAGCCTAGTACTGATATTATGATAGATACATAAGCCAGTGGAATAGAATTGAGAATCCAGAAATAGATCCATCCACCTATGGATAGCTGATGTTTGACAAAGGACTGAAACCCAAATGGGTAAGTGATAGCCTTTTTGACAATTGGTGTTGGCAAAACTGGATATCCATTTCAGAAAAATGAAACAAGATCCATACTTCACACCATACACAAAAAAAGCTCTAGTTGGATCAAATACCTAAATGTAAAACTTATAACTATAAAGTTCATCAAAGAAAAATAGAGGCAAATATAGGGGTCCTAATTTATGGCATAGCCTATCAAGCATTACTCAAAATTCACAAACATTAGAAGATAAACTAGATTACTGGGACCTTTTGAAAATTAAATACTTATGTGCTTCAAAACAATTCTCCAAAAGAGTGAAAGGAGACCTTACAGACTGGGGGCAGTGGGGAGAACGGCTATGACATATCCAGCAAGGGAATTATCTCTAAAATTTATGGAAAACTTCAACACCTCAACATCAAAAAGACAAACAATCCAATTTAAAAATGGGCAGAGAACATGAACAGCAGACACTTCATCGATGAAGATATTCGGCAGCCAATAAACACATGAAGAAATCCTTGTGATGATTAGCCATTACGAAAAACTAAACCCACTACCATCAAGTCAATCTTGATTCATAGCGACCCTCACAGGGTTCCCAATATTGTAAATCATTACAAATCGTTGTTAAGATTGTCTCATCTTCCTCCTCCGGAGTGGCTGGTGATCTTGAACTGCCGACCTTCTGGTTAGCAGCCAAATGCCTTACCCACTGTGCCATGAGAGCTCCTTCATTAGTCATTAAATCCACTGCCATTGAGTAGATTCTGACTTACAATGACCCCAATGGATTTCCCAACGAGGTAAATTTTTATGGAAATAAATCGCCCCATCTTCCATCCTTGGAAGAAGCTCTGGTGGAATAGTACCTAAGGCATTTGAGTACTAACCAGATGATTGGTGGTTCAAACCCACCAGCCACTCCATGGAAGGAAGATAGCACAATCTATTTCTGTAAAGATTTACCACCTCGGAAACCCAAAGGGGGTCGCTATGAGTTGGAATTGATTCCATGTCAGTGAGTTTTTGTTGTCATTGTGTCATTGTTTTTTTTTTTTTTGTTGTTGTTGTTCATTCTGCAGCGTTGCTGGTGGGTTTGACCCACCAACCTTCTGGTTAGTAGTCAAAATGCCTCAGGCACTGTGCCACCAGAGCTCTTTTTAAAAAAAGAAACCAAACTCACTGCCCTTAGTTTGGTTCACTCATAGTGATCCCTCCTTGTGTTTCTGAGGCGATATCTCTAAGGAAGTAGATTGCCCAGTCTTCCTTCCGAGGAGTGGCTGGTGGATTTCAACCACCAACTTCTGGTTAGCAGTCAAATGCCATAGGCACTATGCCACTAGAGCTCCTTAGAGAGATGCAAATCAAGACAACAAGTTATCATCTCAACCCAGCAGTAACAGCAAAGTTCAACAAGACAGAAAACAGTAAATGATGGTAAGGGTGTGGAGAGATCAAAGCTCTCATACACTGCTGATTGTTGTTGTTGTCGTTGTTAGATGCCGTCACATCAGCTCCAATTCATAGTGACTCTGCACAACAGAATGAAACACTGCCCATACCAGGCCCACACTCCTTGCTATACCTGAGCCCATCATTGCAGCCACTGTGTCAATACATTTCATTGAGAGTCTTCCCCTTTTTCAAAGACTCTCCACTTTACCAAGCATGATATCCTTCTCCAGGGAATGGTCCCTTCTGACAACATGACCCAAGTAGGTCAAATGAAGTCTGGCCATACTTGCTTCCAAAGAGGATTCTGGCTGCACTTTTTCCAGGATAGATTTGTTCGTTCTTTTGGCAATCCATGGTACTTTCAGTATTCTTCACCAATACCACAACTGAGAAGCATCAACTGTTCTTCCATCTTCCTTATTCACTGTCCAGTGCTCAGATGCATATGAGATGATTGAGAATACTATACCTTGTGTGAGGCACACCTTAGTCTTCAAAGAGACATCTTTGCTCTTCAGCACCTTAAAGAGGTCTTTTGCAGCAGATTTGCCTAGTGCAATATGTCATCTGATTTCTTGACTGCTGCTTCCATTGGTGTTTATTGTGGACCCAAGTAATATGAAATCTTTGACTACTTCAACCCTCCAATCTTCTCTCCATTTATCATGATGCTGCTTATTGGTCCAGTTGTGAGGATTTTCATTTTCTTTATGTTGAGATGTAATCCATACTGTAGTCTTTAATTTTCATCAATAGGTACAAGTCATTCTCACTTTCAGCAAACAAAGTTGTGTTATCTACATATTGCAGGTTGTTAATGAGTCTTCCTCTAATCCTGATGCCAAGTTCTTCATATAGTCCAGCTTCTCGCATTATTTGCACAGCATAAAGATTGAATAAGTATGGTGAAATGATACAACACTGACACACTCCCTTCCTGATTTCAAACCATTCAGTGTCCCCTTGTTCTATTCAAATGACAGCCTCCTAGTCTATGTGCAGGTTCCTCAGGAGCACAATTAAGTGTTCTGGAATCCTCATCCTTCTAAATGTTATCCACAATTTGTTATGATCCACACAATCAAATGCTTTTGCATAGTCAATAAAACACAAGTAAACATATTTCTGGTATTATTTGCTTTCAGTCATGATCCATCTGACATCAGCAATAATACCCCTTGTTCCAAGTCCTCTTTGAATCCAGCTTGCATTTCTGGACATTCTCTGTCAACATAGTGCTGCAACCATTTTGAATTATTTTCAACAAGATTTTACTTGTGTGTGATATTAATGATATTGTTCAACAATTTTGACATTCTGTGGGATCATCTTTCTTTACAATGAGTACAAATATGCAACTCTTTCAGACAGTTTTTCAGGTAGCTATCTTCCAAATCTCTTGGCATAACCAAGTGAGTTCCCCCGGCGCAGCATCTGTTTGTTAAAACTTCTCAGTGGGTACCCCATCACTTCCCAGACCCTTGTTTTTTGCCTGTTCCTTTAGTGCAGCTTTGACTTCTTCCTTCAATACCATTGGTTCTTGATTACATACCACCTCCTGAAATGGATGATCATCTACCAATTCTTTTTGGTATAGTAACTTTGTGTATTCCATCCATCTTCTTTTGATGTTTCCTGTATCATTCAACATATTGCCCATGGAATCTTTCAATACTGCAATTTGAGGCTTAAATTTTTTCCTCAATTATTTCAGCTTGAGAAATGCTGAGCATATTCTTCCCTTTTGTTTTTCTACCTTCAACTTTTTGCACTTTTCATTATAATAGTTGACTTTGTCTTCTCAAGCTGCTGTTTGGAATCTTCTGTTCAGTTCTTTTATCCTGTCAATTCTTCTATTTGCTTTAGCTGCTATCAAGTTAAGGGAAAGTTTCACAGTCTCTTTTGACATCCATTTTGGTCTTTTCTTCCTTTACTGTCTTTTTAATGATCTTTTGCTTTCTTCATGGATGATGTTCTTGATGTCATCCCACAGTTCTTCTGGTTTTTGATCATTGATGTTCAATGCATCCAGTCTATTATTTAGATGGTGTCTAACTTCAAGAGGGATATAATCAAGGCCATATTTTGGCTCTCATGGACTTCTTTTAATTGTCTTCAGCTTCAACTTGAACTTGCATATGAGCAGTGGTCTGTTGTACAATCAGCTCCTAACCTTATTTTGGCTAAAGATATTGAACTTCTCCATCCCCTCTTGGGAACTCTGGTAGTATGGTGACTAAGGCAGCTCACTGCTAACCAGAAGGCTGGCAGTTCAAACCTACCAGCCACTCCTCAGAAGGAAGGTTGTTCAATCTACTTTCATAGTGATACTGCCTTGGAAACCCAAGGAGAGGTCACTATGAGTTGAGTCCAACTTGACAGCACATATCAACAACAACATCACCTCTTGCCACAGATATAGTCAATCTGATTCCTGTGTATTCCATCTGGCAAAGTCCATGTGTATAGCCACTGTTTGTGTTGCTGAAAAAAGGTATTTCTAATGAATAAGTCTTGCAAAATTCTGTGATGTGATCTCCAGCATCATTTCTATCACCAAGACCATATTTTCCAACTACCAGTGATTCTTCTTTGTTTCCAACTTTTGCATTCCAATCAAAAGTAATAATTAACACATTTTGATTGCACATTATTTGGTTGATTTCAGACTACAATAGTTGGTAAAAAATCTTCAGCTTCCTCATCTTTGGCTTTGGTGGTTGTTATGTAAATTTGAATAATAGTAGTCTTAACTGGTCTTCCTTGCAGGCATATGGATATTATCTTATCACTGACAGTACTGTACTTCAGGATAGATCTTGAAAAATTCTTTGTGATGATGATCACCATGACATTCTTCTTCAATTTGTCTTTCCTGTCATAGTAGATCATATGATTGTCTGATTCAAAATGGCCAAAACTGGTCCATTTCAGCTCATTAATGCCTAGTATATCAATCTTTATGTGTTTCATTTCATTTCTCACAACTTCCAATTTTCTAATAGTCATACTTTGTACATTCCATGTTGTGATTATTAGTGGATGTTTGCAACAGTTTCAGCCCATTTTGAGCTGTGCTACATAGCAAATGGAGGTCCCAAAAACTTCAAAAGGTTTTCACTGGCCAATTATTTGAGAAGTGGATGGCCCCTTCCTTCTTCCAAGTCTTGAAGCTCCACTGGAAACCTGCCCACCATGGGTTACTCTTCTGGTATTTGAAATACTGGTGGCATAGCTTCTAGCCTCACAACAACACACAAACCACCACAGTATGACAATCTGACAGACAACTGGTAGTACACTGCTGGTGGAACTGTGAAATGGGTCAACTACTGTTGAAAATGGTACGGCACTTCCTTAAAACATTGGAAATAGAAATACCATGTGAAACAGCAGTCCCACCACTAGCAATATATTCTTCAAAGATGAGATGTGGGACACAAATAGATATATGCATTCCCATATTCATTGTAACACTGTTCACAATAGCAAAGAGATGGGAACAACCTAAGTGCTCTTGAACAGATGAATAGATTATCAAACTATGGTACATACACACAATAGAACAGTATACAACATGAAAGAATAATGAAGAATCAGTGAATCACCTCATATTATGGATGAACTTGGAAGACTTTATGTGCATGAAATAAATCAACCACAGAAGGACAAATATCCTATGAGTATATTGTTATAAAAAGTCAAGGAAAAGTTTACACAGGGAAGGAACATTTCTTTTTTTTGGGGTATCATGGATGGGAAGGGAGGGAAGGAAAATTACTGACTAAGAGACATGTGTTGATTTGGGTGAAGGGAAAGGCAATAATACAACAAGTGTGTGACCAGCACAATAAGACTAAGGAAAAGGAAGACACAGAAAGGTGCACAAGAGATATAGAGAAAGGTAAATATTATTACATGCACAATACTGCATTATCAGTAATAACAAACTCTAGTGTATGGGGGGACACATAGGCAGACAAGCAATAAGATCAGGTATTGGTAGGCAAACAGGAATATATCCATGACCATACATAGGTTTGGCAGATGATGTTCATACATGTGTATTTGTACATGCTATAAAGATATACATATACATTACAGAGCTAACAGTGGACAAAGTTAGAATAACTTCTTAGCCACAATGAAGCACCTGGAGGGAGTGAATCACTGGCTCTGTAGGCTCTGGACCATGGCTGCATGGGAGATCAAGCTCAATTGACACATATGGTATACAAAAACATTGTTCCACATCCTACTCTGGTGAGGAGCAACTGAGGTCTTAAAAACTGGTGAGCAGACATCTGAGATGCAACTATTGATCTCTTCTTATATTCAGCAAAGAAGAGTGAAAGAAATCAAAGATACAAGGAAACAATTAGTCCAAGAGACTAATGGACCACAGCAACCTCAGTCTACATGATACTGAGATCAGAAGAACTAGATGGTGCCCAGTTACCAATGCCAGCCATTTGGAAAGGGATCAAAATTGGTGATCATGGATAAAGTGGGAGAAAAAATGTGGAACAAAATTCAAAAACATAAAAATGACCAGAATCACTGGTTGGATAGAGACTTGTGAAACGTCTGAGACTATGGCCTTTGGTTATCCTTGGGCCTGCATTTGGCCTCACTCTCATGGGTTGGCTCTTAGTCAAACAATAGATAGGCCTGTGAGCAGGCCACCTACCCCAGGGAGATGCACTCCCTAGAACAGGTGATGATGAGAGATAAGAAGGGTAACATATGCACTGAGGAAAAGCTAGATAGACAGGAATGCATAGGTAAGAAAGGCACAAAGGAAAGGATAACCACAGAGAGGGGGAGAAGAAAACTGTTCCATTGTAGGGATTATAATTGATTCCATGAAACAAAATATGCATGAACTGTTGTGTGCAAAACCAATCTGCTTTGTAAAATTATACCCAAATCATAATTAAAAAAAAAACAAAGTGAAGAGTCAACCCACAGAATAGGAGAAAATCATTTGCAAATCATATACCTGATAAGGCCTAGTTTCCAGAATACAATTCAGCAGTAAAAAAACAAACCAATTTTAAAAATAGGCAAAGGATTTGAACAGACATTTCTTCAAAGAAGTTATACAAATGGCCAAGAAACACATGAAAATATCTTTAACATCATTTGTCATTAGAAAACTGTAAATCAAAACCATAATGAGATATGATTTCATACCTCTGAAGGAAGATGGGGCAATCTTCTTCCATAGTGATACTGCCTCAGAAACCCACAGAGGGATCGCTATGAGTTAGGGCTGACTCGATGACAAATAACAACAACAACAACAACAAGATTTCTATAATTAAAAACATAGGCAATAACAAGTGTTGGTAAGTATCCAGAGAAACTGGAATTCTCATACTTTGCTCTTTGGAGTGTAAAAAGTACCGTTTCACAGTCCCAGAAAAAAACTAAACATAGAGTCATCGTATGAACCAACAATTTCACTCCTAGGTATTCTCTTAAGAGAATTGAAAAGAGGTGTCCAC
>NW_006921640.1:13533606-13537764 GCF_000298275.1 Orycteropus afer afer | reverse complement strand
CTGTGAGTCAGGGCCAACTTGACAGCACACAACAACAACAACAACAACAACATTTAGGGTCACAGAAATGCTCTGGAATGAGATAGTGTGATACCTACACAGCATTGTGGATATACTAAAAAACTGAATTGTTCACTTTTAAATCACTAATGAATTTCATGGTATGTGAATTTTACCCAAATAAAAAATATTTTTTTAAAAAATACGTCCCTGTTAGCTTCATGTTGCTTTTTCTAGAGTGTTGCAGCATCTTTCTGCATATATTATGGTACTGGCTTCTTTATGATTAGCTGCATAACACACTAGACTCACATATGTAGTTTACTGATACACTTAGAGAACATAAGAATATTCCTTATTCCTATGACATTCACTAGGATTATAATTCTGCTATATTATTTTTAGTTTTCTTTCAATCTTTCCTTATTTCATGAATCTTTCTTTTCAGTGAATCCTTTGGTTTATTTGTTTTTTTGTCTTTACAGCTTGTACCTTCATATAATATTATCCTGTTTTTCATAGGGTCTTCTTATATTGAGATGCTAAAAAGTTTCCTACAATTTTCTTCTTCAACTTACTTTAACTCATTTTCAAAATTATCATTTGTTGAGTGTTTGCCATATCTTATGTGCTAAACTTTTGTGAATGAAATAATAGCATATGATTCTTTATTATTATTGTAATCATTGTAGAAATTAAAAGAAAATTGACCCAGAAAGTTTAGGTGTTACCACAATGATTAATTATTCCCTGCCCAGAAGGTTCACAGCATGCCCATTTCCTATCTTAGTGAGTCTCCTGAATCACAGAGTGGAATCAAACCCAGAACTTTGAAAGCTCAGAAAGGTGACCATATCAGGAATCGTGGGACTTTACTCCACACCAACAAGTTTTCAAGAACTAAAACATAAACCTGAATGATAATTTATTAATTTACAGTGAGAACTATTATGATAAAAGATCTGAATAATGACTAATATTCTCTTAAAAATTATCATTTAGCAGCTCCTGTGCTTAGTGCCTTATAGATATTGTGCCATTTAGTCTTTGCAATAATTCTGTGATAATTTTGGCTTAGGCATCATGATTAATTCTCTTTCATGAGAAAATTTTGATAGAAAATGGTGGTATTTGAAGAGCTACTAAAATGACTCAGTTCCACCAATGTGACTTAAAATACCCTAGCCAAAGACACTCAGGCAAGATAAATTGCTTTTATATACATCCAGTTTTCCAGGCAAACATGCACCCTCTCCCTCATTTCAAGGTAGTATCCCACGGATATGGTAATCATATCATTTTCATTGAAATTATGTCACCAATATTTCCAGAACAACAATCACAGACATCTTGAAGACAGCTAAAGAAAATCAGATTTAATCTCCATCATTCTAGTTCTGGACAACCCTGACCTTTTGAAGTCGAGTGTCCTATTATTGTCCCTTCTTATCACACTTCTTCACAGACACAATGGCTGGCAACATAACAAGATAAATCTCTAGTCTCACTCAGGTAGCTTATTTAAAAAAAAAAAAAAAAAACAACAACTGAGGACTTCCGGTAAGATGGAGGAATAGGCAGACAAGCGACACAGACCCTGTTCAAAAAAGAAAAAAAAAGCCAATTGACAGGGATAAAGAAGATAATCCTGGAGCCCTGAGCTTTGAAAAGAACTATACAGAAGTGGATTAGGCACCAACTAGTAGAAAAACCTGAACAAAAACAGTGAGTACAGAGATGATAGGAGCTGGGAATGTCAGCTACTCTGACAGGACCAACAGCCGGAATATTTCCAAATGGTATTGGGACCTGAGAATTGACCTAAAAATCAACCCTGGTTGCCAAGGGCTACAGGGGCTACTGCTTGGTAGCCTACAACTAGGAAGGGAAACAGTAAGGAGGGAGACTACCTGAGCTATTGACTTTCAGCTGTCCAGAGGGCATAGCCATTTAGATTGTTCATGTGTGGCAGCCATTTTGAATATGTAAAGTGACCACTTGACTGCTAACCAGAAGGCTGGCGGTTCAAACCCACCAGCCACTCCTTGGAAGGAAGGTTGGGCAATCCTACTTCCATAGTGATACTGCCTTGGAAACTCAAGGAGGGGTCGCTATGAGTTGGGGCCGGCTCGACGGAAAATAACAACAACAACAAAGTGATCAAGGGCACAGCCATTTCAAATATTTACAAGCAACAGCCATTTTGGATATTTAAAGTGACTGAGGGTGCAGCCATTTTGAAGGTTTACAAGCAGTGGCCATTTTGGATATTTAAAATGACCAAGGGTGCAGCCATTTTGAATGTTTACAAGTGGCAAGCATTTTGGATTTTAAAGTGATAGCATTCTTATTCGGATTTCAGGGACCTAAGAATAGGCTCTGTTTGCCAAGGTTGGCAGGGACATATGAGAGGCTGACAACAGGAAAAGAGATAGACGGTGAGTGTATAAGTGCTGTCAGCTAGCGAATAGAGGAGTACAGTACCCTGCTTGTGTAGATAACATACAAAGAAAATGAAAATCATGGGCAAGTCACTCCAACGTAAAATCACCAATTAAATATAAACACAAAAACATCACAATGCCTTGGAGACAACAGAGCATCACAGTCCACACAAAGAAGCAAGATAAAGCAGGAGAAACAAGGAACCAGGATACAGAACCGAAACACATCCCTGAGGAAGTCTCAGCATTGGAACTCCCTGATAAGGGATTCAAAAGAATTATATTTAGGTATCATCAACCAATTGAGGGACAGATCAAGGAAAACACAGAGAAAACCCCACAACAATTTCAAAAGATAATACAAGAACAAAATGACAAAATAAATGAAAAATTAGAACTGATGCAAAATTTACACATAGAAATCCAGGAGATTAATACTAAAGTTTCAGAAATAGATAAGACATTGAATGGGAAAAGGAGCAGAATTGAATCAATGGAAGACAGAATTAGGGAGATTGAAGGCAAATACCTGAACACGTCTTTGGAAAGAGATAAATCAGAAAAAAGATTAAAACAAAATGAAGAAAGGCTAAGGTTCATGTGGGATACCATCAAAAGGAATAACCTACGTGTAATTGGAATTCCAGAACAGGAAGAGACAAATAAAACCAGAGAAAATTGTCGAAGATATGCTGGAAGAGAATTTTCCTGGTATGATGAAAGATGAGAATATATCCATTCAGGAAGTCCAATGAACTCCAAACAGGATGGACCCCAAAAGAAAAACACCAAGACATATCATCATCAAACTTACCAAAACCAAAGACAAAGAAAGGATCATGAGAACAGCATGGGAAAAAAGAAAAGTTACCTACAAGGGGCAACAAATAAGAGTAAACTCAGATTTCTCAACAGAAACCATGCTGGCGAGAAGACAATGGGATGGTATTTATAAAACCCTGAAAGAGAAAAATTTCCAACCAAGAATTATGTACCCAGCAAAACTGTCCCTCATATATGATTGTGAAATTAGGACATTTCCAGATAAGCAGTAATGAAGGGAATTTGTTAAAACCAGACCAACCTTACAAGAGATGCTAAAGGGAGCTCTTTGGACAGAGAAGCAACAACAGCCAACAACAACTGACCATTAACACACATGATGATATAACCCAGAAACCAACCCAGCTACTGAAGTATCCAAAGTAAATAAACAGGGAAACAGAGACATCAATTGACTAATGAAGACAACTACAAACCAAAAAGAGGGAAAATATTGTGTTGTTACAGAACTTCTAGATGGTAGGGAAGTTAAGACAACTACAAGATAGAACAGATTGTTCTAAACTTAGAAAGAAAACTATAAATCACAGGGTAACCTCAAAGAAAAATGATAAACCTTCACATCAAAAAAGAGGACCAGCATAAATATGCAGCAAATACTAAAACCATAGCAATGAAGGAAGTGATAACACAATTCATAAACAAAATGAACTCAGCATAGAAAATTATATGGAACAAAGAAATTGACACCACAAAAAAGCACATAACAAAAATGACAGCAACAGGTTCATATTTGCCAATAATTACATATCTGGCAAGTGGCTTATCTCTCAGATTTATAGCAGAAAAGTGGATGACCAAAGTGTAGTACATACACATAATGGAATGCTATGCAGCACTAAAGAATAATGTGGAGTCTGCAAAACACCAC
>NW_006921640.1:13531038-13533036 GCF_000298275.1 Orycteropus afer afer | reverse complement strand
GATGGGTTTGAACCACCAGCCTTCTGGTTAGCAGTCAAGTGCCTTAGACACTATGCTACCAGAACTCCCTAACAGAGGCTCTAGGGACCCCAAATAGATACATTCATGCATATGATATTCCTAGGAAAATCTGAAGCTGAGAGTTTGACTCCATGACGTTTTCAATGATTAAGTCTTCAATACTGGATTTGACCCTTTGATTGACTTCTGGAAGGATGCCTCAACATTCAGAAATAAATGCTTTGTTACAGTATCAGGCAGGGAATAGCTTAATTTTTAAAACAAGTTTGAAATAGAACTGCACCTGATTAGGATGTCTCGAAGGGTCTACCACTTTTATTGGATTATAAAATATAAAAATATGTCTCCTGAATCATGATTTTAGATCATACAATATACAGACTTAAACAATTCCCACAATGTAAGCCAACCAGGCAGAATTTGCGAGGCATTGAAGCTTGCATCAGTAGTTTAAAGTTTTCATTTATTAAAAATTATGAGATATTCAGAAATCAGTAAAAGTAGAATCAAGCATGTTTTTTATCTTCTTGCATGTTCAGGAAATGAATCAGTATGCACAGCAGTGGGAAGCTGTTGTTTTTTTTATGAGTCAACTATGCAAGCAGTAAAATGTTCAAAAGAGATGTGGGGATTTGAGCTGCCAAGCTCCCATTTAAAACGTAGCAGACAAACACATCCATGATCATTTGTATATGCATAGTATCTTACCACTTATCAGACATTTTCAAATATACTAACATATTTAATCTTCACAGAACATCTGAGGCAACTCAGGAGGAACACATGGTACAGAAAGATTAAATGAGTTATAAAAAACGCACAGAAATAAGAGGCATTTTCCTGGTTTCATGTCCAAAGCTCTTCCCTATTTTTCTGTCTCATGGCAAATCCATAAAGCTGCTGTCAAATTTTGTTTCTAACAGTCAAGTAAAGAAGCTATGGTAGTGCAATGGTTAAAGAACAAAGCTGCTAACAAAAGGTCAGTGTTTCAAATTCACCAGCCACTCCTCAGGAGAAGGATGTGCCAGTCTGCTTGTATAAAGATTTACGGTCTTGGAAAACCCATAGGGAAGTTCTACTCTGTCCTGTAGGGTTGCTATGAGTCTGAATCAACTCAGGGGAATTGTTTTTTGTTTCTTGTTTTGCTGGTGCAGTGGTTAAGCTCTTGGCTGCTACCCTAAAGACTGGCAACTGGAACCCACCAACCACTCTTGGGAGAAAGATGTGGCAGTCTGCTCTTATAAAGATTAGAGCCTAGGATAGTGGCATCACTAGGGTTGGTGTTACACACTACAGTAACAGCTTATGGTGTCACCCTTCCCTCACCCCACAGACCACCTCCTGTATCAGGCTATGCAGAAACCTTACTAATGTTTATCATCTATTTTAAACATAGAATAATATGTGCTATATATAGTTAAAAATAATATTTCTTAGATTATATGAATACTTACAACAAAATTGTTTCATAAAATCTTTCCACAATGAATTACATTATTAGTTACCACATTATTAGTGACTGAGCAGGAGCCTTTTTTTATTTCTTTTTCTTTAATTACTTAATTTTCAAAAAAGTTATTGGTATATGTTCACAAATACTAACTACCACAATATTGATTTTTGACAAAATCCATGACATCAACAATAAGAAAAACAACAGGGCATGACTGTAGTGTGTACAGATGAAACTATATGATTCAGAGCATCACTGTAATTGGGAATAATGACAGCACTGACCAGAGTGCATTGTTGTTGTTGTTAGGTGCTGTCGAGTCGTTTCCAACTCATAGCGACCCCATGCACAGCAGAACGAAACACTGCCCGATCCCGCGCCAGCCTCACAACCCCTGCTATACTTAAGTCCATCATCGCAGCCACCGTGTCAATCCATCTCGTTGAAGGCCTCCCCCTCTTTCGTCGACCCGCCAACCTACCAAGCATGACATGCTTCTCCAGGGAATGGTCCATTCTTACAAC
>NW_006921640.1:13526923-13527644 GCF_000298275.1 Orycteropus afer afer | reverse complement strand
GGCTGGCGGGTTTGAACCGCCAGCCGTCTGGTTAGCAGGCAAGTGTCTTAGCCACTATGCTACCAGAGCTCCCTTAGAGTGCATTAGAAGGTTCAAAAAGTAAATTAGCATAGACTTTTAGCATTGTAGGGATATTGATATATCTAAACTGGCTTACAAAAAATGTTTTTCCTGTTATAACTAACTACAGGCATATTTTTATAAAACATATTAAATTTCTGCTGAAGCACTACACATATTTGTTATAGACAGTCATTTTGTTGTCACACCCTCTAATTGTGTCACCAGTGAGGTCCACACCCTCTGTACCCCCCTAATGACATCACTGACCTAGGAAGCCCTGTGGTGCAGTCCTTCTCTGTCCTGTAGGGTCACTATGGCTTGGAATTGACTTGAAGAAATGAGTTTATAGTCAAATATATTCTCAAAAACAGTTAGCATAAATGCAGGCTCCTTGCAAACATTTTTATAAAGATAAAAATGGGTTCAGTTCTTAACCATACAACTTGGATAGTCATACTTAGCCAGATATAATTAATTTCTTCATCAAATTATGGAGTACTAGATGTCATACACTTTGCTGAGCATTTTAAAAGGATAAGCTTTGTTGTTGTTGTTGTTGTTATGTGCTGTCAAGTCAAACCCGACTCATAGCTTTATTGTTGTTGTTATGTGCCGTCAAGTCGGCCCCGACTCATAGCAACCCCTCCTTGGGTTTCCG
>NW_006921640.1:13520251-13526558 GCF_000298275.1 Orycteropus afer afer | reverse complement strand
CCTTGTAATATCGATTATCCCAAATACATGAATTTAGTTTTCACTTTCTCACACTCAGATCATCCATGTTATATTACTTTTAAATGCTAAAATTATTTCTTCCTTTCTATGAGCATGTTTCAGATTATATCACACTAATCATGGAATACAAATGAACATGAATAGTAGTCTAAAAATATAATTGGGATAAGTCGGACCCGACTCATGTTGTTGTTGTTATTATGTGCCGTCGAGTCGGCCCCTCCTTGGGTTGCCAAGGCAGTATCACTACGGAAGTAGATTGCCCAACCTTCCTTCCAAGGAGTGACTGGTGGGTTTGAACCTCCAGCCTTTTGGTTAGCAGTCAAGTGCCTTAGGCACTATGCTACCAGAGCTCCTCATATAGTATATAGGTACTGTATATAGTACAGGT
Source organism: Orycteropus afer afer (assembly GCF_000298275.1). NCBI lineage: Eukaryota > Metazoa > Chordata > Mammalia > Tubulidentata > Orycteropodidae > Orycteropus > Orycteropus afer. Next base: position 13,526,146 of record NW_006921640.1, on the reverse strand, counting down.
ATATAGTAGAGCTGACAAAGGACTACCCAGGGATAAAAGACATATACATATGCTCTATATGTCCAAATAAATTTTAAATCTTGTCACTCTCCTCCAACTGAATGGATAAGTCAAAATTGATGGATAGAAATAATTTATTAAAATGGTGTCTGTGTCCCTGGGTAGTGCAAATACTTAATGAACCCAGCTACTAACTGAAAGTTTGATGGTTCAAGTCCACCCAGAGGTGCCTTGGAAATAAAAGCCTAGTGATCTGCTTCCAAAAAGTCAGCCATTGAAAACCCTCTGGAACACTGTTCCACTGTGACACACATGGGGTCAACATGAGTCAGAATTAACTGAACAGCACCTGGCTCTGTAGAGGTAAAGGACTACATTTTGTCAAATAATAATTGTTGAGAAGCAATTTTACCAACACTTAATGTGGCATAGACAGTGTCTGTTTTATTCAGTTATTTCCGCAGTGCCTTATACATGACAAACCAGTTGCCATGGAGTTGACTCCTACTCATGGCAACTTCACATCTGTCCCAGTAGAACTGTGCTCCATAAGATTTTTAATGGTTGATGTTTTAGAAGGAGATCACTAGGGCTTTCTCCTCAGACATCTCTGGGTTGACTTGAACCTCCAGCCTTTTGGTTAGTAGATGTGCAAGTTAACCATTTGCCACCCAACAACTACACATGTAAGTGTTCACTATATCGTAATCAATCAATAATGAGAAATTTAAAAAAAAAAATAAATAACAAGGCTCAAAAAATTCACTACAATTACAATGAGATAAAATATCCTTCCTTGTTATATTTTTGCCCATCAGAACAAATGTTCTCATTAAGTACAAAGAATTTGGGGTTTGTGACGGTCATTATCTTACATATTAGTTGAAAGAATAACAACTAATGGCCTAGAAATTCTTGAAGCCAGTCCCTAGAATTTCTAGTTCTGACATTACTGTAAACACTGCCCTGCATTTTAGAAAATTCCCTGACCTTCTTCAGAACTTCAGCCCAATCCAAGTTATTAAAGCTACAGCAGAGGCCCAGCTAAACTCTAGTCAACAATGTCACTTGCCTTGTTACTTCTGTGAATCTGTGACTCTTTCTCAACTGGACTTGAAAGCATCTGCTAAGTTTAACTTCAGTTTAGGAGGCTAGAAGTCCAAATGAAGTCCAATGTGTTCCTAGGATTATATAAACTGTGGACAGTTTTGTTGGTAAATTGTTACTTTGAAATAATTTTTTAAATTACACAAAGTTTGCAAGAATAGTACAAAGAACCCCTGTTTACTCATCCTGTTTTTTTCACAAATTTGAACTTTATACCATATTTACTTTATCATCCTCTCTCTTTCTTTTCCCTTTCTCCGTTATAAAGATGCACACACACACACACACACACACAGGGTTCAGAAAAATATGTTATATATGTTTGAATATATATTAATTGATATAATAAATTAATATATATTACATATATGTGATTTCTTTTCTGGAAAATATGAGTGTAAGTTGTAAATATGATAGCATTTTACTTCCTAAATATTTCAGCATATATTTATTAAGAACAAGTATACTGTAGTACTTAAGATTACCTGTCAACTTGGTTGGGCCTGGTTTTGAGTGGCTGAGCAGCTGGATGTAGTTATTCCCTGTGATGAATCAACTCCACGGTGGAATCTGCGGTGAGCAGCTAAGAAGCTTAACTGCATTCGGGATGTAGTCTGCTTTCAGTATATAAGAAGACTCTTTGAGAAAGGTCTTGGACTTTTTGGCACACTTGGACCTTACATGTAGCTGAGTCATCATTCAGCAGACTTCCTTGTTGCCTGCCAAACTTTGGAATGTTTCTGGACTTGAACTTGTGGCCTGCCATGTGGCTTGATAATCTTGGGACTGTGTCATTTCACTTGGTGACCTTGGGTTCATCAGCTTCAGCAGCCAGGAGCTGCATGAGTTAAAAGAAGCCTCCAACTCCAGTGGGCCTAGAATAAAAGGCAGAGGTATACTCCAAAGTCGACGGACCTTCACCTGGCTCTTGGAGCTAGCACTTTGAATTTGGACTTCTAGCCTCCTAAATTGTAAGTGAGTAAAATCTCTGTTTGTTAAAGCCTTCTACTCTGTCTGTTAAAGCAGCGCTATAGAACCAAAACATACATGGTGTTACAAAACTATAGTTCAGTTTTTAAAATCAGGAAATTAACACTGATGTTATATCATTATCCAATCTACAAAACTAATAGATAACCTACAAGTATTTTTCAAGTTTTTACAATTGTCTCAATAATGTCTTTATAGCAAAAATCAATATATTTGTATATATATATATTTGATCCAATATCATGTTCTGAATTTATTTATACTTCTTTACCTTTTTTTAATCTGGAACACCTCTTCAATTATTCTTTATCATCTATGACCTAAATGTTTTTGAAGGATACAGGCAACTTATTTTGTAAAATGTTTCCCTAATTTAGACCTAATCTTAGATTCTAATTAATTGATTTTGTCAGGAATACACAGCATACCTACACAGTGCATAATATTAGGAGTTTGGGCACACATTGATTTATCTCATTACTGGTGATGTTACATTTGATCACTTTGCTTAGGAAGCATCTGCCAAGTGTCTCCACTATAAAGTTATTAATTTTTTCCATTTTAATTAATGAATGTTTTCTGCAAATATGTTTAGAGATTATGTAAACTATTCTTTTCCTCAACAAACTTCCATTCTTTAGTTTTAGTGTTAAATGATGATTCTTGCCTGAATGAATTATTACTATTATGATTTCAAAATAATGATTTTACTTATTTCATCATTTCTTCAACAGTTATAAGTTGCCATTCTCCTGAAGATAGACTATTTTCCTCTTCCATCTTCCCCCATCCCCATTTATTTGTTCATTCATTTATTTATATTAGTATGGACCCATAGATTCCAATTTTATTTAATGAAGCTCTGGTGGCATAGTGCCTAAGGCATTTGATTGCTAACCAGAAGGCTGGCGGCTCAAACCCATCAGCAACTCCAAGGAAGGAAGATTGGGCACTCTACTTCAATAAAGATTTGCCACCTTGGAAACCCAAAGGGGGTTGGTATGAATCAGAATTGACTCAATGGCAGTGAGTTTGGTTTTGGTTTACGTATATATATTTTAGAAGACTAATATATATAATAAAAGGAGCTCTGGTGGCATAGTTCCTAAGGCCTTTGACTGTGAACCAGAAGGCTGATAGTTCAAACCCACCAGCCACTCCTTGGAAGGAAGGTTGGGCAATCTACTTCTGTAGTGGTACTGACTCAGAAACCCAAGGAGAGGTTGCTATGCATTGGATAGGACTCAAAGGCAGTGAGTTTGAGTTTTTTATGTAATAAATATTTATTATATTTATCATTATATTATTGTTTAATTTGGCCAGTGAAGGCCCCTTCAAGCTAGCCCTTATTATCTTTAGATATATCCTCTTATCCGTTGTGCATTATTACCTTCTAGCACAAGATATTCCAGTCCCGTGTTGCATTTTCTTGCCCCAGTTCAAGAATCAGCCTTTCCTTTGAGGATCTCTGGTTGCTTTCAAGTAAAAAATGTTATTTATAAACAATGATCTGAATGCTAAGTGTGCTCAATACTATACCCCAGTGCCACTAGACACTCTCAGTAGTCAGAATAAGACATTATACATACATACATACATGCTCACACATAAATACACACTGCCCAGCCATTCAAATCCAGGCCCAGCCCAGATGACAGGTAACCTAAAGTACCACAATGTACTTGTTCTTAATAAATGTATATTGAAATATTTAGGGGATAAAATGTTATCATGTTACAACTTACTCTCATATTTTCCAGAAAAGAAATCACATATATGTGTTATACATACATTTTGTTGTTGTTGTTGTTGTTGTTAGGGGCCATTGAGTTAATTTCAACTCATAGCAACCCTATATACAACAAAAAGAAACACTTCCCCAGTCCTGCACCATCCTCGCAATTATTGCTATACTTGAGCCCATCATTGACCACTCTGTCAGTCATCTCATTAAGGGTTTCTCCATTTTTGCTCTCTACTTTACCAAGCATGATGTCCTTCTACAGGGACTAGTCCCTCCTGATAACACTACCAAAGTACAAGAGATGAAGTCTCACCATCCTCTCTTCTAAGGAACATTCCAGCTGCACGTCTTCCAAGACAGATTTGTTCATTCTTCTAGCAGTCCGTAGTATATTCAATGTTCTTTGCCAAGGCTATAATTGAAATACACCAATTCTTCTTTGGTTTTCCCTATTCATGGTCCATCTTTTGTATGCATATGAGGTGATTGAAAATACCATGGCTTTGGTCAATTGCACCTTATTCTTCAAGGTAATATCTTTGCTCTTTAACACTTTTTAAAAAGTCTTTGCAGCAGATTTGCCCAATGCAGTGTGTCATTTGATTTCTTGAGTGTTGCTTCCATTAGCATTGATTACAGATCCCAGCAAAATGAAATCCTTGACAATTTCAATCTTTTCTCCATTTATCATTATGTTGCTTATTGCTACAGTTGTAAAGACTTTTGTTTTCTTTATGCTGGAGATGGAGCTCTGGTGGCATTATCGTTAAAGCTTTTGGCTGCTATCTAAAAGTTCAGTGGTTCAAACCCAACAGCTGCCTTGCAGGAGAAAGATAAGGTAGTGTGCTTCCTTAAAGATTTACAGCCTTGGAATTATCAGGAATGTGTAGGCAAAATAGAATAAACACATGACCATATATAAGTTTGGTAGATAATATTTTTACATACATATTTGCATGTGCTGTAAGAATGTCCATACAAATAGAACTAACAGGGAGCAAAGTTGTGATAACTTTTTAGCTACAGCCAAACACCCTGCGAAAGTGAATTTTTGGACCTGTGGGCTCAGGCCAGGGGACATCAAATTAAATAGGCACAACATAGTATATGAAAACAATTTAGTATATGAAAACAACATCATATATAAAAACATTGTTATACCTCCTATTTTTGGTGAGTAGCAACTGGGGTCTTAAAAGCTTGCAAGTGGCCATCTGGATGCAACAATTGGTCTCCCCTCTACCAGAGCAAAGAAAAATGAAGAAAACCAAAGATGCATGGAAACATTTAGTCCAAGGAACTAATTGACCATGTGAACCTCAGCCTACATGACCATAAAACCAGAAGAACTAGATGGTGCCTGGCTACCACTCTCAACCACTCAGAAAGGGATCAGTGCAGGAGATCTTGGATAGAATGGGAGAAAAATGTTGAACAAAGCTCAGAAACCATAAAAAAAAAGACCAGGGTTACTGGTCTGAGATGGGTGAAACCCCCAAGAATATGCCCCCTAGTCACCCTTCAGGCCTCGAATTGAACTCACTCCTGTGGTTTCCAGACAAAAATAGACAGGCATATAAGGTGAACATTTACACCAGCTAAGTACACTCCTTAGAACAATCAATAATATGAGATCAGAAGGAAAGTATTTACACAGGGAGAAAGCTCAGAAGGGAGGAATGCATAAGAAAGAAGGTACACAAGGAAAAGGAAAAAGTCACACAAGGAGGAAGTGGGAAGAGAGCTGTTACATTAGGGGGGTTGCAAACAATGTCATGAAACAAATGTATATAAACTGCTGTATGAAAAAAGAATTTGCTTTGTAAACTTTCACCCAAATCACAATTAAAACAAAAATTATTTACAGCCTTGGAAACCCTATGAGACAGTTCTACTCTGCCCTATAAGGTTGCTGTAAATTGGAATCCAGTCAATGGCAATGGGTTTGTGTTTTTGATTTATGTTGAGATGTTGTTGTTGTTGTTGTTAAGTGCCGTCGAGTCGTTTCTGACTCATAGCGACCCCATGCACAGCAGAACGAAACACTGCCCGAT
>NW_006921640.1:13516736-13518113 GCF_000298275.1 Orycteropus afer afer | reverse complement strand
TCAGCTCCTGGCCTGGTTTTGGCTGAAGATATTGAGCTTTTCCACCACCTCTTGGCACAGATGTAGTCAATCTGATTCCTGTGTGTTCCATCTGGTGAAGTCCACGTGTACAGCCTCCGTTTGTGTTGATGTAATCCATACTAAAGTCTGTAGTCTTTGATCTTCATCACTAAGCCTTTCAAGTCCTCTTTGCTTTCAGCAAAAGTGTATCATCTACATATCCCAAGTTGTTAATGGGTCTTGCTCTAATACTGATGCCATGTTCTTCTTCATATAGTCCAGCTTCTTGGATTAGTTCCTCAGCATAGAGATTGAATAAGTATAGTGAAAAGATACAACCCTGATGCACATCTTTTCTGATTTTAAATCATGCAATATCCCCTTGTTCTTGTCAAATGACTATCTCCTTCCTGGTCTATGTATAGGTTCCTTGTGAGCACAATTAAGTGTTCTGGAATTCCCATTCATTTTAATGGTATTTCTAATTTGCTATGATCCATATAGTTGAATGCCTTTGTATAGTCAATAATACACAGGTAAATACCTTTCTTTTGTTCTCTGCTTTCAGCCAAGGTCCTTCTGATATCAGCAGTGATATCCCTCGTTTCATATCCTCTTCTGAAATTGGCTTGAATTTCTACCAGCCCTTGTCTATGTACTGCTGCAAATGTTTTTTTGTTTTGTTTTGTCTTTTCATTATTTTCAGAAAAATTTTACTTGCATTGTTCAGTAATTAGTAGCATAGTGCCTAAGGCAGTTGACTGCTAACCAGAAGGCTGGCGGTAAAACCCACCAGCCACTCCTGGGAAGGAACATTGGGCAATCTACTTCCAAAGTGATACTGCTTCAGAAACCCAAGGAGGGTCGCTATGAGTTGGGTCCAACTCAACGACACATAACAACAACAACAACATTGGATCACCTTTATTTGGATTGGGTACAAATATGGATCTCTTCCAGTTGGTTGGCCAAGTTGATGTCTTCCAAATTTATTGACAAATGAGTTCTACCAGCATTGCATCCATTTGTTGAAGCATCTCAGTTATTATTCCATCAATTCCTGAAACCTTGTTTTGTTTTTTTACCAATGCCATTAGTGAAGCTTGGACTTCTTCCCTGAATGCTATTGGTTCTTGATCAAATGCTGCTATCTGAAATGGCTGAATGTCAGCCAATTCTTTTTGACCCAGTTACTGTGTATTCCTTCTATTTTCTTTTGTTGTTTCCTGTATCATTCAATATTTTGTCCCTAGAATCCTTCAATATTGCAACATGAGGCTTGAATTTTTTCTTCAGTTCTTTCAGCTTGAGAAATGTCAAGAGTGTTCTTCTCTTTTGGTTTTTTAACTCCAGGTGTAGTGTAGATATATAGATAGA
>NW_006921640.1:13509165-13516608 GCF_000298275.1 Orycteropus afer afer | reverse complement strand
GTAAACTTTCACCCAAATCTCTATTACGTATATAATGAAAATATATATACTTCTCTAAATAATGAATTCATACTGAAATTCCAATGAAAAACTAGCAGCAGAGGATTTATTCTAGTCATTCCCCTTTCTATATTTGTAACACTATTTTCTTACAGTAAGAAAATTATTCTCAGGGTATTTACTTAGTTGCCCAGTCATAAAATATATAGAAATTTGTTTCAAGATTATTAATCCATTGTACTGCAAACAACTAGAGCTCAATATTTGTTTACAGCTGTTTTTAAACTTTAGTCTGAGAGCATAGAGTTCTGCTCTGTCCTACTGGGTCTCTATGAGTTAGAATTACTCCATGGTGATGGGTTTGGTTTACAGGTTAATGAGGCTGGATTAGTGTGGGGTGGATTTTGAGCCATAGCCTTACAAGAGGGTATTACTCAAATCACACCCTTACTCAGGCCATACCTTCACTTAAGTCATACCCTTACTCAAGTACACCTTTTATAAAAGGAGTGAGAAGTGAACAGAGAGAGAAAGGACCTCACCATCACCTAGAAAGAAGAGTGGGAGTAGAGTGCATCCTTTGGATCTGGGGTTCCTGCACTGAGAATCTCCTGGTCCTAGGGGAAGATTGATACTAAGACACAAAGAGATCTTCAGGGAATATTGGGCCATCAGATGTTGAAGGGAGACAAGGACCTTCCCCCAAAGCTGACAGAGAGACAAAGCTTTATCCTATAGGTGGTGCCCAGAATTCAGACTTCTAGCCTCCTAAACAGTGAGAAAATAAATTTCTGTTTGTTAAAGCCACCCACTTATAGCATTTCTGTTATAGCAGCACTGGATAACTTAAGACACTTCTTATGTTTATTTTTGCAAAAATAAACATATTTTTATATTTACCCTTATTTCTTAACAAAAAGTTAATACGTTCTACAGATACTTTTCAGCACTTTACTTCCTGGAAATGACTCTATATCTGTTCCTACATCTCTTTAGTCCTTTATAATGTTGTGCCCAGGTTATGAAGGAGTAGTTCGGGGTGAATAAATTGCCAACATGCGACAATGCAAAAAGCAATAGGAAAGTTTATTAGCTAACTTAAGTTAGGGTCCTTGCCTTCACTCTCGCAGTGGGTTGAGCAAAAGACCCCGTGCTCTTACATTAAGGGATATTTATAGAGGAACATAGGGTAGAGTAGATAATTTGGTTTTTATGATAGGGGTTTGGGAATTTGGGGCAGGTTGGAATTCCCCTGGTTTCAAAGGTGAGTGAGAGATTTCTTGGGGCCTGGGCGGATCTCTTTGATATGTGCATATTCTCTGCAAAACCCCGGGGGTGAAAGCCCTCCTAGTCTTCAAAGGTGGGTGAGAGGCTTCTTGGAGCCATGCAGATTTCTGATAAAAGGCTCTGAGGTATGGGAGGTAATACTACAGGTATTAGGGCTCATCATGGGAGGTGTCAATCTACCTGGAGGCATTAGGGCTCAGCATGGGACGTGTCAATCTCCATACTAAAGGCTTCTGGTTAAGAAACCTTTCAGGCTTTACAATAACAGCTACAGAGGATTCTACCTGGTGTATATACTAGTTCATTCAGATGTTGTTCCATGTATGGGCATTTTGGATGTTTCAATATATAAAATTACAAAAGTATACTGAAATTCCTATTCTTGGGCAAATGTATTTTTGTATTGTTAGAGATAAGCCTTCAGGATAAATTCCTAGAAGTAATACTGTTGAGTCAAATTGTAAATGTGTATGTAGTTTTCTTAGATATTCCCCTCCATTAGAGTTGTACTGGTTTACATTCCCATTGATTAGCTAAGTGTGAGAGTATCTGATCTCCCACATGGTAAACAGTCTTGATTAAGTTAACAAGCAATGTGTCTCTTCCTATTTTTTTTTTTTTAAAAAAAACCTCAGGATTTTGATTTATTAATTAGAGCTACTCTTTTTCTAACCTCTATTAGTTTCTACTTTTATCTTTATTATTTTATTCACGTATTTTCATTTGGTTTGCATGTTTGTTCATTTCTAGTATTTGAGTTGAAAATTTAAAGCATATATTTAATTCTTTCTCTTTTCTTGATGTAAGGGTCATCTTCTCTCAGTATAGCATATTAATTTGTATTTGTTTGTTTTTAATGGAGAATAATGGTGAGAACAGAAGAAGAGAGCTGAAATGGCTTATTTGTCTCTCATTTCAGCAGAATGTTTCATTTTCTCTTGTTGTTTCCTTCTTTCCCCTCAATCTCATGTTTCACTGCACATAAAAGCAAGTGACTCTGACATTTCTGGTCTTACTCACTTTCAGATCCCTTCCATATTGCTGATGTTGTGAACTATCAAATCCCAGACCTACAGTCTGTATTATATGAATTTCCTATGGCTGATACTGCCTCGGAAACCCAAGGAGGGGTCGCTATGAGTCAGGGCTGCCTCGATGGCAAACAACAACAACAACAACATGGCTGTTGTAACAAATTACCACAAATTTGATTTAAAACAACACAAATTTATTATCTTACAGTTCCTGTCAAGAATCTGACATTGGGTTTCACTGGTCTAAGATCAAGGTATTGGCAGGGCTGTATTCCTTCTGGCTCTAAGGGAAAATCTATTTCCTTACCTTTTCCAACTTCTAGAGGCCACTTGCATTCCTTGGCCCATGTATGATCCCCTTCCTCCATCTTCAAATCCACCAACATCAAGTCTCTCTGATCATCCTTCTGTCCTCATAATTCTCTAACTATAGCCAGGAATGATTCATATGACTACAATGGGCCTACCCTCCCCATCTTCAACTCCATATCTGCAAAGTCTCTTCACCATTTAAAGTAATATATTCACAGATCCCTAGGGATTCAGGTATGGACATCTTTAGGGACCATTATTCTTCCTGTTATATATATAGTGTTGTGATTTCTCTTTCCTCTCCTTTTGAATCTCTTAATGTTCCCATTCTCAGTTCTCCATATGGAGACTTGAAAAGGCCATGGAGCTCTGTTGCAACTTGATGTTAATTTTTGTCAGAGGTTATTTGAAGTTCATTATATTATCTGTCTCCCACTAATGCAATGCTGAAATCACAAATCATGTATGGTTTTATTTCCACTCCTTGATGATTTTATGTTTTGGAGGGATTATGTATGGAGAGATGGGATTATGCATGGATTTAGTTGGTTGGGAAGTTGGAACTATTATGACGTAATGCATGATCTAGGATATTTTAAAGGCCTCTCTTAGGATTTTGATATTGCTCTTACAAATGTGTTTTGAATATGAGAACAACACATATTACCTCTGATCACCAAAGATGTCAGTGAAGAATAAATATGCAAAATCATTTTGAAAACTGTAAGGGATAAATTACTGCTGCAATCTAGTAATGAAAAGCAGTAACTGCAATATGCCGCGGGCTAGTAAACAAACATCCCACTGTAAGACAAAGCCTCCTAATTAATTATATTTGTCATTTAACACCTACTTCTTAAAAGCCAGCTTTATCTGCAGCTGCTACAATCAATAGTGCTTTGTTGCTGCCAAGCATTACTGTCTTGTATCTAGTAAAATAGGAACATAGAGCTTTAAAATCTCTTGATAGCTATGTCTGAACATCTTGCTACCTATTCTTTGTTTTGCTGTCTTCATCAGCAACATTTGCTCATTTTTTTCTCCTGATCATTTTATAAATAGTTGCTTTTTTTCTGAAAAAAGGTGTCACTGTTTTATCTCAAGAAGAGAAATGACCAGTGGCCAACTTTCATTAACACATAGTAATACTGTATAAAAAAGTTAAAGGAATTTTAGGAAAGTTGGCTTTTATAATTCTTTTTTTTTCAATTTTTAATGTGATGGAATAAAGAAATTCAAATGATATAATAGGGTATACTATGAAAAGCAAGTCTCCATACAAGTTTAAAACTTTAATCACTCACTTCTCTGCTCAAAACCACTCTATTATTATTTTCTTGTTTATTTTCCCACACAGGTCATTCAACTACAATTATATATGTATACATTCTCCTTTATAATACACATGTGGGATAAAATTAAACTGGTGAATCTTGACTTTTTCTTTTTAAATTTAACTATGTATTTTGTGACCTTTGTTTATCTGCATATGTAGTGATACCGCCTCAGAAAACCAAGGAGAGATCGCTATGAGTCGGATCCGACTCGACGGCAGTGAGTTTAGTGAGTAGTCTCAAGAAGTTCTGGTGGCACAATGATTAAGCACTCAGCTACTAACTAAAAAGTCAGAAGTTTGAATCTACCAGCCCTTCACAGGAGAAAAGAACTGGCAATCTTATTCAATAGAGATTATAGCCTACGCAACCTTATGGGGCAGTTCTCATTTGTCACATATCAGTTGGTGAACATATCATTTGCATGGATGGAACAGGAAAAGAGCAACTACATATAGTTTCATACATGCATTGTATTATACATATCAATAGGCCATGATTTATTTAAACTCTCCTGTATTGGTAGGTTTATGTAACTAAATTTTTAATTTAAATTTCTTATTATAATGAACACTTATTTACTCAAAGACTTAATACTCAATATAATATAAAGCTGATTAGTAGATAAATAATAAAAAAGATAAGAGCTGTTTCAGCTCCAACATAGAAAGAGCTTGAAAGCTGGCACTCTTGTCCTTACAACAAGAAAAAAATTATGAATATTGAAAATCTGTGGACCCACTGAGAATAGAGGTCATGGGCAAATCATCACCTCAAAAGCTGGAAAGAGGCAAATAAAATCATAATTGAGATCAGCTTACATGGAGCAGAAGCCACTGGAGCAATGAACTAGTAACTACTTGCCATTTTGTAGTTTCCAACTTATAGCCACCCTATAGAACAAAGTAGAACTGCCCCATAGTATTTCCAAGGCTGTAAATTTTTACAATAGTAGACTGCCTTATCTTTCTCCCACAGAGCAGCTGGTGAGTTTAAATTGCCAACCTCAGGGTTAGCACCCCAATGCTTTAACCACTATGCCACTGTTGTTGTTGTTGTTATGTGCCGTCGAGTCGGCCCCGACTCATAGCGACCCCTCCTTGGGTTTCCGAGGCAGTATCACTACGGAAGTAGGATTGCCCGACCTTCCTTCCGAGGAGTGGCTGGTGGGTTTGAACCGCCAGCTGTCTGGTTAGCAGGCAAGTGTCTTAGCCACTATGCTACCAGAGCTCCCACTATGCCACTAGAGCTCCTTAATAAACTGAACCACCAGCCTTCTGGTTAGCAGTCAAATGCCTTAGACACTACGCTACCAGAGCTTCTAGTAGGAATACTTAAATGGTAATTTGACAAATTCTTGGAGGCTAAATGTGGACTAGTCTGAGAGTTAGGAACTCCTGGAGGATATAATTATAGGGAAACCCCCATAGTTTCATGGGTTTTACCTCCAGAAATCCTCCTAGGTTCTCAACGTAAGAAGCCAAAAATTATCCCCACATCTCAGAATGTGAGAAAAGTAATCAATTTTAAATACACAAAGAGAATTTTATATAAAAATATCGACTTTCTTACCTAGTGGGAAAGTCATTTAGCCAACTTCAACCCTCTCTAGCCTTCCTGTCTCATCTAAGTGTGTGTGTGTGTGGGGGGGGTATATACAACAGAAACACTGTGAAGGTTACAGTCCCAGGACACAGTTCCCACTTAAAGACTAAAATTTAATAATAATATTACAGAACACTCAACCTCCTCCACCTATGGCCATACCATTTCACCACGAAGGATCCTTAATCTTTGTAACAATAGAATTCATCTGAAAAAGATGCAGGTTATGTTTAAAGAAGAATGCTTAGGAAAACCCAAAGACAACAAGGGAAATAAGCAAACCAAGAATATTTAAGCAATTTGAAGCCTCTGCCACATACAACTACAGTAAACTTCAAACCCAGACCAACTCTTATGCAGATTAACATAGCTCATAATAAGAGACTATTTACCTCAGCTCCTAGTGTTTGTCCATTATGACTGGCTTTCAACAAAAATAGCACAAGGCATAATTTTTTTTTTTTTAAAAAAGACATTAGATTGAGAAGGTTTCAGGAATTCTACCAAACATTGAAGGAATAAATAATACCAATTCTCCATAATGTATCTGAGAAAATAGAAGCAGAGGGAACACTTTATAACTCATGTTAAGAAAACATTATTATCCTAATACTAAAATCAGTAAAAAACATTATATGCTAGTTGATAAAGTTACTTCCAATGAAAGCATGTACTAACAATTCTGATATTATTATAAATGTATACTGAAATTGAACAATTAAATAAATAGATGGTAGGTGGTAGGATCCAGATGTCTCATTGCAGGAGTGTGAATTTACAAATAAGCAAAGGAAAATGGTTAGAATGATAAATACAATACTGGACTAGAGTTGGACACATAGGAATAAACTATGGTATCGGAGTGCCTAAGGCATTTGACTGCTAACCAGAAGCCTGGCAGTTCAAACCCACCAGCCACTCCTCAGAAGGAAGGTTAAGCAGTCTACTTCCATAGTGATACCACCTCGGAAATCCAAAGAGAGGGTGGCTATGAGCTGGATCAGACTCGATGGCAGTGGGTTTGGTATAGATACAAATGTAGAATTTAAAAATATTTATGTTGTTGTTGTTGTTATGTGCCGTCGAGTCAGCCCCGACTCATGGTGACCCCTCCTTGGGTTTCCGAGGCAGTATCACTACGGAAGTAGGATTGCCCAACCTTCCTTCCGAGGAGTGGCTGGTCCTCTAGTGCCCTTCTAACAGAAGACACCACAAAGGAATGGATGGTTTTAACAAACAGGAATTTATTCTTTTAAATTTTGGAGGCTAGAAGTCTGAGTTCAAAGTGCCGAGTTCTAGGGGCTGGGTGAAGTTTTCTCTTTCTGGGGCTTCATCTCCACCTCTTGCTCCTGTCCCACTGAAGCTGGAAGCTTTGTTTACTAGGCAGCTGCTGGCTACTGAGGCTGACAAACCCAAGATCAACAAGTAAAATGCCACAGTACCAAGATTATCAAACACCACAGCAAGCCATTAGTTAAAATCCAGACAGTTCCAAGATCGGCACACAACATGGCAGGCCATACACTGAAGACCCAGCCAAATACAGGTTCCACGTGTAACAAAAACCTAGAGACCTTTCTCAAAGCTGTCTTCTTATATACTGGAAACAGATCACATCCTTAAGGCAGTAGTCAGCTGCTCACAGTAGATACAACCATGGAGTAGATCACCAGTTTCATCATGGGGAATACTACATCCAGCTGCCCAGGCACTCAAAACCAGGCCAACCAAGTTGACACATAACCTTAACTCCTACAGTTAGTAAAGAAAAGTCATTTTTTAAAAATCTTGACCAAGGTGGATAATACAATCTTTAGATGAGTATCAGTTGGATACTTGTAGAATTGAAACAGTTTTGCTTCTGTAGAAGT
>NW_006921640.1:13504785-13509065 GCF_000298275.1 Orycteropus afer afer | reverse complement strand
GAGGCAGTATCACTACGGAAGTAGGATTGCCCAACCTTCCTTCCGAGGAGTGGCTGGTGGGTTTGAACCACCAGCCTTCTAGTTAGCAGTCAAGTGCTTTAGCCACTATGCTACCAGAGCTCAGATAGATATAAATACATAGGTAGGTTGGTGTGAAAACATATGTTTCCTTGATCTCTCAGCTGAGAGGGCCAAAAAGAAATAACATCCCAAAAGAAATGAGGACACCTATTTCCCAGATTTTGGTTTCTAGTACTATTGTCCAATGAAAGGAACCAGAGCTTCTCACAGAAATGGCTGATTCTAGAACTGAGTAACAACTATGAAAGAAGAACCTGGAGCATCTTGCAGTACTAGAAGGAAAGGAATTTCTAAAAAATTAAAAAAAAAAAAAATTCAGCAAACCCTACAATGATGGAATTATGTGAAAGTGACACCAGAACCAACTGAAAGAGTACTTAATGGACAAAGCAGTAATAATGTGAACAACAAAAGAAATAAATTAGTATTGAATTACAATGCAAGGTATAAATAAATATCTGTAGTCTATACTGATATACATAAATGATTGAATAAATAAATGGAGGAGAAAAGACCAATATCTTGGCAGAGGAATTTCAATTAATTTATGCACATACTCACCCTCAAGGAGGAAGAGGACAATATTTCCCCACTCCTTAAGTATGGTCTGAGAATAATTATTTCATTACAAGGGGTACAATATAGGAAAGGAAAAAAGAGTAAAAGGCAAGGAAAAAAAACTGTGCGGAGAAGCCAGACAAACACTACCTCCATCAGATGATCAAGATCAACATCAACAGTGATAAATAATGTTGATGGTAAGTACAATGATTTGACATCATGAAAATGGCCTTTTACCTCTGTGATCTTCCTTTCAAAAACCATAAGCTCAGCCTAATAAGGAGAAAATTATCAGAGAATTTCCAACAGTGGGGCATCCTACAAAGCCCCTGATCTATTAATACTCTTCAAAAGTGTCAAGGTCTTCAAATACTAGGAAGATCTACAACACTGACACAGCCATAAGGAGCCTAAGAAGACCGGACAATTTAGTGCAATGTGGTATCCTGGATGGGATTCTAGAATATAGTAAGGATGTTGACCTTATTGTTGTTGTTAGGTGCCATTGAGTCATTTCGAACTCATAGCAACTCTATGTACAACAGAGCAAACACTGCCTAGTCCTACACCATCATCACAACACTTGCTATGCTTGAGCCCATCATTGCAACCACTGTCCACCTTGCTGAGGGTCTTCTTTTCCATTGACCATCTACTTTACCAAGTTCGATTTTCTTCTCCAGGGATTGGTCCCTTCTGACAATATGGCCAAAGTAGGTGGAATGAAGTCTGGCCATTCTTACTTCTAAAGAGCATTCCAGGTTCACTTCTTCCAATACAGATTGGTTTGTTCTTCTGTCAGTCCGTGGTACCTTCAGTATTCCTTGCCAACACCATAATTCAAGCCGTTAATTCTTATTTGGTCTTACTTATTCATTGTCCAAATTTCACATGAATATTATGTGATTGAAAATACCATGGATTGTGCTGGGTGTACCTTAGTCTTCAAAGTGACATCTTTGCTCTTTAACACTTTAATGAGGTCCTTTGCAGATTTTCTCTGTGCAATGTGACATTTGATTTCTTGACTGCTGCTTCCATTGGAGGAGCTCTGGTGGCATAGTGCCTAAGGGATTTGACTGCTAACCAGAAGGCTGGAAGTTCAAACCCACCAGCCACACCTCGGAAGGAAGGTAGGGCAATCTACTTCCAAAGTGATACCACCTGGGAAACCCAAAGAGGGGTCACTATGAGTCAGATCTTACTCAATGGCAGTGCGTTGCATAGTGTGTGTTTCCATTGGTGTTGATTGTGGATCCAATATGAAATCCTTGACAACTTCAATCTTTTCTCCTCTTATCATCATGTGGTTTATTGGTATAGTGTGAGGATTTTCATTTTCTTTATGTTAAGGTATACTCCATACTACAGACTGTAGTCTTTATTCTTCATTAAGTGCTTCAAGTCATCTTCACTTTCAGCAAGCAAGGTGTGTCATCTGTATATTGCAGGTTGTTAATGAGTCTTCTTCCAGTCCCAATTTCATGTTTTTCTTCATATACTCTAGCTTATCAGATTATTTGCTCAGCATATAGATTGAATAAATATGGTGAAAAGATACAAATCTGATGCATACCCTTCCTGATTTTAACCAATGCAGTATAGCTTTGTTCTGTTCAAACAACAGCCTCTTGGTCTATGTAAAAG
Source organism: Orycteropus afer afer (assembly GCF_000298275.1). Classification (NCBI taxonomy): domain Eukaryota; kingdom Metazoa; phylum Chordata; class Mammalia; order Tubulidentata; family Orycteropodidae; genus Orycteropus; species Orycteropus afer. The sequence goes on along the minus strand of NW_006921640.1, from coordinate 13,506,776 downwards.
TTCCTCAGGAGAACAATTAAGTCTTCTGAAATTCCCATTCTTTGCAATGTTATCCACAATTTGTTATGACCCAGACAGTCAAATGCTATTGCATAGTCAATAAAATACAGGTAAACATCTTTCTGGTATTTTTTGCTTTCAGCCATGATCCATTTGACATCAGCAAAGATATTCTTTGTTCTACACCTTTTTCTGAATCCAGCTTGAATTTTTTTGAAGTTCCCCATCAATATATTACTGCAACCATTTTCTAATTATCTTCATCAAATTTTATTTGCATGTAATATTGATATTGTTCAATAATTTCCATATTCTATGGGATCATCTTTCTTTGGAATGGGTACAAATATTAATCTCTTCAAGTCAGTTGTCCAGGAAGCTGTCTTCCAAAATTCTTGGCATAATCAAGTAACCATCTCCAACACTGCATCCATTTGTTGAAATATCTCAGTGGATATTTTGTCACTTCCTAGAGCTTTTATTTCTGTAGTTCCTTCAGTAGAGCTTGGATTTCTTCCTTCAGTATCATTGGTTCTTGATTATATGCTACTTCCCAAAGTAGTTGAATATTGACTAGTTCTTTTTGGTACATCAACTTTGTGTATTCCCTCCCTCTCCTTTTGATGCTTCCTGAATCATTCAATATTTTACCCATAGAATCCTTTAATATTGCAACTTGAGGCTTGAACTTTTCTTCAGTTCTTTCAGCTTGCAAAATCCCAAGCATGTTCCCTTTTGGTTTTGTAACTTCAGGGCTTTGAACATTTTATTATAATGCTTTACTTTTTCTCCTTGAGCCACCCTTTGAAATCTTCTGTTCATCTCTTTTATTTCATCATTTCTTCCATTCACTTTAGCTATTCTCCAAACAAGAGCAACTTTTGTAGTCTCTTCTGACATCAATTTTGGTCTTTTCTTCCTTTTCTGTCTTTTTAGTGGCCTTTTGCTTTCTTCATGTATGAGGTTTTTGATGTCATCCCACAACTGATCTATTCTTCAATCTCTGGTGTTCAGTGTGTCAAATCTCTTCTTAAGATGGTCTCTACATTCAGGTAGGATATAATCAAGGTCATATTTTTATTCTTATGTACTTGTTTTAATTTTCTTCAGCTGCAACTTGAACTTGCATGTGAGCAATTGATAGTCTGTTCCATAGAAGGAGATAAGACTAAATTTTTTAAGATCTTAATGAAGTCTGGATTTTTTTTTTAATAGTAATCTATTTATGCTCATTATCATAATGTACCAATCTAATGTAAAATGTTAATTTTAGGGTGTGATACTTAAAGTTGTGTGTTAACTTGGCTGTACCAAGCTTCTTAACAGTTTTGCAATTTTGGTGTAGTCATTCCTCATGATGAGATCTGATCCAATCCAATCACTTCCATGATGAGATCTCTTATGACCAGCCTATTAGTTGAAAGGGAATTTCATGAGGGGTGGGACCTGCTTCCATTATATATGGAGGTTCTGGCAAAGCTCTCTGGCTTTTTGCTTAATCTGGATCCTGCACCTGGTTTGTCATCATAGGACCTCAGTTCTTTCGACTTGAGCCAGTGGCCTGCCATATTGCCTGTTGATCTTAGGACTTGTTAGCCTATGCAATCTGTGAAGCAGTAGCCTGTCATCTTACCTACTGATGTTGGATTTATCAGCCTTCAGATTTTGTGAGTCAGCAGCCTGACATTTGACCTGCCAGTCTTGGTTTGTCAGCCACCACAGCTGTATGTGTTAAGAGAAGCCTGTAGCCATACATGTGACTCATAAAATCTCATAAAATTGGAACTTTCAGCCTCTGCAACCATATGAGCCATGAGCCATTTCCTTGAGATAAATCAATCTGTGTGTGTGTGTGTGTGTGTGTGTTTTATATATATATATAGCTCTGGTAGCATGGTGCCTAAAACATTTGACTGCAAAACAGAATGTTGTGGTTGAAACCCATCAGCTGCCCCATGGAAGGAAGAAGATGAGTCAATCTACTTCCATAA
>NW_006921640.1:13502909-13504614 GCF_000298275.1 Orycteropus afer afer | reverse complement strand
ATAAGCTTCTTTGGTTTTGCTTTCCCAGAGAACCCAGCCTAAGGCATAGGGAAAACTGGTTGCAGGTATGTGGGAACTCTCTGTCTTATCCACTCATTTTTTTCTGTAAATCTAAAGTACTTCTAGAAACTAAAATCTATTTTTAAGAAAACAAAACATAGGAAAGCAGCTTGGGTGGCAGGAAGAGTGGCAACAGGCAGGCAGCTCAGCTTCGTAAAAGCTCTAGGTTTATAGTGGCCTGCAGGCATCTGGCAGGTGTGCTCCTCACTGCCAAGATTCCAGAGAGGAAAGTCAGCTCCAAAGGAACAGTGAAGGAGGAGCCAAAGAGGAGATTGTCGAATTTGTTAGCTAAACCTGCTGCTGCAAACGTGGAAGTGAAGCCAAAAAGGACAGCAGGATGAGATAAATCTTCAGACAAAAAAAGTGCAAGCAAAAAGCAAAAGGGAAGCAAAAGGAAAACATGCTGAAGTGGCTAACCAGGAAGCTAAAGATTTACCTGCAGAAAATGGAAAAGTTAAAACTTGGAAAGTCCAGCCTCTGGTGAAGTAGGAGAGAAGGAAGCCAGGTCTGATTAATGTTTGTCTACCATGTTTTTTTCAATGGCCCCTGTATCTCCCTTCTTCTACAATCCAGAGGAATATTTTACCAATTAATTTGTAAATGCAAGTTTTTTAGTAGCTCTAGAACCATTTTGAAAAGGAAATCCCACCTCATCCCATTTTTTAATTGTAAATGCTTTTTGTTAAGAAGTGAAATCATTTGTTCTTTTTCATTTTTTGGTATAACCAGAAAATAGTGGGATGTTGAATTGACTGTCTTAGGTATTAAAGTAACATGGGGGGGTATTGTTTACATTTCACAATACAAAGCTTACTTAATGGTAATTTGGCGTTGTGTTTAAGTATTTATAAGTCTCAAGAATTTTTAATTATTTAATTTCCATGTTGTTTTTTAGTGGAACTGTTTCTTAAGAAAAACACTCCTTCATCATGGTTCTCCCTGTCAGAAATGAGTGCATTATATAAAATTTTTGGTTTTGGTAATCCAGTTTTCCTAATAAGTTTGTTATGTGCTATAAAATTTGAAAATTTGAGTGTGTAGTGTGTGTGACATTAAATTGTGAATTGGAAGGACTTATGATATAACAGCTTATTAACAATTGAAGATATTGGTACTTGATATCCTCTTAAGGAAAATTTGCCACCAAATTTGAAGCTGGAAAGTCACTGGAATTTAGAAAAAAAATTATAACTACACGTTTTTTAAATTTTGGGTACATACATTAAGAATTGTATACAAATTATTGATGATGTTTCTGTACTGACCCATAAAACAGCCAACAACAACAACAAAAACAATTATGGGGGGGAAAAAAAGAGAGAGAGACAGAGAGAGAAAATTTCAAAGTGAATTGAAAACTGAATGTGGCAGGCAGAATATGAAGATGACCTCCATGACCTTTCCTCTTTTATTACTCCCGTGATTGTTATATATGGCAAAAGGGGGATTTTCTAGGTGGTTCAAAAATATTCACACAAGCCTTTTAAATACAGAGCTCTCTGCCCCCCATTATGGCTACTGTCAAAAAAAAATGAAAAATAACAAGTGCTGGTGAGGAACTTGAGAAATTACTGGTGGGATTATAAAAAGGTATAGACACTGTGGAAAAGTTTGGCAGTTCTCAAAAAGTTAGATGTAGACTTAT
>NW_006921640.1:13496422-13502624 GCF_000298275.1 Orycteropus afer afer | reverse complement strand
CTCTCTCTCTCTCTCTCTCTCTCTCTATATATATATACATACATATAATCCCCAAAAGAATTGAAAGTAGGCACTCAAACAGATACTTGTACAACAATATTCATTGCAACACAATTAACAATAGCCAAAATGTGGAAATAAGTCAAGTGTTCATCCACAAATGAATGGATAAACAAAACGTGATATACACATATGTTGTTGTTGTTGCTAGGTGCCATCAGATTGATTCTGACTCATAGTGACCCTATATACACCACTCATCTGTCAGTTTGTCAGACTGTGGTGGCTTGCATGTGCTGTAAAGTAGAGGCTGTGCTACCAGTATTTCAAATGCCAGCAGGGTCACCCATGGTGGACAGGTTTCAGCAGAATTTCCAGACTAAGACACACTGGGAAGATGGATGGAGCCATCCATTTCTGAAAGAATTGGCCACTGAAATCTTTATGAATAGCAGTGAAGCACTGTTTGATATATTACTGGAAAACCGTATGAAGAACTGTGAAAAAATATACATATAATGGAATACTGTTTAGCCATAAAAAAGAATGAAGTTGTAATACATGCTACAACATGATTAAGCCTTGAAGACATTATGCTAAGTGAAATTAGCCAGACACAAAAGGACAAACATTGTAATATCTTAGTTATAGGAAATATCTGCAATAGGAAAATGCATAAAGCCTGAAAGTGGATTAGTGGTTATCAGAGCTGGGGAGATGGGGTTGGAAATGAGGAATTTTGCTTAATTGGTACAAATATTTTCTTTAGGGTTATAAAAAGAAGAAAGAAAGAAAAAGGTCTAGAAACAAGTAGCTGTGATGGTTGCCAAAAAAAAATTTAAGTAAAAAATAGATATGATTTTCTCTGTCTTCCAGAAGAAAATAAGTTAGAGAGATTAGAAGCACAAGAAGAATTTGATGTGCCTTTGCTAAATTGAAGAAGGAGAAAGCCACATGAGAAAGAGTGCAGATAGACTCTAGCTGATAGCTTGCAGGGAAACAGGAACCTCAGACCTACAACTCCAAGGAATTGAATTCTGCCAACAACCTAAATGATCTTGGAAGAGGACTTGGTCCCATATTCTCCAGATAAGAACCCTGTGTGGATGACACTTTGATTTCAGCCTTGAGAGACCCTAAGCAGGAAACCCAGATAAGTCTGCCCAGACCATTGACCTACAGAACTATGAGCTAAAGAATGGATATTATTTGAAGCCTCCAACTTTGTGGTGATTTGTTATAATGCAATTGGATACTAATACACTGAAAAGAAATCCAAAGCTAGAATGTTGAGATGGCACAGCTATAAGAGAAATGGAATTGTCTTGATATAAATTGAACCAAGTGTCACCTTAAAATAAATAACCTCACAGAAAAGACATGAGAAAGAAAAGAAAGGAAAATCTTCAAATTTTCTTTATACTTAAACTGATTCAGCTATCAAAAGTCTACCCTTCATAGATTTTGTAGATTTAAATAACTATTACTTATTTTTTAAAAACAGTAAAAGGACTTTCAGTAAGATGGCAGAATAGGCAGACAAGCTACACAGATCCTCTTCAACAAAGAAAAAAGAAACTAATTGATAGAGATACAGAAGATAATCCTGGATCCCTGAGCTTTGGAAAGAAGTATATAGAAGTGGATTAAGCACCAACTAGTGGAAAAACCTGAATAAAAACAGTGAATACAGAGACAGATAAAGCTGCAGACTGTCAGCTACTCTGATAGGACCAACAGACTGAATATTTCCAAGTGGTATTGGGACCAGAGAATTGACCTAAAGATCAGTCCTGGTCACCAAGGGCTGCAGGGAAAACACTGTTGATGGCCGATGACTAGGAAGAGAAACAGCAAGGAGGGAGACAACCTGAGCTGTGGACTTGCACCTATCCAGAGGGCAGAGGCATTTTTATTGTTTATAAGTGACAACCATACTGGATATTTAAAGTGACCAAGGGTGCAGCTATTTTGAATGTTTCCAAGTTGTGGCCCTTTTGGATATTTAAAGTGGCAGCATTCTCATTCAGATTCTAGGGACCTAAGAATAGGCTCCATTTGCCAAGGATGGCAAGGACATACGGGAGGCTGACAGTGGGACAGGAGACAGGTGGTGAGTGTATAAAGGAGAGTGTATAAATACTGCCAACTAGTGAACAGAGGAGGATAGTATCCTACTTACATAGATAATATCCAAAGAAAACAAAAATTGTGGGCAAGTCACTCCAACATACACTCCAATTAAATATCAACAAAAAAAGTCACAATGTCTCAGAGACAACAGAGCATCACAGTGCACACTTCTTTCCACACAAAGAAGCAAGATAAAGCAGGAGAAACAAGGGACCAGGATACAGACCCAAAACACCTCTATCACTGAGGAAGATGCAGCATTGGAACTCCCTGATAAGGAATTCAAAAGAATTATATTCAGGTACATTCAATGAATGGAGAGACAAATCAAGGAAAACACTGACTAAATTGAGAAAAACCCTAGAACAATTTTGAAAGACAATACAAGAACAAAATGACAAAATAAATGAAAAGTTAAAATGATACAAAATCTACAGACAGAAATCCAGAAGATTAATACTAAATTTTCAGAAGTAGATAGAATTGAGTCAATGAAAGAATTAGTGAGATTGAAGGCAAATACCTCAATACTTTTTTGGAAAGACATCAACCAGAAAAAAAAGATAAAAATAAAATGAACAAAGCCTAAAGTTCATGTGGGATACCATCAAAAGGAGTAACCTACTTGTAATCAGAATTCCAGAACAGAAAGAGACAAATAAAACCACAGAAAAAATTGTTGGAGATTTGTTGGAAGAAAATTTTCCTGGTATGATGAAAGATGAGACTATATTCATTCAAGAAGTCCACAGAACCATAAACAGGAGAGACCCCAAAAGAAAATCACCAAGACATATCATCATTAAACTCATCAAAACCAAAGACAAAGAAAGAATCCTGAAAGCAGCATGGGAAAAACAAAAAGTTACTTACAAGGTGCAACCAATAAGACTAAGCTCAGATTTCTTGGCTGAAACCATTCAGGCCAGACGACAATGGGATGGTATATATAAAACCCTGAAAGAAAAAATTTCCAACCAAGAATTTTATACCCAGAAAAATTGTCCTTCAAATATGATGGTGAAATTAGGGCATTTCCAGATAAGCAGAAATTAAGGGAATTTTTTAAAACCAGACCAACCTTACAAGAGATCGTAAAGAGAGTCCTTTGGACAAGAAACCAACAACAACCGACTAATAACACACATGATGACATAATCCAGAAAGCAACTCAGTTATGGAAGTATCCAAAGTAAATAAGCCTATAAGATTGTAAACAGGGAACCAGAGACATCAACTGGCAAATGCAGACAACTACAAACCAAAAAGAGGGAAAAAATTGTGTAGTTACAAAACTTGTAAATGGTGAGGAAGTCAAGACAATTGCAAGATTAAACAGACTGTTCTAAATTTGAGAAGAAAATTATAAATCCCAGGTTAATCTCAAAGAAAAATGATAAATCTTTACATCACAATAAAAAAGGACCAGCACAAATATTTAGCAAATACTAAAACAAGAGATCTATATTTGTACCCATTCCAAAGAAAGGTGATCCCACAGAAGGTGGAAATTATTCAACAATATCATTAATATCACATGCAAGTAAGATCTTACTGAAGATAATTCAAAAACAGTTGCAGCAGATATTGACAGAGAACTTCCAGAGGTACAAGGTTGATTCAGAAGAGGATGTGGAACAAGGGATATCATAGCTGCTGTCAGATGGATCTTGGCTCAAAGCAAAGAATACCAGAAAGATGTTTACTTGTGTTTTACTGACTATGCAAAGGCATTTGATTGTGTAGATCATAAAAAATTGTGGATGACATTGAAAAGAATAGGAATTCCAGAACACTTGATTGTGCTCATGAGGAACCTGTACATTGACCAGGAAGCTGTTGTTCAAACAGAACAAAGACACATTGCATGGTTTAGAACCAAGAAGGGAGTGTGTCAGGGTTGTGTCCTGTCCCCATACTTATTCAATCTATATGCCAAGCAAATAATCCAAGAAGCTGGACTATATGAAGAAGAACATGGCATCAAGATTTGGAGGAAGAATCATTAACAACCTGAGATTCACTGATGCCACAACTTTGTTTGCTGAAAGTGAGTATGACTTGAGGCACTTACCGATGAAGATTGAAGAATACAGTCTGCAGTATGGATTACATCTCAATATAAAGAAAACAAAAATCCTCACAACTGGACCCCAAGCAGCGTCATGATAAATGGAGAAAAGATTGAAGTTTTCAAAGACTTCACATTACTTGGTTCTATAATCGACGCCAAAGGAAGCAGCACTCAGGACATTAGATTACATATAGCACTGGGCAATTTGACTGCAAGGGACCTCTTTCAAGTGTTGAGGAGCAAAGATGTTTCCTTGAGGACTAACGTGCACCTGACACCATGATATTTTCAATTGCCTTGTGTACATGTGAGGGCTGGACAATGAATAAGGAAGACCAAAGAATTGATGTTTTTGAGTTGTGGTGCTGGTGAAGAATGCTGAAAGTACCGTGGACTGCTAAAAGAACTAACAGATCTGCCCTTGAAAAAGTGCAGCTGAAATGCTCCTTGGAAGCAAGAATGGCCAGACTTTGTCTCACCTACTTTGATCATGTTATCAGAAGGGACCATTCACTGGAGAAGGATGTCAAGCTTGGTAAGGTGTAGGGTTGATGAAAGAGGAGAAGGCCCTCAATGAGATGGATTGACACAGTGGCTGGACAATGGGCTCAAGTATAGCAAGGATCATGGAGCTGTTACAGGACTGGGTGATGTTTTGTTCTGCTGTGCATAGGGTCACTATGAGTTGGACAAGAATCAACGGCACCTGTTCTGGTTACATAGTGCTGCTCTGAAGAATATAGCACAAATGGGATGGCTTTAACAAACAGGAGTTTTATTCTCTTACAGTTCAGAAAGCTAGAAGTCCGAGTTCCAAATGCCAGGCTCTAGGGGCTGTGTGAAAGCCCCTTGACCTTGGGCTTCAGCTCTGCCTCTTGCTCCTGGCCCACTGAAGCTAGAGGCATCTCTTCATTCAGACAGCTACTGGCTGCTGAGGTTAGCAAGCCCAAGGTCATCAAATAAAATGTCACAGTCCTGAGGTTACCAAACCATATGGCAGGCCATTAATTCAAGTCCATTGTAAGTTCCAAGGTTGGCAGAGCATGGCAGGCTGCTGAACAACAACATGGCTACATGCAGGGTTCAAGCATGCCATATGCTAGAGACCATTCTCAAAGCTGCTTCTTATGTATGGGAAGCAGACCACATCCCTAAAGCAGCTACTCAGCTGCTTGTGGTAGATCCCACCAGGGAGTTGATTGCTACTCTCATCGTGGGGAATAACCACCACCAGCTTCCCAGCCATTCAACCAGGCCCAGCCTAGTTGACGCACAAACTTAACCAACACAGCACCTAATAACAACAATGAAAAAACAATAGCAAAGAAGAAAGTGATAACATGATTCATAAACAAAACAAGCTCAGCACAGAAAATTATATGGAACAAAGAAATCAGGACACCACAAAAAAGCACATAAAAAATGACAGCAACAAATACACACTTGTCAATAATTACACTGTCAAAAGAGTCAAAAGAGAATTTATAGATTGGGAAAAAAAATATGTGGCAATGAGGTATCTGACAAGGGACTTATCTCTAGAATTTTTAGAAAACTCCACCATCTCAACAATAAAAAGATTAACAATTCAATTAAAAAATGGGCAGAAGACATGAATAAATACTTCACCAAAGAGACTATTCAGGCAGCCAGCAGATATATGAAGAAATGCTCACAATCATTAGCCACCAGAGTGATGGAAATCAAAAAACAATGAGATACCATCTCACCCCAGCACTAACTAATAGCAAAGTTCAACAAGACAGAAAATAATGAATGCTGTTGAGGATGTGGAGAGATTGGGATGCTCATACACTGCTGGTGGGACTGTCAAATGATGCAACCACTATGGAAAGCAGTGTTGCAATTCCATAAAAGCTGGAATTAGAAATACCATTTGACCCAGGAATTCCATTACTAGGTATATATCCTAAAGAAGTGAGAGCCAGGACAAGAACAGATATATGCACACCCATGTTCATCACAGCACTATTT
>NW_006921640.1:13478829-13496322 GCF_000298275.1 Orycteropus afer afer | reverse complement strand
TAGATGCCCATCAACAGAAAATGGATGACCAAACTATGATACCTACACATAATGGAATACTATGCAACACTAAAGAATAATGTAGAATCTGCAAAACACTACATAACATGGATGAACTTGGAGGACATTATGCTGAGTGAAATAAGTCAATCACAGACAGAAAAGTATAGTATCAGTTCATTATTTTAAAAAGTCAAGGAAGAGCTTATATAAGGAAGAAACTTTCTTTGAGAAACAAGATGAGAGATGAGGAGAGGAAACAGAGTTAAAAAAAAATACATTGGCCCATATCACCTTAGTTTTGTGTATTTCACTGTACATAAATTATGTTTCAATAAAATGTATTTTAAAAAATAAAAAAGAAGTTAAACTAAAAAAAAAATTAACAACTAACTCTTTGTGTGTGTGTGTGTGTGTGTTTTAATGGTAAACAAATAATTTTTAGGAAGTAGGAGTGTGGGAATTCAGTGAATAAAATTTGCTTAAGATGTTATCTGGTCTAGGAGGAAGGGAGAAATACTCAATAACATTAAACTCATTAGAATATATATATAACTAAGTAGGTTGAAACCTCAAGATACAAATAGATTGTCAAAATATCATTTGTAGCTTTGACACTAAGAAAAAAAAAGGGCAAAAAATATCACTCCTATAGAAAATGTGAAAGCAAAAAAAAAAAAAAGGAAAATTAATCAAAGATAAACAGAGTATATAGACAACCAAAATCAGATGATAGAAAAAGTCTTATATGTTAATAATTTCTACAAATATATCAAAACTGTTGCCATAAATTCCAACTTTTTTTAGTTGTCTAGTGCTGCTACAACAGAAATACCACAAGCAGAGAGCTTTAACAAAAATTCATTGTCTCACAATTTAGGAAGCTAGATGTCCAAATTAGGGCACTAGCCCTGGGGAAAGGTTTTTTCTCTCTGCCACCTCTGGGGGAAGGTACTTGTGATCAATCTTCCCCTGGGTCTAGGAGTTTCTCAGCTCAGGGACCCTGGGCCCAAGTGACACACTCTACTCCTGGCACTTCTTTCTTGGAGGTAGGAGGTCCCACTTCACTGCTCACTTCTCTCTCCTTTTATCTCTTGTAAGATAAAAGGTGATGCAAGCCACACCCCAGGAAAACTCCCCTTAATCAGATCAGGGCTAGGACCTGAGTAAGAATGTGGCATCCCATCCTGATCCTTTCTCATTAACCACAGGAAGAGATTAGGATTTACACCACATAGGACAATTACACCAAATCACAAAATGGGGGACAACCACACAATACTAAGAATCATGGCCTAGCCAAGTTGACATATATTTTGGAGGGAAACAATTCAATCCATGACATGATGCATAGCAACTCTGTAGGACAAAGTAGCACTGCCACACATGGTTTATTAGGCTGTAATCTTTATGGAAAGGATCCCTGGTGGCATAATGATTAAAGTGTTCAGCTACTAACCAAAAGGTTGATGGTTCAGACCCACCAGCTGCTCTGTGGGAGAAAAATATAGCTGTCTGCTTCCATAAACATTTACAACCTTGGAAATCCTATGAGGCTTTTCTATTTTGCCCTACAGGGTTGATGTTATTTGGAATCTACTCAACAGCAGTAGATTTGGGATATTAATCGTTATGGAACCAAATTGCCATATCTTTCTACCATGGAGTAACTGGTGGGTTTGAAGCACTGACCTTTTCGTTAGCAGCTGAGCACTTAACCAGTGTACTACCAGGGTTCCTTTTCTACAGATACATATGGATTTTTTTAGCCTATTAAGACCTTAAACTATCATATTGTATAAGAAAGCAAAGTTCTACTCTATGTGCCTTACAAAAGAAAAACTTAAAACAACCAATAATTTAATAATAAAGGCATGAAAAAAGACTTAGCAAACACAATCTAGCCAAAAGCACAAAAGAAAGTTGGACAATATTTTTTAATAGGAAAAATAAAATTTTATGCAAAAAAAAATAGCAAAAAGTCATAAAAAATGACAGAAAGAAAAAAAATCACAACAAAGTAATAACTGCAAATTAATATGCATCTAGTAACACAGTTTCAAAATTCATAAAGTAGCAATGGGTAAAATTAAAGGGAGAAATCACTCTCTTTTTTTGCTTTACTTACTAATTTCTGAAAAAGAAAGCAAACAAACAATTTCTGAAAAAGAAAATATTCATCAGTAACTAGATGATTTGCACACTGTGTTTACAAGCTTGTTATATTAAATATATAGAGAGCACTATATCAAGAAATAGAGAGTACACATTATTTGCAAGAAAATATGAAACTTAAAAAAAAAAAAAACTCTGATGTCACAGAGGAAGTATCTCTAAATTGCAAGGAAACATTATTTATTATATAGTCTGTTTTCTGATGATAATGTAAATGTTGTTGTTGTTAGGTGTCATCAAGTCAGCTCCAACTTTTATTGAACCTATGTACAAGAGAATGAAACACTGCACAGTCCTAAACCAGCCTCACAATCCTTGCTATACCTGAGCCCATTGTTGTAGCCACTGTGTCAGTCATCTCACTGAGGGCCTTCCCCTATTTCATTTACCTTCCACTTTACCAAACATGATATCCTTCTCCAGGGAATGGTCCTTTCTGACAACATGACCAAAGTAGGTCAAACATAGCGTGGCCATTCTTGCTTCCAAGGAGCATTCCAACTGCACATCTTCCAGGACAGATTTGTTAGTTCTTTTGGCAGCCTATGGTACTTTCACTATTTTTCACCAACACCACAACTCAAAAGCATCGACTTTTCTTCAGTCTTCCTTATTCATTGTCCAGCTCTCACATGTACATGAGGTGATTGAAAATACCATGGCTTGGGTTAGGTGCACATTAGTCTTCAAAGGGACATCTTTGCTCCTCAACACTTGCAGCATATTTTCCCAGTGCAATATTTTCTCTGATGTCTTGCCTGCTGCTTCTATTGGAGTTGATTGTGGAACCAAGTAGTAAGAAATCTTTGACAACTTCAATCTTTCTCCATTTATCATGATGCTGCTTATTGGTCCAGCAGTGAGAATTTTCATTTTCTTCATGTTGAGATGTAATTCATACTGCAAACTGTAGTCTTTAATTTTCATCAGTAAGTGCTTTGTGTCATCCTCAATTTGAGCAAGCAAAGTTGTGTTATCTGCATATTGCAGGTTTTTAATGAGTCTTCTTCCAATCCTGATGCCACGTTCTTCTTCATATGGTCCAGCTTCTCAGATTATTTGCTCAGCATAGAAAGTGAATAAATATGGTGAAAGGATACAGCCCCGATGCATTCCCTTCCTGATTTTAAACCAGGCAGTATCCCCTTGTTCTCTTTGAACAAAAGCTTCCTGGTCTATGTACAGGTCCCTCAGAAGCACAATTAAGTGTTCTGGAATTCCCATTCTTCTCAATGTTACCGATAATTTGTTATAATCCACACAATTGAATGCTTTTGAATAGCCAGTAAAACACAAGTAAACATCTTCCTGGTATTTGCTTTCAGCCAAGATCCGTCTGACATCAGCAAGATATCTCCCATTCCATGTCCTCTTCTGAATCCAGCTTGCATTTCAGGAAGTTCTCTGTCAGTGTACTGCTGTGACCATTTTTTAATTATCTTCAGGAAGATTTTACTTGCATGTGATATTGATGATATTGTTCAATAATTTCCACATTCTGTGGGATCATCTTTCTTTGAAATGAGTACAAACATGGATCTCTTCCAGTCAGTTGGCCAGGTAGCTGTCTTCCAAATTTCTTGGCATAGATGAGTGAATGCTTCCAGAGTGGCATCCATTTGTTGAAACACCTCAGTGAGTATTCTGTCAATTCCTGGAGCCTTGTTCTTCACCAATTCCCTCAATGCAGCTTCAACTTTTTCCTTCAGTATCATTGGTTCTTGATCACATACCACCTACTGAAATGAATGAACATTGAGCAACTCTTTTTCGGTAGAGTGACACTGTGTATTTTTTCCATCTTCTTTTGATGTTTCCTGTATCATTCAATATCATGCCCATAGAATCTTTCAATATTGCAACTTCAGGCTTGAAATTTTCCCTCAATTCTTTCAGCTTGAGAAATGCCAACCAAGCGCTTTTGGTTTTCTAACTCCAGGTCTTTGTACATTTCATTATAATAATTGACTTTGTCTTCTTGAGCTGCTCTTTGAAATCTGTTCAACTCTTTTATCTTATCATTTCTTCCATTTTCTTTAGCTTCTCTCTACTCAAGGACAAGTTTCAGAGTCTCTTCTAGCATCCACTTTGGTCTTTTCTTCCTTTCTTGTCTTTTTATTGACCTTTTGCTTCCTTCAAGGATTATGTTCTTGATGTTATCCCACAATTCCTCTGATTTTTGGCCACTGGTGTTCAATTTATCAAATATATTCTTCAGATGTTCTCTAAATTCAGGAAGGATATAATCCAGGTCATATCTTGGCTCTCATGGACTTGTTTTAACTGTCTTCAGCTTCAACTTGAACTTGCATAAGAGCACTTGATGGTCTGTTCCACAGTCAACTCCTGGTCTTGTTATGGCTGAAGATATTGCACTTCTCCATCACCTCTTTCCACAAATGTAGTCGATCTGATTCTTGTGTACTCTATTTGGTGAAGTCCATGTGTACAGCCACCATTTATATTGGTGAAAAAGTATTTGTAATGAATAAGTCATTGGTCTTCCCAAAATTCTGTCATGTGATCTCTAATGTTATTTCTATCACTAAGGCCATATTTTCCAGTGATTCCTCTTTGTTTCCAACTTTTGTATTCCAATCATCATTGAAAATCAACACATCATGATTGCACATTTGGTCAATTTCAGACTGCAGAAGTTGGTAAAAATCTTCAATTTCCTCTTTTGGCTTTGGTGGTTTTTGCATAAATTTGAATAATAGTAGTATTAACTGGTCTTCCTTCTAGGTGTATGGATATTATCCTGTCACTGACAGCATTGTACTTCAGGATAGATCTTGAAACATTCTTTGTGACAATGAATACCACAACATTCCTCTTTAATTTGTCATTCCAGGCATGGTAGAGCATGTGATCATCTGATTCAAAATGACCAAAACCAGTCGATTTCACTTCGCTAGTGCCTAAGATATCAATCTTTATGTGTTCCACTTCATTTTTGACAACTTCCAACATTCCTAGATTCATACTTCATACATTCCATGTTCTAATTATTAATGGATGTTTGCAGTTGTTTCTTCTCATTTTGAGTCATGCCATGTCACCAAATGGAAGTCCAGAGAGCTTTACTCCATCCACATCATTTAGGTCAGCTCCACTCTAGGGAGGCAGCTCTTACCCAGATGTATTTTGAGTGCCTTCCTACCTGAGGTTCTTAGCTTCCAGAACTATATTGGATAATGTTTCAAGGTGATTCATAATGTTTTCCAGTAACATATCAGACACTGTTTCACTGCTATTCATAAGATTTTCACTGGCCAATTCTTTGAGAAGTCGATGGTCCCTTCCTTCCGAATTTGTCTTAGTCTGGAAGCTCCGCTGACACCTGCCTGCTGTGGGTAACCCTACTGGTATTTGAAATACTGGTGGCATAGCCTCCAGCCTCACAGCAACATGCAAGCCACCACAGTATGACAAATTGACAGATGACTGGTGGATAATGTAAATAGAGAACCATAATATTTAGTTATATACACATACTCACACAAATACACATCCATAAACAATTTATGCTTTAAAAGCCCTGATCCAATTTTAGCAACTCATCAAGCAAGCAACACTTGGATTTATAAAGGTATAGAAACAAAGGCGGCATTTTGCTTTGTGCTTGTCAAGTCCTAGAGGAATAAGAAGTCTTGTCAGTACATCAGGAGTTTTTCTTTTCAGTGTTTTCTGTGTTCAAAAACGATATTCTCATTTCTATCAAGTTTATTCCGATCAATAGCAACCCTATAGGACAGAGTAGAACTTCCATATAAGGTTTCCAATGCTGTAATCTCTATGGAAATAAATTGCCCCCTCTTCCTACTGTACAGTGGCTGGTGAGTTCAAGCTAACCTTTTGGTTAGCAGCTAAGTGCTTTATATTAACATATTTATATAATATACATGGTATGGATAACATTACATCCACAAGAGTTTGTAATTTATGGAGAAGATTGTTGAAGAAGTATCATATAGGTTTAGAATAAGACTGAGAAGGAAAACATGGAGGAATTCAACTTAATTTTTAACCTTTTATTTTTTCAAGAAAGAATCTGAAGAAACCATAAACATATTAATCTGGGATGTCAGCTAATAATAATAATGGTGGTTATGAAGGAGACAATAACCACAAAAATAACAGATATAGACCAATAAATGGCACAACTGAATAATGCCTTTTATGGTGAGGGAAATTCTTTAGGAGGAGCCAATTGGTATGTGTGGGCATAGGGATCCTTTGTGCATGTGATAGTTAAAGTTATATGTCAACTTGGTTGGACCCAGTTTTGAGTGGCTGGGCAACCATGATGAGACTGGTTATCAATTCTATGGTATAATCTGCTGTGAGCAGCTGAGTAGCTGCCTTAGGGATGTGGTCTGCTTCCAGTACGTGAGGAGTAGCATTGAGAAAGGTCTATGAACTTTTTGGCATCCTTAGATCCTCCATTTAGCTGAGTCTTCATTCAGCAGCCTGCCATGTTGCCTGCTGATCTTGGGACTGTGCCATTTTATTTGTCAACCTTATGTTTGTCAGCCTCAGCAGCCTGCAGCTGCCTGAGTTAAGAGATGCCTCCAGCTCCACCAGGCTGGGAACAAGAGACAGAGTTGAAATCCAAGGTTGAGGGACCTTCACCCTCTCCACAGAGCTGGCACTTTGCACTCAGACTTCTAGCCTCCTAAACTATAAGAGAACAAATCCCTGTTTGTTAAAGCCATCCACTGGTATAGCAGCAATAGAGAGCCAAAACAGTGCACTATCAGCATTTGCTTCTGCAGGATTGTAGGGCTTCTGGACTGCATTCTCAGTAGGTGTCAAATAGAATGCACTGTGTTATCATAACTCAGAGACTCATCTACCTAGAATCAGACTGCAGGCTGTGATTGTCAGAGACAGGACCAGGACCTTGTCAATAACATTGACCTTTAGGAGCAGCTGAGGAGAGGTGGAAGAAACTCTGGTGATTGCTTTATATAAACACTGAACTGTAGTAACTTTAAAGTGTCAGAAAGTTGTTATGGAATTCAAGTCTCTGGGCCAAAGGTTCTCAGAGCACTGCTACAATATCACCAGCTCAGGAAAATCTTTAGTAGGGACCACGAAATTATTGCCCTAAAAGAGAAAAGGAAGTGATTACAGTATTGCTAAAATTCCAGTTTCCTTACCTCCTTACCCTCTACACGGTTTTGTGTAGCTTCATGAGTTCCACACGAATAATAACAGCAGCCACCATAGTAGCTCGAGTGACTATGTTGACAATTATGAAGACAGATGTTGTATCAGCTTCTAGAACATATTGTTGAAAGTTGTCAAATTCTGAGTCTATTGAGTAAAATAAGAAGTTAACTATGACTATTCCTACCAGTGAAAGGCATGTTCAAAAGGCTTTAGATGGGGCCTCCTATGCTAAGGAATGTCAGTACCCTGACATTTTGTATTCCACTGTCAGTGGAGATAGAGTGTAAAGGTTCTATGCAAAACAAAACAGGAAAAAAAAGAAAACACAAAAGACAAAAGGAAGAAAAATAATAAGGAAGCATTAAATATTACAGGCTTTTGAGTCATTAAATTTCCACTCAAAACTAATTGGAAATCTATGCCCAAATTCAGAAACTGACAAAAGTAAGCCAACTGCTACATTTTATGGTAATTTTATGGTCTCTGAGATGAAGTCTGTTCTGACCTTTAGGGATTTCATAAGACCATGGCCCTGATAAGGAGCAAAAGATTTTATTATTTGGGTCTAAATATACTGCCTAATATTTTAGGATGCCAAAAATTACTTTTAAGGAGCTCTGGTGGCATAGTGTCTAAGGCACTTGAGTGTTAATCAGAAGGTTGGTGGTTCAAACCCACTAGTCACTCTATGGAAAGAAGATGGGGAAATCTACTTCCACAAAGATTTACTGCCTTGGAAATACAATGAGGGTCGCTGTGAGTTGGAATCGACTCCATGGCAGTGACTTTTTTTTTTTTTTTTTTGTACTATTACTTTCATGAATCTCTTCTGAAAACTATGGCTTCTTAAATCAAGAAACACTGCTCTATTCCTTTTCTAATGTTTCACTAACACATTAATTTTATATGAAACCCATTGATTTCTTGTGTATCAAAGTGCATATTAATCATATGTGCATTTCTAGATAGCATTAATTTTAGTCTCTTTATAGATCATGTACAGTCATGATAAACACTACCTTGTTAAAGGAGTATTTGTGTATGCCATCAATTCCAAGATAAGATGGGGTACTGATTAAATACAGAGACTGAACTATACTGAGTTTGAATCCTAGTTCTGCTACTTACTAGATGTATGATCTTGACCAATGTCTTATTGTCCTCACTTGAAAAAATGAACATAATAATAGTATACCCAATGTATTAGGTTGTTTTGAAAATTATA
The DNA here is from genome assembly GCF_000298275.1 of Orycteropus afer afer. Classification (NCBI taxonomy): domain Eukaryota; kingdom Metazoa; phylum Chordata; class Mammalia; order Tubulidentata; family Orycteropodidae; genus Orycteropus; species Orycteropus afer. The sequence continues at coordinate 13,487,744 of NW_006921640.1, read as the reverse complement.
AAAGGTAGTTTGTGTGTGTAGCAGATGCTGTTGATATTTATTTCTTGTCCAACCTGCAGCAGCAATCTACAGTTCCTGAAATGATGATGGTGTCATTCTACCCAGGACCACCCAAGCTTCTTCATCTGGGAGTTTCTGTTTTGCTTCATTTTTTGGTGCCATGAGAGCTTAGGTAGCTGTCTTAGTTCTCCAGTGCTGCTATAACAGAATACTACAAGTGGATGGCCTTAGCAAACAGGATTTATTGTCTTACAGTTTAGGAGGCTAGAAGTCCAAATGCAGAGTTCCAGCTCTAGGGGCTAGGTGAAGGCCCCCTTGACCTTGGGCTTCAACTCTGCCTTTTATTCCAGGCCCCTTGGAGCTAGAGGCATCTCCTAACTCAGACAGATGCTAGATACTGAGGCTGAAAAACCCAAGGTTGGCAGGTAAAATGGCAAAGACTCAAGATCAGTAGGCAATGTGGCAGGCTGCTGAGATGAAGACTTGGCCAAATGCAGGATCCAGATGGGCCAAAAAAGCTAGAGACATTTCCCAAAGCTCTTCCACATGTACTGGAAACAGGTCACACCACAAAAGCAATTCCCTTTCCATTGATAAATGTCTGACAGCAATTTCTACCATGGAGTTGATTACAATCTCATCATGGGGAATAAATACATCCAGCTGCAAGCGCTCAAAACCATGGCCCAGCCAAGTTGACATACAACATTAACTACCATAGCAGGCCTAGCATTGGGTATTCCAAAAGTGCATTTAAATTTAATGCATCTAAAGCCATCTTCCAGTGGATGAATACCCAGAAACCCCAGTTCTTGATGTGACAATTCTGAGACATGTTCTACAAAATCCCTCAGAAGGTCCTCAGAGGAATTATCCATAGTGCTAACCTTCTCCTTAATACACCATTTATTCCCTCTTCTCTCTTATTTGTTTTATTTTCTTTACTCCATGATTTTTGCTTTCTAGAATTTTGGACCAAACGAACTATTGGATCACATGATAAGTGTATGAATACTTTATAAGACAGTGAAGCACTGTTTTCCAATTAGATTGTACCATTTTATATATTCATCAGTTTTCCATGAGAGTTCCAGTTGCTCCTTATACTTGCCAACAAGACTTAGTACTGTCAATCTTAAATTTTGGTCATTCTAAAGATGATTATAGTTTCACTTCTGGTATGGTGCAGTATGGTAGTTAGGTTTCACTTCTACCAAAACTAACTATAAACCTGAGATGAACTATGATATATAGATATGATAGATGGATACATAGACATATAATAGGTTGATGAGTAGATACATAGATGATAGACAGATAGATAGATAGATAAATAGATAGATAGATGACAGGTAGATAAAAGAGATACCTCAGTGTTCTAGAGAATAAACACAATAGAAAGGTTTTGGAGGAGTTGGGACCTTTATGAGTCAAGCCCTGAGGATGATTTACAATCAGGGCATGGTGTGGTGTACCTATAACTTGGATGAAAACATCCCCATCATTCTGACCTCAAAAAAACTGTGTATGAAATCTAGGGCAACTGCAGCCACCACAGAGTTGGAAGAAATACTGGAGAGGAGAGAGAGAGAGAGGAGGAAAAAAAAATCCTCAAATATTGCACATAACCTCTTTTCTATTCTCTGACTGACTCTAAAGGATGCATGTGTGAAGCAGTCTGAAAGTAACTTGAAACTAATATTTAAAGAACTGAATTAGATGTGAACTGCATGTGGCATGAATTTGCAGTCTGGGTCCAATTTAATTGTCAGCTAAAACAAAAACATCAACTCTTATCAGAGAGATACAACAGAAACCAAAATCTCCACAGTTTAAACATTCTCAATGTTGTGGATGAAATCCAGAGTTACTTGACCTATGAAGATTCAGAAAAATATAACCTATTTCCAAATGGAAAAAAATAAAAAATAAAAAAAACAAAGAGGCTGTGTTAGACTGGGTTCTCTAGAGAAGCAAAACCAGTAAATATTATAGAGAGAGAGAGAGAGAGAGAGAAATTTATCTTAGTAAAATGGCTCACACACTTATAGAAGCTGGCAAGTCGCAAGTTCTTAGATCAAACATCAAGCTGGAGGCTTTTCCTGACTCATGCCCCTGCAGGAGCTGAAGAGCTCAAGGTTGGCAGGCAGTATTCTGGCTGTTGACTCCAATGAATGACGAATCCAAGATTTCCAGGCTGAATGGTAGATTTTTAGCTCACAGACAGCTGTAGGCAGCACAACAGAATCCCACTTCACAGAAGAGTGTCTCTTTTTCCAGGATGTCCATAAATATACTGGAAGCCAGCCACACCCCTAAGGAAACTCCCTTTCAATGGATTGGCTGCTCAAAACATATAAATCTGATTCCATCATGGGAACAAACAATACCACAATTGCTTAAATGACACAGAATTGTGGTGTAGCCACGTTGACACACAGCTCCAACTCTCACAGTCCACCCCTTGTCAACTTGGCAGTTGTACACATCTTCTTAACGATACATAATCTCTAAATAAGGACAATTATAAAGTCATATTTGAGCCTAACATGATATGCTAACACATGTACAACCAAAACGCATTACCTTATTTACATTTCACAGTTCATAAGAAAAGGAAACAAAAATATTTAATGCATATGTACAATGAAGAAATATAACAATCACAGTCCTTGTTTCTGCAACTGATCACATGGTCATAGCTGATATTCAGAACTAACTTCTTCCACCACCCTTTATGTATTTCCCTCGCCCTCAGCTCCAACTATCACAGAGGCCAACACCAACAAAACCCAAATATCATGTTTCCCAGTAAGATGTTAAAACACATATTATAATTTTGCTCAACAGAATAACCAAAAATACAATCTTGTTGTTATTGTTGTTAGGTGCCGTCAAGTCATTTCTGACTCATAGCAACCCCATTCACAGCAGAACGAAACACCATCCAATCCCACGCCAGCTCCATAAGCCTTGCTATACTTGAGCCCATTGTCACAGCCACTGTGTCAATCCATATCATTGAAGGCCTTCCCCTCTTTCGTCGACCCTCCCCCCTACCAAGCATGACAACCTTCTCCAGGGAATGGTCCCCTCTGACAACATGACCAAAGTAGGTGAGATGAAATCTGGCCATTCTCACTTCCAAGGAGCATCTTGGCTGCACTTCCTCCAGGACAGATTTGTTAGTTCTTTTAGCAGTCCGTGGTACCTTCAGCATTCTTCGCCAGTACCACAACTCAAAAGCATCAGCTCTTCTTTGATCTTCCTTATTCATTGTCCAGCTCTCACCGCATACAAGGTTATTGAAAATATCATGGTTTGTGTCAGACACACCTTAGTCCTCAAGGAGACATCCTTGCTCCTCAGCATTTGGAAGAGTTCCTTCATGGCTGACGTGCCCAGTGCTACACGTCATCTAATGTCCTGATTGCTACTTCCATTAGTGTCTATTATAGAACCAAGCAATGTGAATTCTTTGACAACCTCAATCTTTTCTCATTTATTGTAATGCTGCTTATTGGTCCAGTTGTGAGGATTTTTGTTTCCTTTGTATTGAGATGTAATCCATACTGCAGACTGTATTCTTCAATCTTCATCAGTAAGTGCCTCAAGTCATCCTCACTTTCAACAAGCAAAGTTGTATTGTCAGTGTATCTCCGGTTATTAATGATTCTTCCTCCAATCCTGATGCCATGTTTTTCTTCATAGAGTCATACTTCTCGGATTATTTGCTCAGCATATAGATTGAATAAGTATAGGGAAAGGATACAATCCTGATGCACTCCCTTCTTGATTTTAAACCATGTAGTGTCCCCTTGTTCTGTTTGAACGACAGCCTCCTGGTCAAGGTACAGGTTCCTAAGGAGTACAATCAAGTGTTCAGGAATTCCCATTCTTCTCAATGTTATCCATAATTTGTCATGATCCACACAATCAAATTCCTTTGCATAGTCAATAAAACAAAAGTAAACATCTTTCTGGTATTCTTTGCCTTGAGTCAAAATCCATCTGATAGTAGCTATGATATCCCTCATTCCATGTCCTCTTCTGAATCCAGCTTGCACTCTGGAAGCTCTGTCAATATACTGCTACAACCGTTTTTGAATTATCTTCAGTAAAATTGCACTTGTGTGCAATATTAATGCTATTGTTCGATAATTTCCACATTCTGTGGGATCACCTTTCTGTGGAATGGGTACAAATATGGATCTTTTCCAGTCAGTTGGCCAAGTAGTCGTCTTCCAAGTCTCTTGGCATTGCCAAGTGAGTGCTTCTAATGTGGCATCCATTTGTTGAAACAACTCAGTGGTATTCCGTTGTGGTGGTTATGTTTTGTGTCAACTTGGCTGGGTATGGTTGAGTGGCTGGCAGCTGGTGGTAGTTATTCCTCCTGATGAGACTGGCAATCAACTCCATGGTGGGATCTACCACAAGCAGCTGAGTAGCTGTCTTTGGGATATGGTCTGTATCCTTCTCCTGTATATAAGGAGAACCCTTAGAAATGGTCTCTAGCCTTTGGCATACTTGGACCCTGCATGTAGCCATGTCATTGCTCAGCAGCCTGCTATGCTCTGGTGACCTTGGGACTTACTATTGTCTTAAGTTAATGGCCTGCCATCTGGATTGGTAACATCAGGACTGTGCCTTTTTACTTATCATTCTTGGGGCTTCTCACCCTCAACAGCCAGCAGCTCTCTGTGTGAAGAAATGCCTCTAGCTCCAGTGGGCTGGGAGCAAGAGGCAGAGCTGGGCCCCAAGGTTGAGGGGCTTTCACCCAGCCCATAGAGCCTGGCACTTTGAACTTGGACTTAAAGCCTCCAAATAGTAAGAATGAATTCCTGTTTGTTTAGGCCATCCCATTTCTGGTATACATTTCTGACAGAGTGGCACTAGGTAACCAGAACACCCATAAGTTCTTGGAGCCTTATTTTTTGCCACTTCCCTCAGTGCAGCTTCAACTTCTTCCTTCAGTATCATTGGTTCTTGAACATATGTCACATCCTGAAATGGATGAATATCAACCAATTTTTTTTTTATAGTGACTCTGTGTATTCCTTCCATCTTCTTTTGATGTTTCCTGCATCATTCAATATACTGCCCACAGAATCTTTCAATATAGTAACTTGAGGCTTAAATTTCCGCTTCAGTTCTTTCAGCTTGAGAAATGCCAAGCACATTCCTCCCTTTTGGCTCTCCAACTCCATGTCTTTGCACATTTCATTATAATGACTGACTTTGTCTTCTCAAGCTGCTCTTTGTAACCTTCTGTTTAGCTCTTTTATCTTGTCATTTCTTCAATTTGCTTTAGCTACTCTCCACTCAAGGGCAAATTTCTTCTGACATCCATTTGGTCTTTTCTTCCTTTTCTATCTTTTTAATGACCTTTTGCTTTCTTCATGGGTGATGTTCTGGATGTCATCCCACAATTCCTCTGGTTTTCAGTCATTGGACTTGCAAATGAGCAGTTGATAGTTTGGTCCACAATCAGCTCCTGGCCTTGTTTTGGCTGAAGATATCGAGCTTCTCCATCACCTCTTGCCCAAGGTGTAGGCAATTTAATTCCTGTGTACTCCATCTGGCAAAGTCCATGTGTGTAGTTGCTATGTGTTGTTGAAAAAAGATATTTGCAATGAAAAAGCCATTTGTCTTGCAAAATTCTATCATGTGATCTCCAGCATTATTTCTATCTCCAAGGCCAAATCTTCCAACTACTGTTGATTCTTCTTTGTTTCCAGCTTTTGCATTTCAGTCACCAGTGATAATCAGCACATTTTGATTGCATGTTTGGTCAATTTCAGAGTGAAGAAGTTGGTAAAAAATCTTCAGTTTCCTCAGTTTTGGCTTTGGTGGTTGGTGCATAAATTTGAATAATAGTGGTATTAACTGGCTTTCCGTGTAGGTGTATGGATATTATTCTATCACTGACAGCATTTTACATCAGGATAGATCTTGAAACATTCTTTGTAATAATGAATGTCATGCCATTCCTCTTCAATTTGGCATTCCTGGCATTCTTGACTTAGTAGATCATATGGTTGTCTGATTCAAAATGGCCAAAAACAGTCCATTTCAGCTCACTAATGCCTAGGATATCAATCTTCATGCATTCCATTTCGTTTTTGACAACTTCCAATTTTCCTAGATTCATACTTCCCACACTCCATATTTCAATTATCATTGGATGTTTACAGCTGTTTCTTCTGTCATTGAGTCATGCCACTTCAGCAAATGGAGGCCCCCAAATCTCTGCTTTATCCATATTGCCAGGGTAGGCTCCACTCTGATGAGGTACCTCTTTCCCAGTCAAATTTTGAGTGCTTTCAACCTGAGGGGATCATCTTCTGGCACTGTATTGGGCAATGTTTCAGGGCTATTCATAAAATTTTCCAGTACTATATCAGACAGTGTTTCACTACTATTCATAAGATTTTCACTGGCCAATTTTTTGAGAAGTGGATGGCCTCTTCTTTCTTCCAAGTCTGTCTCAGTCTGGAAGCTCCACTGAAACCAGTCCACCATGGGCACCCCTTCTGGCACAGCCTCCAACTTCACAGCAACACTCAAGCCACCACAGTGCAACAAACCAAGAGACAAGTTTGCCTCCTTTAGCTGTTCCAACCACTCTGCTCCCTTCCTGGGCTACCCCCTACCTGTTCCTGTCAGCCCTGTCTGCCGCTGCTCCCTGACACCTGGGGGCTGTCCCCCACACCTTACCTGTTATGTGTTACTTATTCATATATCTTCTTCTTTAAATTCTGCTACTCTGGAATGAAAATTTACAATTTCACTTTGATCTTTGTATATCTTCTATTTTTTTTCCTTATTATGATTATCTTTTCCTTTGCATCTTCAAGTATATAAAGCGAATTAATGATATCTGTTTTAATGTACTTTTTTGATAATTTTATTATCTCCATCACTTCTTGGCCTGCTCCAATTGACTTATTTTCTTTTGGCTACGGTTATATTTTCCTTCTTCAAATGACTATAAAATGTTGTTTGGATGATAAATATTATGAACTTTATATTATTAAGTACTGCATTTTATTGTATGTTTTTTGTGTATTGGCCTTTACCTGGAAGGCAATGGTTATTTTCATATTGAGTTTATTCTTTCAAGTCTTGCCTTTATTATATGTGTCCATCTTTATTATATTAAAATGATACATTTCTATTCATCCCAAAGTATTCAGAATGATTGTTGTTGTATGCCTGTCGAGTCAATTCCAACCCATAACAACCCTCTGTACAACAGCAAAAAACACTGCCTGGTCCTGCATCATCCTCACAATCCATGCTGTGCTTGAGCCATCCTTGCAGCCACTGTGTCGATCCATCTTGTTGAGGGCTTTCCCCTTTCTTCAGAATGATTAAAGACATTAAAATCATAAAGGCTTTACAACAGACTTAAAAAAGGATTTGTTGTTGGATGACATTGTGTCAGCTTCGACTCACAGCAACCCTATGTACAACAAAACAAAACAATGCCCAGTCCTGCAGACACCTCCCCTAAATAATAATAATTTAAAAAGTAATTTAAAATTAAACTCTGAAGCTTTAAACAGACTTAATATTTATTTTTGCTGAAATTATTTAGATTCTTAAGCGTAAGAGATAATTTACTTTTTTCCCACACCTGCACATTGGATTTAATGCCTAGCCTCTAAAAGAAGATTTGAATTTCTACTTTTTCTGTGATCATCCTTTATATACATTGTATTCCCAAGCAAGCATGAAATCTAGTAATGGGTTTTACATATCCTGAGAGCCATTAGCAAGCTCTGCTTTCTATTTTCCACTACCCATGTGTCAATTTGTTACACTCTGGTGGCTTGTGTGCTTCTATGATGCTAGAAGCTATGCCACCAGTATTTCAAATACAAGCAAGTTTACCCACAGTGGATAAGTGTCAGCAGAGCTTTCAGTGTGTGACAGGTTAGGAGGAAAGGCTTGATAATCTACTTCTGAAAATTAGCCAATGAAAATCCTAGGAACCATAGCTGATTGTTGTCTGATATAGTGCTAGACGTCATCAAGAAAGACTTATGGCTAGAAAAGGACATCATATGGTAAACTGGAGGGCCAGCAAAAATGACGGAAACCCTCAGGGTGATGAATTGACACAGAGGCCACAACAATGGGTTGAAACATGCCAACAGTCATGACAATAGTACAGGACAAGGAAAGTTTTGTTCTGTTGGGTGCTTCTTTAAGGAGCCCTGGTGGACCAATGGTTAGGTGCTTAGCTGCTAACCAAAAGAACAGCTATTCCACACCAACAGGTGCTCCATGGCAAAAAAGACCCAGAAATCTCCTTTAGTAACAATTACAGTCTAGGAAACCCGATGAGGGGCAGAATGGACCCAATGGCACACAACAATACCACATGGGTTTGCCATGAGTCAAGGCCAACTCAACAGCAACTAATAGCAACAACATCCAGTTTATTATAAGAAACTATCCATGAAGAATATTTATTGCAGAAATTACTTGGTTTAACATTTGACAGAGGCAGGACATTAGATATTGGGAACAGTTTAAGTTGTCTTCCTTCAACATACAAGGCACTGGAAATACAATTGTGAGCAAAAAGAGATAGGTTCTTGCTTTTATGGAGATTACAGTCTAATGTGAAATAGCCATTAATTAAATTATCACACAAACAAATGTTCATTTGAAAGTAGATTCAAGTGTTACAAAGAGAAGAAAAACTGTGTTATGAAATAGTATTAACAAAGGAGCCCATTAGTCAAAACCCATTAGAAACCCATTAGGAAAACTCATAGAAATCCAAGGTACAGTAGGAATTATCTATACATAGGAGCTCTGGTAGCATAGTGGCTAAGACACTTGCCTGCTAACCAGACGGCTGGCGGTTCAAACCCACCAGCCACTCCTCAGAAGGAAGGTTG
>NW_006921640.1:13452532-13478729 GCF_000298275.1 Orycteropus afer afer | reverse complement strand
CGGAAACCCAAGGAGGGGTCGCTATGAGTCGGGGCCGACTCGATGGCACATAACAACAACAACAACAACAGGTGGTGATAGGAAGGTGAGGAGAAAGACTTGTTCAGGTAAAAAGGCACCTTGTGCCCAGGGCCTATGGTTAGAAGGAATGTGGCCTGTTTAAACAACAAATAAGAAAGTCAGTGTGGCTGAGATTGGAGTGCAATGTTAAGCTTGTGAGAAAAGCAGGGACTTAATAGTTTATGTTAAGAATGTTAGTCTTTATCTTAAAATAAGAAGAAAGTTATTGCAGTGTTTTAATTAAAGTTAAATCAATCTGAGTTATAAAAAGATTATCTTGACTTCAGTTGAGAAAAAGATTGATAAAGAGCAAGAATGATGGCAAGAGATTAGTTAGAATGTTGGTATAGTAGCCCAGACAAGAAAAAATAATAACTTGAACTCAAGATTTAGCAGTGGAAAGAGAAAGAGATAGAAGGATTCTAAAGTCTTCAAGAGATACAATCAAGAGAGCTTGAGTTGTTATTAAGTAGGAGATTGGAAAAAAAAAAAAAAAAAGAAGAAAATATAAGAATAATTTGTCATATTAACCAGATGAGGGTGTTATCTACTAAGAGTGAGAAAGAAAACAGGGTGAGTGATGTTTGGACAGAAGATTTAGAAGAGGCTATGATTTCATTTTGGATATTGAGTTGAGAGTGTCTTTGATACAGAGATGTTGGGTAGACAAAGAAGTACATGAAACTAAAGCTCAGAGAGGGCGCCAGCACACTGGTAATTCTGAAAGAGTTTGCCACACAGACTATGAGATAAAAAATGTGTGTTGTTGAGTGGACTCTGAACCTGACCAGCCTCCCACCACTGGATGCGATGATGGTTTCCTCAAATGCCCCTCTGCCTCTCTTTAGAATAAAACTTTTTCATGTCTCTGGAAAAAAAAAAAAAAAAAAAAGTGTGTTGTTTTAATCTGCTAATACACAGTATAAATGGTGTGTGATGTGTACTGCAATGATCTGCCACTCAGATCGCCTTTTATTGAAACTCTTTGCCTCTGCCACTGGAAATGTCATTAGATGTGAGCCTTTAGCTATCAACCACTTGAGGAATTATTTCATCTGCAAAGAACCACCTTACATAGAGTCACACCTATTTCCAAGTTTGCTTTTAACCAATGGTTCATATATAAGGGAATATAAATCCCAGGAGAGAATAGTTCAACATGGAACAATTCTGAAAAGTCATTCTGGTCCTAGAGTTGCTTAGACTCAGTCTATTGTTGGGCCTGCATGTCAGATATTGATCCCAAGAGTACTCAGTAACAAATATACTGCATACTACTTCTAGGAAAACCAATCTTTCACAAAGTGGAAATGAAGGAGCATGTGGGGAAGATGAGATAAGGACAAGAGACGTAAACTGTGAATGGGGAAGAGACAGCCTGACTTTTCAAGATGTTAGCCCTCCAGCGAAAATGTGGTTACCTTATATTATTTATTTATTATTTTGTTATTTTATTATTTATTACTTTTATTATTAAAAATAGTGATGGAATGACACTTAAGATTTGAGTTGTTAGTCAATTCTGTTGTTTGTGTTGTTGCTGTTAGGAAGATACTCTCTGACTCAGATTTTTTCCAAAACCTGCCATGTCTACAGATATATAATGGCAATCAGAGGAATGAGTAGGTGAGAGCAAGTGTGATGTGCCCTGCATGATTTCACCAATGAGCTTTAAGATGTAAAGAATGGCAGTACTCAAGATGGTCCAGGCCATGATGGGAATGGGTAAACAATGGTCTACAATAGAAAGTCAGAAAAATAAGTTGGACAAGTTTTATGCAAAAATATATCCCCAGCTGCCCCATACTCTTACTGAATTGATTCTGCAAGGACAGACTCTGGAAAATAGCACTTTTAAAAATATCCCCACACAACTCTGGTAGAGTTGATTAAAGTCTTGGCATTTAAAACCAAAATACCCAAAATGAAATCCACTGCTATTGAGTCAATTCTGACTCATAGTGACCACATAGGACAGAGTATAATTGCCCCATAAGGTTTCCAAGGCTGTAAATCTTTACAGAAGCAGACTGTCTCATCTTTACCCCACAGAACAGTGATGGGTTGGAACCACCAGACTTTTGGTTAACAACCTTAACCATTGTGTCATCAGAGTTCCTTTAGCATTTAAGAGCCACTGAAATAACTCATTTCTAATCTCATGCAAGATCCCTTTCATACAAGGGAGAAGGAAAGGGAGAAGAAGACTTAACAATCATAGAACACATAATATGCAAATAAATACATACATAGATTATTTTCTTCTTCACAAAAATTCTATGTAGTAAGTAATAATGCTATCCAGATAGCTCTTAATTGTTGGTAGATGCCACATTTAAGACCCAGGGCCAGTGCTAGAGCAGACTGGCCTACCAAAGGCCTAGAATAAAGGGAGAAAGTAACCTAAATCTGAGCAAAATCTTGCAGAGAGCATGAAAGGTAAAGCAAGATCAGTCAAGATATGGGAATGAAGAGGATTAAGGCTAAAAATGACAGAGAAATCCAGGTACTAAGAAGGAGTTAAATGAGAACAACTCAGGAGTAAAGAGCCGAAGGTCTTGAGCCATTGCTGCACATTAGAAAAAGGAATTGAGGGACGTGGGGCTGTATCGTTAGAAGCAAGTATCTGAGTGGGCCAGGCAAGTAGACACATACTGTTTTACAAATATAAGAAGTACATGTCAGAGAGAATAATAATGTCCTAATGTCATCCAAATTCTACCCCAGCTGTGTTAGAATGTGATCTGCAGTGCTTGCTTTGGTAGCACATACACTAAAACCGAAAAGATACAGAGAAGATTACCATGGCCCCTCTGCAAGGATGACATGGAAATTCATGAGGTGCTCTTTTTTTTTCTCTCTCTCTATAAATTTGTACCCAAAGCACAATTAAAAAATAAAAATAGATCCAGCCCCCCCCCCCAAAAAAAGAGTATGATCTGCACATTGACACTAGGATTGCCTAGGAGTGAAGTCTAATTTCTGGTCATAAACAATGCACAACTAACTGACCCAACTGAGAAAGGATTCAGCAACAAGTACTGTGAAGATTCTCAAGATGCTTACCTCCTGTTGTTCATTTCATTGTGTAATCTCTGCCTTAAGTGTTAGAGGGACTTGTGACTTGCTTCTAACCAATAAAACATGTCAAAGGTGATGGGATTTTGAACTCAGACCAAACGTGGGTCCCTGCCCAGTGCACAGTCAGGCCATAACAGTTTACATACCCAGTGATTAAGAGGAGAGAAAGTTATTTATTGCAAAGCGGCAATGCAAGGAGACAAGGGTCTTTGCCCAAATCTGACTCCCTGAATCTAAATCAAATTTTTAAGTTTTTTTAAGTTTCAGGAGAGAGGGTTATGAATATTCATAAAAATTTCAGGAATTTGGGGGTGAAATAGTTGACAATTGGTTGAAATTTCCTTCACCTCGATTTAAAGGGACAGTCATTTTTTTAATGCAGTACACTTGCACACCAGATGAGTCACACCGGCTTCCTGTCATCAGCTGACTGGGGCTTAGACAGAGGCGAGAATGTCAGTTCCCAGCAACTTTGTTCCTATCTATTTCAATGTGCATGTCCACGGGCCAAAGTTAATTTTCAAGTTGTTTTCTGAGACACATTACGCGCTTATCACCTCTTTCTAGGGGACTTGCGGGAAAGAATGTGCAAATTGGCTTTTTGTTCCATTCAGTTCTTAAGGAACTGAGCTGTCTCCAACCAAGGTCCTTTTTGTCTTAACCAGGGTGGAGAAATAGTTGAGATTTCACCCTACTCAGCTTTTAAGAAACAAAAATTTTATTCCAACCAAGGTTCTATCTGTCTTAACTAAGGTGGAGGAAATAGTTGAGCTTTAACTTCACTCAGTTTCTATTTCACTCCAAGGATTACATTGTTGTTGTTGTTGTTATATGCCATCGAGTCGGCCCCGACTCATAGCGACCCCTCCATGGGTTTCTGAGGCAGTATCACTACAGAAGTAGGATTGCCCAACCTTCCTTCCGAGGAGTGGCTGGTGGGTTTGAACCGCCAGCCTTCTGGTTAGCAGTCAAGTGCCTTAGGCTCTTAAGGATTACAAGTACCAGAGCTCCTAAGGATTACATTATGACATATAAATTTCTTGGTTATTAGTAGATCCACTCTCTCTCCCTTTCTGTCTTTGTAAAAGCAAGCAACAATATTTTGAGAGGACCTATAGCTCTGGTAGCATAGTGGCTAAGGCACTTGACTGCTAACCAGAAGGCTGGCGGTTTGAACCCACCAGCCACTCCTCAGAAGGAAAATGGAGCAATCTACTTCCATAGTGATACTGCCTTGGAAACCCAAGGAGGGGTCACTATGAGTTGGGTCCGGCTCAACAGCACACAACAACAACATAGACAAGTGTAGTGCCTAAGGCACTTGACTGCTAACCAGAAGGCTAGTAGTTCAAACCCACAAGCCACTCCTCAGAAGGAAGGTTGGACAATCTACTTCCCTAGTGATAAACCCAAGGAGGGGTCGCTATGAGTCAAGTCTTACTTGATGGCACATAACAACAACAACAACATAGACAAGGCCAAGTAACAGAATTACTGATGACCTGCAACTACCTACTGAGAGATGCCTCTGGCTGACAGCCAGCAAGAAATTGGGTCTTACATCTTATAGCTGCAAATAAATGAATTCTGCCAACAATTTGAGTGGGCTTGGAAGCAGATTCTTCCCTGGTTGATCCTTCAGATGAGACCCCAGCTCTGACCAGCACCTTGATTTTAGCCTTGCAGAGGAACAAGCTAAGTTTTGCTTAAACTCCAGATCTACATAAACTGTGAGATAATGTTAAAAAAAAAAAAAAAAAGATATTTTGTTTTAAGCTGCTAAGTCTGTGGCAATGTATTGTGCAGCAGTGGAAAATGTATGCAGAGACCCCATTTGCTGCTGTGTCTGAGTCATGTAGTTGTGATATGGATCAGTAACGCTAATACTTAAAACATAATACTCATCAGCCTGCATGTTAATTCTTTTTTCCCAATATTTCAGAAAGGAGCCTTCCTGGATCCATTATACTAATCATTCCTCCTACATTGATGATGTTTTCCTTCTTGCAAGATTTACTAGATAAACACTCTACTGTCTTATCTAGACAGTTACTGAAACACCACCCTGCATTAACTTCGTGCCTGACTGGCTCTGAAATTTATATACATTATCCCAAACTTCTCACAGATGGATTATGAAAAAGAAGATGGTAAAATGAACTGAAATAAACACAACACTTATTCACATTCCTAAGGAACAACACAGCATGGAGCCTTGTGGTTGCCAATGCCTGTACCCTGAAAGGCTGAGCTGAGGAACACTTGGCTCCAATTCCCTCTCCATGGCTAGAAATATCAGGTCCTTGGAGAGTAAAGAAATGTTCTGAAGCACCCCCAGAGTAGAGCTTTGAACTGCTGGACTCTTTAGCTGCCCGGAACAATGGACAGATGGAGCAGGTCATGGAGCCAGGTGGAGAGCTGAGCTGCAATCTACTTCCCTGCCCATAACCCTATCATTCTGTTCCTTCAGGGTATCCCACAGGAACCTAGGCAGCAGCAGGAATTTGAAATGATGGGAAAGGATGTTCACAGGAACCCAGGTGGTGGCACAGGGATTTGAAATGGTGGGAAGCGCCTTAGCAATAGCTTCTAAATCAGCATGCTGAGTGCAGCCAGCCTTTGGGAATGTGAGCCAACTACCCCTTTTGCTTTGCAAAAAAAAAAAAAAAAAAATGGATCAAGTACTTTCCCATATAAAGATAAGGAACTGCCCTGTACTGTGGAGGAGCTGACCATATGCTGACTTTATTCTGTAGGCAGAATTAAATGAACCCCCCATAGAACCTAATGAAATCTCCAACTCAAAGAAATAAAAAACACTGAAATATAAGGTGCTGGCTGGGTGACTACGAGTTGGAATCCATTCAATGGTAGTGAGTTTAGTATTTTTTGGCTTATTAGTAGATTCACTCTTCCAATGCAGCTAAATCGTATGTTGTTGTCGGCATGTGCCACCACATCAGACTCGAATCATAGTGATCCTTCCTTGGGTTTCTGAGGTGGTATCACTACAGAAGTAGATTGCCCAACCTTCCTAGCAAGGAGTGGCTTGTGGATTTGAACTGCCAGCCTTCTGGTTAGCAGTCAAGTAATCAGGAACTAAATATAGTTAGCTGAATGATCAGGTATATCTAGGCAAAAGAGAATGTACCCATGCGCATATATATGGTTGTCAGATGATATTTCTGCATATATATTTGTATGTGCTCTAAGAATGTCTATACAAAAAAAAAAAAAAAAAACCTACTGCTGTGGAGTTGGGTCCAACTACTAGTGACCACCCCTTCTTGGGTTTCCGAGGCAGTATCATTATGGAAGTAGAATGTCCGTATAACTAGAACTAAAAAAAAAAAAAAAAAAAAAAAACCTCACTGCCATTGAGTTAATTCAACTCATAGCAACCTCCTTGGGTTTCTGAGGCAGTATCTCTAAAGAAGTAGATTGCCTAGTCTCCTTCTGAGGAGTGGCTAGTGGGTTTGAACTGCCAGCCTTCTGGTTAGCAGTCAAATGTCTTAGGCACTATGCCACGGTAACAGGGGACAAAGTTATGACAACATCTTAGGCACAGTCAACCACCCTGATGGAGTAAGTTGTTAGACTTGTTGGCTTGGGACATGGTTGCAGGGGGTATTAAGCTCAATTGGCATAACATACTACACAAAAACATTGTTTTACATCCTACTTTGGTAAGGAGTGACTGAGGTGTTGAAAGCTTGCAAGCATCCATCTAGATGCAACAATGGGACTTTCCTGGTCCAGAGCAAGAAAGAATGAAGAAAACTAAAGATGCATGGAAACAATTAGTCCAAGAGACTAGTGGAGCATGCAAACCTCAGCCTATATGACCATGAGACCAGAAAAAAATAGATGGTGGCTGCCTACCACTGTCAACCAATCAGAAAAAGACAAGTGCAGGAGATCCTGGAAAGAGTTGGAGAAAAATGTGGAACAGAAATCAAAACCACAAAAAAAGACTGAGTTTACTGGTCTGATGGAGTCTGGTGAAACCCCCCAAGACCATGGCCCTTAGTTACCCTTCAGACTTGAAGTTGAGCTCACTCCTATGGCTTCCAATCAAACAAGAGACAGGCATATAGGGTGAACATTTACACCAGGTAGATACACTCCTTAGAATGATCAATCATGAGAGAACAGAAGGACAGTATTTGGGACATAGCTCAGGGAGCAGGAATGCATAGGAAAGAAGGACATGGGGAAGAGTTAACCACAGGGAGGAAGTGGGAAGAGAGGTGTTATATTGTGGGCATTGCAGTCAATGTCATGAAGCAAAATGTGTATGAACTGCTGTATGGAAAATGGATTTTCTCTATAAACTTTTGCCCAAGTCACAATAAAACTAAAAAACTAAAAATAGTCCCTGAAAAAAAAAAAAAAATTATACTTGTCAGCAAAACAAATCAGCAAATATTTATTGAACACCCACTGTACTGAAGACATTAAGCTAGATTTAAAGAAGACAAAAATGTGTGTAAATTACAATTTCTCTCTGTAAAATTTACAATTTGGGTTACCTAGTGCTGCTCTGACAAGAATTTAACACAAATGGGATGGCCTTAACAAAAAGGAGTTTATTCTCATATAGCTTGGAGAATTTAAGTCTGAGTTCAAAGTGCCAGGCTCTAGGGGCTGGGTGAAAGCCCCTCAACCTTCGGCTTCAGCTCTGCCTCCTACTACTCCCAGCACACTGAAGCTGGAGGCTTTTCTTTACTCAGCTGCTGGCTGCTGAGGCTGATAAGCCCAAAGTTGACAAGTAAAAAAGCACAGTCCTGATATTACCAAACCACACAGCAGGCCATTAATTCACGTCCATTAAAAGTCCCAAGGTCTCCAGAGTATGATAGCCTGTTGAATAGTGACTTGGCTACATGCAGGGTTCAAGTGTGCCATAAGCTAGCAACCGTTCCCCAAGGCTTCTCCTTATGAAAAGGAAGCAGACCACATCCCTAAAGCAGCTCAAAGTAGATTCCACCATGGAGTTGATTATCAATCTCATCATGGGGAATACTACATCCAGCTGCCCAGCGACTCAACAAGGCCCAGCCAAGTTGAGACACAAATTGAACTACCACATGAGTTAAGAAAGTTTAGAATGTTTAGAAGTTTAGAATGTAGAGTGTTTTACAATGTATAAACCAATTTCACATTTGTAATCTTGATGGATCCTTAGATAAAGCTTGTGTTGAAGGGATTTTTCTTATTAAACCTAACAAGTAAAAGGAAATATCAGAGATGGTGTGATCTATGGAAAGACCCACAGCAAATAAATGTTTGAGCTGAATCTTAAACACAGTTCTTCTAACTCTAAATGCAATGCTGTTTTGCTTTATAAAAATATCTCCAAATGAAACAAGCTCTAAATATCAAAGATGTCCATGAGTGGGACAAACCATTCAGAATCACATAAACAAGTCTGGTATTGGGATACAGAATTTGACTAAAACCCTGAAGAATTGGTAGACGTAGTCATCAGGGAAGCAGGAGAGGGCACTCCAGGGTATAGAACTATTGAGAGCAAAGGATTGGATGCAGGAATAAGAAATAACGTATTTCAATAAGAAACAGGAATAATAAATGGCATATTTAGGGCACTGTGTGTGCCCTAAATACAACATACTGAATGTTACTCTTGTTTCACCTTTGTTTTCTATGTCCATAGAATTAGAAAACATCTTTTCGCTGGGCTCATACACTATAGGAATGTCTTTCTTCTTTGAGGCAGGGAGGTAGGCACCACTTTCTATGTATGTAGGAGGCAGTAGTTATGTATGTGGCTTCTCTTAAACTCAAGAATTCACATCCCATCACTCTCATTAACTAGCAAAGTAATATTGGATAATTGCCTCAGTTTCTTTATTTATTAAATGGACATCCTAAAAGTACCTAACTCAAATGATTTTAGTTATCTACTCTAAAGCACTCATAACAACACCTATCACATTATAAATGCTCAACAAACATTGAGTTTGAAGCCTTCTGGGTATATTATATTCTCCTGCAACAACAACTGTCAAACAATCCAACCTAGAATCATCAAAGTAAGAAAGATTGAGAACATGCCCTAGAGTGGTTCTGGGCAGTTAGGCTGGAAACAGGCAGAGTGCTGGAAACCCCATGAAGGTTGCTATGGATCAGCTGTTTCAGAGCTCAAACGGATTCTGAGCAAACCAAGTTTTATAGATCTAATTAGAAAGTGTAGCTTTATGGTCCCAGACACTGAGGAAGATTCATATATGTTGTGCTTGCTTCTGTTTTTTTAGGAGCCATAAAAATTAATGGAAAGTCCCCAGTATCCAAAGCAGTGCTTTGCTCTTTATCTCACCCAAACATTTTGTATCTATTTTTAAAGAGGAACTTAGGTTATGAACATTTTAATTCTTTGTATTTTGAACCCTTCCAATCTATGTGTGATTTGGCATTCTTTTGTTCAGATGTTTGAGCAAGTACCATCCTGACTTCTCCAAATGTTCTTTATGTTTTCATGGTTCCTCTTAGCTCCAGTGGTGGTTAAAATCTTTGAGAAGTTAAGTAATGCAGCCAGAACACTGACACTTAGATTCGACATAAGAAAGTCCCTTGGCATTCGGTGCATTGGGCATATTCTATACGTGGCATTAATATTGAATGATCAGAGGAAGAAAGGGGGTGTGCCACGTACACAATATGCATATTGTCTCAACCAAAAATAGAAAAGTGTGGATCTTTCTACTTTGTTAATTTCTCAATAAAGGACTCACATTCGCATAATAATTAAATCAAACTTAGTTATATGCTCAGCAAATTACCTTACATGAAAGATATATATTAGTTAACATGATTTTGAAATTAAATTTGTTCAGATAAGACATAGAATCTATAGAGAAAAGTAGTGCTTTCAGGAAAGTTTAATGCCTACAGATGCCTGTTCTGCACTCGTTACTGTACACACATGATTTGAACTAATTATCCCACAAACCTAGTAAATAGATAATATTATTTCCAGTTTTCTGATAAGCTTGTAAGAAAATTAATTGTTTCAAAACCTACAACTAGCAGTATAAAGATTCAAAGCCAAGTATTTCTGATAATAAACCTTCCTATTCTCTCCTGCCGTCTGCTGACTTCTTTTTTTTTGACAAAGTGTACTTTGTCTCATGATATCCTCCTTGCCCTCTGTCTACTGTAGCCTAAGATGAAGCTTCATTCCCACAGACAAATGACTTTTCTTGTTACTGTCACTATTAAGAATTACCTCCACCATTACATTAAAAAAAAAAAAAAAAAAAAAAAACTCACTGCTGTCAAGTTGTTTCTGACTCATAGCAACCCCTCCTTGTGTTTCTGAGGTGGTATCTCTACAGAAGTAGATTACCCAGTCTTTCTTCTAAGGAGTGGCTGGTCAGTTTGAACGACCATCCTTCTGGTTAGCAGTCAAATGCCTTAAGCATTATGCCACAAGAGCTCCTCATTACTTAGGAGTTTTTAAAAAAATGGGGGGATTCTGGAGAGTTCTCTATTTCATTATGAGTTCCTGAATAAAATTCAGTTAAGAAAAATATTACGAACATATAAACTTGCATGCACATAAAAACATAATGCTAGAAAAAATCTGAAATCTAAGCAGTTATCTTTTTCCTACGTAAATGAAGAATAACTCTAAAAGTCACTCCTACAAATAAAATGTGGACACATTTATTACAGGCACAGAATAATGACAGTTATGTTGTTGTGTTGTTGTTATGTGCCGTCGAGTCGACCCCGACTCATAAATTTTAAAAATCACAACTTTGCTAGGTTCCATATCAAATTTCTAATAGCCCAAATGTCTACAATTAAGTTCCTTCCCCTCAGCCCTTAAAACCATGTATTTGCAGACTTTCTAGAGAAGATGGTAATTATCGGTAACAAGATCCTTATCTTTCACAATTTTTTCATTTCCATAAAATAAATAAGTATAATGGATAACAACTGAGTAGTTGACAGCAAATTTAAAAAATAAAATGTTATTACTGGGTGAGGGTTGGGATTTAAGCAGATTCACTGTCCAGATCCTCTACACACAGACTCGAAAAAACAAGGGAAATGGCTACAGATGACAATCATGACTTCTAGAGCTTCAAAGGTAAAGATAAAGAAGTAGATCAAATACTGATGAGAAGAGATTAAACAAAAACAGTGAGCAAGGAGTGGTAAACTACCAGCACAGTGCAGTCATCTTGAATTATTGCAAGCAAAGGTCCTATCAGAGCAGAAAATAGATAACTGGCTCCACTTACACAGGACTACACCAGCAACCACATCAGTGATCCAGTCACCAGGGAGGTATGTCCTCCCTCTTCACCTTGTACAACATCACAGTGACCAGAGGCATGGCCCTCCTCAGCCACACCCATCTGGCATCTGGTCAAACTCCCTGCACTGCAATTGTTGTTCTGCTTTTTTCTTTTCTCTTTATCTGTTTGCTTAGTTCTCTCTTATCTTTTGCTTAGTTCTCTCTTATCTTTTTGTTTAGTTATATATCTTTTTGTTTAATTCTCCCCCATCCTTTTATTTCTTTGCTTTTTTTGTCCTCCTCCTTTCCCCTTTTTATTTCTTTTTTTGATCCCAAAGAGTGGAACCCCTCCCCCAGTGCCCATATGATTAGTAACACCTTCCTCCACTGGTTGCAGGTGGGAGATCCAGCAGAGTAAGTGTTGCATTTCTATGCAGACGTGTTTAGTGGCTGGCACTTTCAACAGAACTATGCTACTTTCTTTTGTTCTTTTTTTCTTTCTTTTCCCCCCTTCTTCTTAGTTCTTTCCTCTTCTCCCCTTTGTTTTCTTTTTCTTTCTTTTCTTTAGTTTCTTCTTCTTCACTCTTTCCCTTTTTTTTTTCTTTTGATCCTGGCCCTTGCTCCCATGATCAGCTGCACCCATTGCCACCATTCCATGGAAAGCAGTATGTGCTTCCACAGAGTGAGCTCCATGTTTTTGCTGCAGCTGTATTTGGCAGTTAATTCTTGTACCAGGTTTTTTTTTTTCTCTTTTTGCTTTTTCTTTCTTTTCTTCTTCTAAGTTCTTCCCTATTCCCCTCCTCTCTTTTTTCTTTTTCCTCTATTTTTCTTTTTGTCCACTTCCCCAAATATTTTTTCTCTTTCTTTTTTTTGATCCAGCTGAAAGACTACTTCCCCAGTACCTCTACATTCAGTAGTGCCACCCCTGACCCTCTGTACTTTGCAGTGCATGCTCCTACAGAGGAAGAACTACATTCCCACCACAGTGATGTTTGGTGGCTACCACTTCTGCCAGTAAGGAGCTCTGGTGGTGTAGTGCCTAAGGCATTTGACTGCTAACCGGAAGGCTGGCAGTTCAAACCCACCAGCCACTACATGGAAGAAATACAGGGCTATCTACCTCCGTAAAGATTTAGCACCTCAGAAACCCAAAGGGAATCTACTCAATCAGAGTGAGTTTGGTTTTATTTTTTGGTTGCTTGGTTCCTTGTGTCAGTACTGTGCTGCAATTTCTTTTTTGGTTGTTTTTCTTCTTTGTCTATTTTTTTTTTACTCTTTCCTTTCTTTCTTCCTTCTTAGGTCTGCCCTACCCCCATTTGTTTATTTCTTTATTCCTTTCCTTTTTCCCCCTTTCCTTACCTCCCCCTCTTTTTTGTTGCTGTTTTCATTTCTATATTTCCCCAGCAATTTAGAATAAGCCACACTACTCAGCCATGCCCCACTCATTGGGCAAGTAACACCATTCACTCTAGCTTCCATGGACCAATGATAGATGGCAGCCAACTCCTGCTCAGCCTGCCTTCAGCTGCTCTGCACGATCAGTGATCAGAGACTCATGCCCACACTCCTATCTGGTATCAAACCCAACCAGATGCTAGTGGTGAGCACCCCACTACTGTCAAATAAATGACCAAAGTAAGACTCCTGTTGCCTGGATATATTTTAAAAGAATAATAATAATAAAAAAAGGTGAAACACACAACATATAATCAAAAAATTAATACAATAACACTACAATATCTCAACAACAATAGATAACTTCAAATCACAAACACAAGAAAACAAAAAACAGGAGAAGATGACTCAAACAAGTGACCAAAATGCAGGGTGATAAAATCTTCCAGAGAAGAAATGCTTCTGGAATTACCTGATAAGGAACTCAAAAGAATTATATTAAGCCACTTTAAACAGTTTGGGAGAAAGTTCAAGAACCCGCATACAAAATTAAGGAAAACACAGAGAAAACTCTAGAAGAATTTTTTTAAAAAGTTACAAAAGAGATGAAAAATTAGAAACTCCCCTATATAAAACAGTAAATATAAATTAGAAGATTAAGAATGAAATTTCAGAAATACACAATGGATTGGAAGGACAAAGGAGTAAAATTGAATCAATGGGACACAGACTTAATGAGATTGACAATAAATCTCTCAACACTAAGGAACAATCTGAAAAAAAAGAAGAAGAAAGAAAAAGAAAGCTTAAGAAAAACATGGGACACCATGAAAAGGAATAATTTACATGTGATCAGAATTCCAGAGCAGGAAGAAAAAAGAAAAAGAACCAAGAAAATTGTCAAACATTTGTTGAGAGAAAACTTCCCTAATATCATAAAAGATGAGAAGATATGCATTCAAAATCAACAAACCCCAATAGAATAGACCGCAAAAGAAAATCACCAAGACAAATCATAATCAAACTTACTAAAACTAAAGAATCCTGAAAGCAGCTTACAACCAAAAATTAAACCCACTGTCACTGAGTTGGGTTTTCAAAAATCCCTTCTTCAAGGCGTTTTCAAGGCAGTACCACCATGAAAATAGATTGCCTATCCTTCCTTCTGAGGATTGACTGCTTGGTTTGAACCACCAGCCTTCTTGTTAGCAGGCAAATGCCTTAGGCACTACACCAACAGAGCTAGGAAAACTAAAAAGTCACCAATAAAGGACAACCAATAAGACTCAACCCTGATTTCTTGGCAGAAACCACACAGGCAAGAAGGCAATGGGATGCATATATAAAACCCTGAAAGAAAGAAAGAAAAAAGGAACAACTAAGAATTTTATATCCAGCAAAATTGCCCCACAAATATGGTGGTGAAATTAGGACTTTTCCAGATAAACAGAAATTAAGAGAGTTTGCAAAAACAAGACCAATTCTATAAGAAATCTCAAAAGGGAGTCCTTTGGACAGAGAACCAACAATGGCAGATAACAAACAAAGATTAAAACACAACAACATCACCTGGAAATCAACTCAGATATAAAAGAATCAAAAATAATATAAATCTACAAGAGAGAAAATATGGAACGAGATGTCAATTTGTAAATGATGATAACTACAAACCTAAAAAGAGGGAATAAATGATGTTGTTATAGAACTTCCAAACGGAGAGTAAGTCAAGACAATACAAAAATCTTGGGAAGATAATAAAAAATAAAGCATAACTGCAAAGAAAATTAATACCTTATCACCAAAATTAAAAAAAGTCACAGTTTCAGTAAATATAAAAACAATAGCCAAAAAGGAAATGAAAAGAAAATTTTTAAAATAAACTCAGCAAAGAAAAATATATTGAACAAAGAAACCATTGACACCACACACACACACACACACACAAACACACAAAATAAATAAATAAATAAAGCAAAATGGCAGCAGTAAATTTATACCTATTGAAAATTACACTGAATGTAAATGGGTTAAATGCATCAGTCAAGAGAAAGAGAGTAGCAGAATGGATTAAAATTAAAAAAAGAAACTTGACCCATGAACATGCTGTCTACAAGAGACACACCTTAGACACAAAGACAAAAATAAGCTAAAAATCAAAGGACAGAAAAAAATATATATCAAGCAAATGGCAACCAAAAGAGAAGGAGTGGCAATATTAACTTCTGATGAAACAGACTTTGGTGCAAAAACCAGTGTGGTGAATTGCTTGATGTGGCCCTTCTAGCCATTGTCCTCCATTCTGTGATGTACTGTAAATCCTATTATCCTTGCCTGTTCTGAGGTGGTGTGGTAGTTAAGGTCAGATATCACTTGGCTGGGCAGCTTGTAGTAGTCATTCCTATGATGACTGGCAATCAGCTCTGTGATGGGATTTACCTTGAGCTGCTGATTGTTAAAGCCATCCACTTAGGTTATTTCTATTGGGGCAACACAGGTGGAATGTATCTTGTGTCCTGCCTTGCTGGAGGGTATAATTCAAATCACCACCCTTAGCTTCCTTGAGGATATACCTTCGAATCTCCTGAGAAGGTTCGCCCTCCTCTTGCTCCAGTTTTGTGTTTTGGCTCATCCTCATCTCACCCCTGGATTTGGGACAGCAGCCATCATCTGATCTACTCATTGAGGGTCATCAAACCCTGAGAATTGGAAGTATCCTCCAGACCCACTCACGGACCTGGGACTCACCAACCTGCCAACCTCCACCACTACTACATGAGATGATCCCTTGGCTGTCTGTGAGTTCTGTGAGGTGTTACAGTTAAATACAGAACCCTAAGACAGGAGAATTAATTGGGAGGAGTAGGAGGAGTTAATGTCTGAAATGATGGAGTGGCACGGTAGTTTGGACATTTGGACTATCTTTAACCTCCACCTCCTGGGGACTGGCCTTGTGCTGATGGTTCTGAGAGAAATTGTTTAAGAAACCAGCAAAAGAGACAAGGAAGGATATTAAACAATGATTAAAGTGTCAATTGAGTAAGAAGACATAAGAATAATAAATATGTACACACCCAGTGAAAGAGCCCCAAAGCACATAAATCAAACTTTAACAGAACTAAAAAAAGAAATAGACAACTCTAAAATAATAGTTGTTGTTGTTGTTATATGCTGTCAAGTCGGACCCAACTCATAGCAACCCCTCTTTAGGTTGACGAGGCAGTATCACTACGGAAGTAGATTGCCCAACCTTCCTTCCAAGGAGTGGCTGGTGGGTTTGAACTGCCAGCCTTCTGGTTAGCAGTCAAGTGCCTTAGGCACTAAGCTATCAGAGCTCCTAGGATTCTTTAATATACCACTTTCAACGAAGGACAGAACTAGAAAGAAACTCAACAAAGATACAGAGCCATCCAAAAAAATGGCATCAACCAACTAGACCTTATTGGTATATACAGAAAATTCCACCCAACAACAGCAAAAAATACCTTATTTTCCAGTACACATGTTACTTTCTCCAAAATGACCATGTCAGATCCTAAAGCAAGCCTCAATGAATTTTAAAACATTGAAATATTACAAAGCATCTTTACAGATCACAATGCTATAAAATTAGAAATGAACAGGAAAGTAAAGGGAAAAAAATCAAATACATGGAAACTGAATAATACTCTGCTTTAAAACTACTGTGTAATAGAAGAAATTTTTAAAAATCTCATCAAACAAGAATGAATATACAACATACCAAAATCTTTGGGACAAGCCAAAGCAATGCTCAGAGAACAATTATACCAATAAATGCACACATCAAAAAGGAAAAAAAAAATCAATGTCTAAAGCCAAGGTCTGCAACTATTAGAAAAAGAACACCAAAAAGTCTACAGTCAGCAGAAGAAAGGAAATAATAAAGATCTGAAGAGAAATAAATGAAACAGAAAAACAGAAGAAAGAATCAACAAATCTAGAAGTTGGTTCTTTGCAATGATTAATAACATTGACAAACAAATGACAAATTTAACAAAGACAAAAAATAAAGAGAAGATTCAGATACCATGAATAAGAAATGAAATAGTCAATTTCACACAGAACCTGCTGAAATAAAAAGGATAATAAGAGAACATTATGAAGAACTGTACTCCAAAATATTTGAAAACCTAGGATAAATGGACACATTTCTAGCAATACACTACAGAAGATAATTTGAACAGACTCATCACAAAACAAGGAGCTCTGGTGGCCTAGTGCCTAAGGCACTTGACTGCTAACCAGAAGGCTGGCGTTTCAAACCCACCAGCCACTCCTCAGAAGGAAGGTTGGGCAATGTACTTCTGTAGTGATACTGCCTTGGAAACCCAAGGAGGGGTTGCTATGAGTTGGATGTGACTCCATGGCAGTAGTTGTGTTTTGTTTTTTCGCATCACTAAACAAGAAATTGAACAGGTCATTAAAAAAAAAAAAAAAAAAAAACCTACCACAGAAAAAGTCCTGGCCAGACAGTCTCCCTGGCAAATTCTACCAACCATTCAGAAAAGAGCTCCTACTCAAACTATTCCAGAATATAGAAAAGGGTAGAATACTCCCAAACTCATTTTACAAAGCAAGCCTAACCCTGATGCCAAAATCAGGTAAAGATATCATTAAAAAAGAAAATTGCAGACCAATATCCCTCATGAACATTGACACAAAAATTCTCAGTAAAATACTAGCCAATATAATTCAACAAATATCAAAAAGATAACAGATCACAAACAAGTAAAATTCATGCAGAGCATGCAAGGATAGTTCAACACTGAGAAACAATCAACATAATCCACCACATAAATAAAGAAAGGAAAAGAACCACATGATAATATCAATCAATGCAGAAAAAGCACTTGTTAATATACAACACCTATTCCTGATAAAAACACTCAGCAAAATAAGAATAGAAGAGAAATTCCTCAACAAAATTAAGGGCATATACACAAAACCAACAGCCAATATTATTCTTAGGGGAAAGAGATTGAACTCAGTCTCCTTGAAAATGTAAACCAGACAAGGATATCCTAATCACTACATCTAGTCAATATTTTATTTTAAGTCCTAGCCAGAGCATTAAGTCAATAAAGGGAAATATGAGGTATCCTAATTGGAAAAGAAGTAAAACTATGTCCATGTGAACACAATATGATTTTACACCTAGAAAAACCTACAGACTCAACAAGAAAACTACTGGAACTAATAGAAAGCTTCAGCAATGTAGCTGGGTACAAGATCAACTTACAAAAATTATTTGGATTCTTCTACACCAACAAAGAGAACTCTGAAAAGAAAATCAGGAAAACAATACCATTTATAATAGCCACACAAAAGATGAAGTGCTTAGAAATAACTCTAGCCACAATGTTTCTACAAGTGCTTTTGTATGTTCTGTAAGAATTCCCAGGTATATAGTAGAGCTGACAAGGGACAAAGTTGTAGTCACTTCTTGACCACAGCCAGCTACCCAGAGGGAGCAAGTAATTGACCCTGTCGCTCAGGACCATAGTCACAGGGGACATCAAGCTCAATTGGCATAACATGAGCAGTGACTGGGATCTTAAAAGCTTGCAAGTGGCCATCTAGATGCAACGATGGGTCTCTCCTCATTCAGAGCAAAGAAGAATGAAGAAAACCAAAGATGCATGGAAACAATTAGTCCAAGCAACTGGTACACCATGCGATCCTCAGCCTATACAACTGTTAGACTAGAAGAACTAGATAGTGCCCAGTTACCACTGTCAACCACTCGGAGGGATCTATGCAGGAAATCCTGGCTAGAGTGGGGAGAAAATATGAAACAAAACGCAAAATCATAAAAAAGAAAAAAAAAAAAGGACTAGGTTTGCTGGTCTGATGGAGCCTGATGGAACCAGTGAGACTATGGCCCCAAGTTGCCTTTTAGATCTGGAATTGAATCCACCCCTGTGGCTTCCAGCCAAACAAAGGACAGGCATATCAGCTGAACAGTTACAATAGGTAGATACACTCCTTGGAGAGATCAATCATGGGAGAATGGAAGGGCTGTGTATGCACAGGGAGTTAGCTCAGGGAGGCAGGCTTGCATGGGAGAAAAGAGGTTAACTATGGAGAAGAAGTGGGAGGGGAGCTACTGTATTGTGGTAAATTGTAGTCAATGTCATGAGACAAAGTGTATGTGAGTTGCTGTATGAAAAGTGATTTTGCTCTGTAAACTTTCACCCAAATCACAATAAAAATTGGAAAAAAAAATTCTAACCAGAGACACAAAAGATCTATCCAAAGAAAAATACAAACACTAATACAAAACTAAAAATACACTTACGTAAATGGAAGAATATATCATGCTCATGGAAAGGAAGACTTAACATTATAAAAATGTCAATACAATCCAAAGCTATCTACAGATATAATGCAATTCTTATCCAGATTCCATCATTATTCTTTAAAGAGATGGAAAAATAATCACCAAATTTATATGGAAAGGAAAGAGACTCCAAAGAATCAAAGCACTACTAAAGAAGAACAAAGTAAAAAGCCTCATGCTCCCCAGTTTCAGAACCTACTATAGTCACAGTAGTTAAAACATCCTGGTATTGATACAATGACAGACACATAGACCAACGGAATAGAATTGAAAATCTAGAAGTAAATCCATACACTATGGATAGCTGATCTTTGACAAAGAGCCAAAACCCTTTGGGAAAAGATAGTCTCTTTAACAAATAGTGCTGGCAAAACTGAATATCCATTAAAGAAAAATGAAACAAGATACATACTTTACACTATATTCAAAAACTAACCCAAAATGAGTCAAAGACATATATGTAAAACCTAAAGCTATAAAGATCATCAATACATATATATATTATACATATACATAGATGATTGCCATCAAGGATGAAAAAACATATATATAATAGAACCATGGTGACACCCGAGCTCCTTATAATAGAAACTAGAGGACAATAAAAAAAGGCTTGTTGATCAAAATGTATATTCCACTACAGTATTTTGATACTAACATTCCAATTCAATGGAGTAGGCCTGCTTTTCAGTTTTTAAAACAACTTTGACAGAGTCTGAATTTGGTCTTGTTTCTGACAACTCCCCTGACTCTTCTACAAAAGTAAATGTAACAGTAGAATAAGTCTCTACCCCTGGGAAGGATACAGTAGAAAACAGTTAGCCACAGTACAAAATGTTCTGAAGCCTCAAGATTTATTTAAAATTTGTGTGACATTCCCTTTTCATTCTATAATGTATCTGTGCTTATTCTAAAGTTTTTGAAAGGTCTTATCTTTATATTATATATTTAACAATTAAATTCTATTTCACATACACACACAAATGCATGCACACACACGTTCATATGCACAAGATACTCTGAGGAGAAACAACTTGTTTATTTTGTGATTTTTAGATATCTTCTGGTATTCTATGAACTATGCTACCAGAGCTCCTTAGAATAGCTAAAGTGAAAAAGATAGAAGGAATCAAAACTTCAGGAGACTAGACACAAACCAGAATTCTAATTCGGAGACACTCGGTACTGCTAGAGAGCTAAAAGTTTGTTAAACCATCTAGAAAAACTGCAATCATCTACTGAACGTGAATATACACATGATCTGGTGGCCTCGTGTCTAAGGCATTTGACTGCTAACCAGAAGGCTAGCGGTTCAAACCCATCAGCCACTCCTCAAAAGGAAGATTAGGCAATCTATTTCCAAAGTGAGCTCTGGGTAGCATAGTGGTTAAGGCACTTGACTTCTAACCAGAAGGGTGGTGGTTCAAACCCACCAGCTACTCCTCAGAAGGAAGATGGGACAATCTACTTCTGTAGTGATACTGCCTCAGAAACCCAAGGTGGGGTTGCTATGAGTCGGGTCCGACTTGATGGCACATAACAAGAACAACTGCTTCAGAAACCCAAGGAGCAGTCACCATGAGTTGGATCCTACTCAATGGCAGTGTGTGTTTGTGTGTGATGCAGTAATTCCTCTGTTAGGTATATATGCAACAGAAATTACACGATATGCACCAAAAGAGAAATATAAGAATGCTAACAACAATGCTATTCATAATAGCTCTACACCAAAAGTAATCAAAAACATCTATCTGGAGTAAAGCAGATTTGTGGAATACTCATTTAATCAAATGTGATGAATGACAACTACTATGTACAACAATCTAGATAATTGTCACAAAGATAATGTTGAAAAAGAAGCCTATTATAAAATAGAATACATTCCATTATTTTATATAAATAAAGTTCAAAGTTAGGCAAAACATGTCCTAATCCACTGCCATAGAGTCATATCTGACTCATAGCTACCCCTCTTTGGGTTTCCAAGGCGGTATTACTTTGGAAGTAGATTGCCCAACCTTCCCCTCCAAGGAGGGGCTGGTGGATATGAACTGCGGGGCTTCTCATTAGCAGTCAAATGCCTTAGGCACTACCCTACCAAGAGCTCCTGTTGTTGTTGTCGTTGTTATGTGCTGTCGAGTCGGACCCGACTCGTAGCGACCCCTCCTTGGGTTTCTGAGGCAGTATCACTACAGAAGTAGATTGTCCCATCTTCCTTCCGAGGAGTGGCTGGTGGGTTTGAACTGCCAGCTTTCTGGTTAGCAGTCAAGTGCCTTTAGGCACTACACTACCAGAGCTCCTTATTATTATAATAATAATAGGATAATGGTTACCCTTTTGGAGGGATGTTGTGACTAAAACGTACAAAGGGGGCTTCTTGGTTGCTGGGATTGTTTCTCAAAATATGTTTATACTTTGTGAAAATTAATTGAACTGTATATTTATGATCTCTTTATTTTTATGTATGCATGTTACACTACAGAAAAGAAGTTTGCCTAAATAATCCAAGCAATTTTTATGTAAATTTATTTTCTCAATAAATTTCTAAAGACAGTAATTCTGCAGGTCATATTCTTTTAATATAATGTCATAAAGTTAATAATAAAGGTTTTCTAAAATTTAAATCCACCTAGAAATTGAGATTCACTATTATAAATAAATCTTGTGTGTGTGTGTGTGTGATTTGGGTGAAAGTTTACAGAGCAAATTCACTTTCCTACAGAAGTTCACATACACTTTGTCTCATGACATTGATTACAATTTACCCCAATGCAACAGCTCCCCTCCCACTTCATCCCCATTGTTACCTCTTCCCTATGTCCATCCCTCCATGCACTCCTGCCCCTGAGCTGTCTCCCTGTGCTTAAACCAACCCTTGTTTCTCCCATGATTGTTCTCTCCAAGGAGTGTGTCTACCTCAGGTAAATCTTCAACTCATATGTCTGTCTTTTGTTTGGCTGGAAGCCACAGGTGTGGGTTCATTTCCAGACCTGAAGGGCAGCTAGGGGCCATAGTCTCAGTGGTTCCATCAGGCTCTATCAGACCAGCAAACCTGGTCCCCCTTTTTCTCTTTTTTTTCCCCAAATGATTTTGAGTTTTATTCCACACTGTTCTCCCTCTGTATCAAGGATCTCCCACATAAATCCCCCTCCAAGTGGTTGACAGTGGTAGCCAGGCACCATCTAGTTCTTCTGATCTCATAGTCATATAGACTGCAAATTGCATGGTGTATCAGTTGCTTGGACTAATTGTTTCCATGAATCTGGTTTTCTTCATTCTACTTTACTCTGGATGAGGAGGGACCTATCATTGCATCTAGATGGCTGCTTGCAAGCTTTTAAGATCCCAGTGGCTATTCGCTAAAGTAGGAGATGTAACAATGTTTTGTGTAGTATGTTATGGCAATTGAGCTTGATGTCTCCTGCGACTATGGTCCCAAGCCCACAGGTTCAACTACTCGCTCCCTCTGGGTAGCTGGCTGTGACCAAGAAGTGACTACAAACTTGTCCCTTGTCAGCTCTACTATACACCTGGGAATTCTTACAGATACAAGTACACTTGTAGAACCATTGTCTGTCAACACTATACATGGTTTTGAGTACACTCCCTCTGCATAGACATACCACATAGTTCAGTCTGTCCATCCATCTATCCACCCATATACCCATGTTTGTCTTCTCTGACAACACAGTACTGTATGTGCAAAAGGGTTCATCTCTATTGCCTATACCTCCCATGTACCTCTCTATGTCTTCCTGTTCCTAAATGCCACCAAGTTGATCACTCACATTTGGTATATTGCCCTTCTCTTCACCCAAATCAATACTTATCTCTACCTATCTAACAGTTTTCTCTCCCCTCCCCCCCACCCCTGGTAACCAACAAAGAAAATTTCCTTCCATAGATAAAGCTTTCCTTGATTTTACAATAACAGAATAATACAATCTTTGTCCTTCTGTGATTGACTTATTTCACTTAGACTAATGTCCTCCAAGTTTATCCACATTATGTGGTGTTTTGCAGATTCTAGGTTATTCTTTAGGGTTGCATAGTATTCCATTGTGTGTATATACCATACTTTGGTTATCCATTACTCAGTTGATGGACAATTAGGTTGTTTTCATCTTTTTGCTATTGTAAATAGTGCTGTGATGAACATGGGTGTGCATATGTCTGTTCTTTTTTTTTTAAGAGTTTGTTTTACATTCAATGTTACGTGTACATTTAGTTTCATTCCCCATTTACCATGTCCAACCCTAACCCAGTCTTTTTCCCCTCCCTACCCTATAACCCTCCCCCTGTGCCCCTCATATTTATGCATTCCTGTTTGTCCTGCATTTTCTCAATTCGAATATTGGTCCTCTGGTGTCCCGTGGTCTATTGCTCTAAGGGATGTATTACCATAGATTATGTGCGTGTGTCATCCTGGGTTGAGTGGTCTGCGTGTACATCTTGTTAACTGTTGAGCTCAAAGCCAGCCTCTGGGGGTGCGTTTTAATTCAGGCGCAGAATGTGTTCCAGAATCATAGTATTCAGGGTCTCACCAGATTTCATCTGACCATTAATTACTTCTGGTCATTATTGAGTTTTTGGATTTTCTTCCATGTTTTCCCTCACACTCTATCCAGGATCTCCAGATTTGATCCTTTCTGCATGGTTGGCATTGGTAGCTGGGCATGATCTAGTTCTTCTGGTCTCGAGGGCCATCATGTCCTAGGGCTGATTGCTTCCAAATGCCCTTTTTGTTTTGTTTTGTTTATTGCGTTCTTCTTCACTTGTGACACTAGGAGGCCATTAGCTGCATCTTAGATGGCCGCTTGAAAGCTTTTAAGACCCCAGTCGCTACTCTTCAATGTAGGATGTGGAGCAAGGCTTTTATGTATTTTGTTGTGCCAGCTGAGTCTGGTGTCCCCCAGTTCTATGGTCCTGAGACAGTAGATCTATTGGATCTCTCTCCCATAGTGTCTGCTTCTCTGTGAGGGATTACTCTGTGTCTGTCTTCTATTGTTTCTGTAAGGATTGCAGGTATTTTGTATCACTGGTGTCTGTGCAACATTAGCCTCCACTGAATCTATCCCTGATCTAGAGCATACTTTTGTTCACTGACCCCTGTTGGATCATCTCAGGTGTTTATGTGTTTATCTGTAGCCTGGTGTTTGGTGTTAATGGCAATGCAGTATCATGGAAACATTGGTTGGTATTAGCATCTGTTGTCTATCTCTCATGTGCACAATTCTGTGTCCTCCCATTTCCTAATGTTATCATGGTGGTCATAGATCATTCCCGTATATCCCTCCCCTTACCCACATCATCATGTAGGCCCCAACTAGCCTGAAATTAATCCCTTCCCTTTCCTCCCCACCTGGTAACCTAAGTGAGTTCTCTTTCCCAAGGAAACCCTTCTTTGTCTTTTTAAAGTAATGGGCTTATACAATACTTGTCTTTCTTCAATTGACTTATTTCACTCAGCATAATGTCCTCCAGGTTCATCCATGTTGTAAGAAGTTCACGTATCCCTCATTCTTCTTTAATGTAGCATAGTATTCCATGTGTGCATGTAGCATAATTTGGTTATCCACTCATCCATTGATGGGCAGTTAGGTTGTTTCCGTCTCTTTGCTATAGTGAATTGTGCTGCAATGAACATAGGTATACATATGTCTGTTCATGCACTATCTCTCACCTCTTTAGGATATATTCCTAGTAATAGAATTGCTGGGTTGAGTAGACTGTCTATTTTCAGTATTTTAAGGCAATGCCATACCGTTTTCCACAATGGTTGTACCATTTTACAATCCCACCAGCAGTGCACAAGAGTTCCAATCTCTCCACAACCACCCCAGAATTTGTTACTTTCTGACATGTTGAACTTTGCTATTATTGCTGAGGTGAGATGGTATCTCGTTGTTTTGATTTGCATCTCTCTAATGATTAATGATCGTGAGAAAGTTCTCATGTGTTTGTTGCCTGCCTGTATATCTTCTTTGCTGAAGTGTCTGTTCAAGTCTTTTGGCCATTTGTGAATTGGGTTATTTGTCTTTTTGGTGTTGAGGTATTAGAGTTTTCAATAGATTTTGGAGATAAGTCCTTTATCAGATATGTCATAGGAAAATATTTTCTCCCAATCTGTAGGTTCTCTTTTTACCTTTTTGATGAAGCCTTTTGATGTGCATAAGAATTTAATTTTTAAAAGGTCTCAGTCATCTGGCTCCTCTTCTATCTCCTGCACATTCTGTGTTATGCTTGATAGTCTACTTATGCCATAAATTAGGGCTCCAAGATTTGTCTCTATTTTACATTTGATGAATTTTATAGTTTGGGGTTTTACATTTAAGTCTTTGATCCAGCCTGTGTTTGTTTTTGTGTATGGAGTGAGGTATCGGTCTTGTTTCATTTTTCTACAGGTGGATATCCTGTTTCACCAGCACCATTTGTTAAAGATGCTGTCTCTTCCCCCATTTAATGGGTTGTGGACCTTTGTCAAAGATCCGTTGTCCATAGATGGATGGGTCTATATCTGGACTTTCGATTCTGTTCCATTGGTCTATCTGTCTATCACTGTACCAATACAATGCTCTTTTGACTACTGAAACTGTATAGTAGTTCTTAAGGTCTGGGAGTGTGAGACCTCGCAATTTGTTTTTCTTCTTGAGAAGTGCTCTGCTTACCAAGGTCTCTTTCCTTTCCATATGAAATTAGCAATTAGTTTCTCCATGTGCTTAAAAAATTTTGTTGAAATCTGGATCGGGATTGCATTAAATGTACAGATTGCTTTAGGTAGTATTGACATTTTCACAATATTTAGTCTACCTATCCATGAACAAGGTAGATTTTTCCATTTATGTTATGTCTTTGTTGTCTTTTGTAGCAGTGTTCTATAGTTTTCTCCGTATAGGTCTTTTGTGTCTCTGGTGAGGTTTATTCCTAGATACCTTATCTTTTGGTCCCCGGGAGCAAGGTAGGCACGGGCAGGCTTGTGCTTAGTCACCGGGAGTGAGGTAAGCACGGGCGGGCTTGTGCTTACTCACTGATCT
>NW_006921640.1:13434377-13443717 GCF_000298275.1 Orycteropus afer afer | reverse complement strand
ATTTTGTTATGTGTTTTTTCATGGTGTCCCAGGTTTCTTTGTTCTATATTATTTTCTGTGCTGAGCTTATTATATTTATGAATCATGTTATCATTTCCTTTGTTGCTGTTGTTTCAGTATTTGCTGAATATTTGTGCTTGTCCTCTTTTTTATTGTGATATGAAGTTTTATCATTTTTCTTTGTGGTTACCCTGTTATTTATAATTTTCTCCCCAGCTTTAGAACAGTCCATTCTATCTTGCAACTCTCTAGACTTCATCATCACTTAGAAATTCTGTAACTACACAGTCTTTTCCCTCTTTTTGGTTTGTAGTTGTCTTCACTTGCCAATTGATGTCTCTGGTTCCCTGTTTACAATCTTGTAAGTTCATTTTACTTTGGGTATGTCCATAGCTGTTGTTTGTGGTTTATGTCATCGTCTGTAGTCATGGTTTGTTGTTGTTTGCTATTTTTGGTCTCTGTTCAAAGGACTCCTTTTAGTATCTCTTGTAAGGTTGGTCTTGTTTTAACATATTCCCTTAGTTTCTGCTTATCTGGAAATCTCCTAATTTCACCATCATATTTGAGGGACAGTTTTGCCGGGTATATAATTCTTGGTTGAAAATTTTTCTCTTTCGGGGTTTTATATATACCACCCCATTGCCTTCTCACTTGCATGGTTTCTACTGAGAAATCAGAGCTTATTCTTACTGGTTGTCCTTTGTAAGTAACTTTTTGTTTTTCCTGTGCTGCTTTCAGGATTATTTCTTTGTCTTTGGTTTTGATGAGTTTGATGATAATATGTCTTGGTGATTTTCTTTTGTGGTTTATCCTGTTTGGGGGTAATTGTACTTCCTGAATGGATATGTTCTCAACTTTCATCATATCAGGGAAGTCTCCTCCAACAAATCATGGACAATTTTCTCAGGGTTTTATTTTTCTCTTCCTGTTCTGGAAATCCAATGACATATAGGATATTTCTATTGATGGTATTCCATGAACCTTAGGCTTTCTTCATTTTGTTTTGATCTTTTTTCTGATTGATCCCTTTCCAAAGAAGTATTTAGGTATTTGTCTTCAATCTCATTAATTTTATCTTCCATGCATCAATTCTACTCCTTTGCCCTTCCAATGTGTTATCTATTTCTGACAATTTAGTGTTAATCTTCTGGATTTCTATCTGTAGATTTAGAATCACTTCTAATTTTTCATTTATTTTGTCATTTTGTACTTGTATTTTTTCCAAAATTCTTCTAGGGATTTTTCTGTGTTTTCCTTGATCTGTCTCTAAGTCCTTTGAAGATACCTAAATATAATTCAATTGAATTCCTTATCAGAGAATTCCAATGCTACATCTTTCTCAGGGATGTGTTCTGGATCTGTATCCTGTCCCTTTTTTCTACCACTTCAACTTGCTTCTTTGTGTGAACTGTGATGGTCTGTTGTCTCTGAGACACTGTGACATTGTTGTATTTAGATCTCCATTAACTATTTGTGAAGGCCAGCTAAAGGTGAATCAGGATCTTCTTGGTGGCTGTTTATCAATGGCCCATTGGTGGAGAAGGAAGTGGTGGCTCTCACTCAGTAAGTGAAGCTGCAGGAGGTGTGTGTGTAGTTGTGTCATATGGGGACTGTTGCTGTCTCCCACTCAATTAGACAAAAATACAATTGAATAACCATGAAAAAATTAAAACTAAGTGGACAAATAACACACCATGTAACTACAAAGAAACAGTAACCAGAAAAAGAAAAAAGGGAAAAAGAAAAACAAAACTGCAATATCTGGGAAGAAGGCAATAATAGAAAAAGTAGAGTAGGAGAATAATAATGTGAAAAATGCAAAAAGAAAAACAAGGAATGAGGTTAATCATGAGAAAGAAAAAGAAAATTGCAACCAGGAACAGGGAAAAGAAAAAAAGCTGAAACTAGAACCTGGAAAGGGAAGACTAAAGAATAATAATAAAAAGTTCAAAAGTAATAATAATAGTAGTAGTTTTAAAACAGACAAAAATAAACAAACTATAGGGGAAAAAAAAAAAAAATCAGGGCCAGGTGGGGCAGGGCACCCAGGCTCCATCAGAGCACACAGACTGGGATAGAATTTCTGATGGCCCAGAAGGTAGGTGGGAGTGAGGGATGGCCACACCTTCATTCACCAAGAGGGTGTGGGGTGTAAGAGTAACAAGGGGAATGTCACACCTTTCCAGTCTCCACATTGGAATGTCCTTGTTGTTCCTGGTAAGTGGAGCCTGTTCTTAAGTCCCTGGAATCTGGGAGAACACTGTCACTTTAAATATCCAAAATGGTCAAACCACTTGTAAACCTTCAAAATGGCTGTGGTTTCTGGACAAACAAAAGTCCACAGCTCAACCTGTCTTCCTCTTTGCTGCTTCCCCTTTTATTCACCAGCCACCAGAGCAGTGCCCCATGTAGTCCCTGGCTACCAGGGCTGATTTTTAGGTTAATTCTTAGGTCCTAACACCACTCAGCAATATCCAAGCTGTCTGTGCCATCAGGATCACTGCCAGACCGCAGCTCCATTTGTCTCCTTTTTTGGTGTTTTCACGCAAATTTTTGCTAGTTGGAATTTTGTCCACTTCTATATCCTTCCCTTGAAAGGTCAGGGGTCTTCTGTATCTGTGCTAATTGGTTCCCCTTTTCTTTGTTGTGCAGTCTTTCTATGTGTTCCCCCATCTTACCAGAACCCACTATTATAAATCTTAAAGAAGAAATTGAAACAGTTACAGAAAGTATAGGAAATGATATGTAAATCCCTACCTATTAAAACCTGTGGGGATGTGGTCAAAACTTTACTTAGAAAGAAAGAAGAAAAATAAACAAAAGTTTCTACTCAGGACTCTATAACAAAAACTGTAAAATAATAATAATAATAATAAATAGGAGATAATTATACTAAAGCAGAAATTACTGAATTTGAGTAGAATCAAGAAATTAACTAAAAAAAATATGTATATATTCAATTAATAACAGCAAAAAGAGCAACAGAACTCATGTGTTACCCATGCACCAGTCTTCATTCTCTGCCCTGTCCCAATGAGGGCAGTGGCATTCAATCCATGACTCAAATAATGATTGGGCCACATCTATGTTGCTCATAACTACTCATTTATAGACTCACGTATATTGTTATCTCAGAAATCTACAACCCACATGACACTATACAGCTAATGAATTTAACAGAAGAAATAATTCTATTTTGGATCCAATTTACATCAGTTGTAACTCAACTTTAAATGTTTGAAATAAATACTCTAGGATTAGTTAAGTCAGCTAAATATTATAGTGGTGTTAAAAGGATAGTGGTTTTAAACCAGAGTCCGAAACTCAGGACCAGTACTTGTTTCACTGTTTATCTCTGATATTAGACAGACAACAGAATATCCTATTTTCACCTCAGGTACCTGAGGTCCCTTTTGTGGAAAAATGGCATAGTTCTCCACTTGGGTCTAACACCTTTAACTATTTTATTAGAACATCACACCATCTATTTGTCAGGAATGTATAACTCGTCAGCAACCCTGGTGACACAAAGGTTAAGTGCTTGGTTGCCAACTGAAAGGTCAGCAGTTCTAACCCACCAGCCTCTCTATAGGAGAAAAGACTTGGCAATCTGCTCCTGTAAAGTTTATAACCTAGGAAACCCTAAGGTGTAGTTCCGCTCTGTTATATAGACTAGCTATGAATTGAAATTAACTTGATGGCACATAAAAACAACATAACTCATCAACTTTTCCTTCTCAACTCCTTGAAACACTACCACTGCATGTCTTTTCCCAAAAGTGTTACCTCATTTTGTACACTATTCATTTTTCCCAAAGCCCAGCTTGAATAAGTGAGCTCCAACAAAGACAATCTGAATAATGTGCCTTAGATGGCTTATGTACTGTGTTATGGATTTTAAATATATTTATTACAACAATTATGTCATAAAAATATGGCATACCTAGATTTTACTTACTTTTAGCGTAATGCCCAATAAAGAATCATTTTCACCATATCATTAATAATTAATTTGTTGACCCTGGCATATGCCGTAGGTTTGAGTAGGAAATAGCTCAATGAATTGCACTTATTTAAGGTTGTATTGTTAGGCATTCTCCATCATGCTACTATATGTCTCCTACAGAAGTCTGTGTTAGTTAAGATTGTATGTCAAACTGGCTTGGCCATAGGTTGAGTGGCTGGGCAGCTGGATATAGTTTTTCCCCTTGATGAGATTTTAATTGCCTCCATGGTGGAATCTGCAATGAGCAACTAAATGGTTACTTTTGGAGTGTAGCTTGCTTCTATTATATATGGAGAAGCTTTGAGGAAGATCTCTAGCTTTTGGCACACCTGGACCCTGCATTTGGCTGAGTTTTGGCCTGCCATGTTGCTTGCCAGTCTGAGATTGTACCATTTTACCTGTTGACTTTGAGTTGGTCGCCTTCAGCAGCCAATAGCTGCATGAGTCAGAAAGAAGCCTCCAGCTCCAGTGGGCCTGGAACAAGAGGCAGAGATGTTGCTCAAGGTCAAGGGGCCCTCATCTAGCCTCTAGAGCTGACACACTGAATTTGGACTTCTGGCCTCCTGAACTATAAGAGAATAAATTCCTGTTTGTAAAAACCATCCACTTGATGATGGTATGTCTGTTATGGCAGCACTAGAGAACCAAGACAATGTCTCACATGACAAGTTCCTTCTGGAAGTTAGCAAAACTTTCTCTCCTTTAGGGAATGGGTCTGATATATACATATTTCCATTGGGTATTAAGAGTTATGCAACACAGGTTAGTTCCCTTTTTAATTTTGTTAGTCAGGGCCTTTGAGCCAAATTCTACATCCAGTCAAATATTAATTCTTAGGCCAGTTTTAAAAATTATTATTAGTGAGGAATCTGTATAATATAATGACTAAGAATGAGGCCTGTGTAATCACACTGTCTGCACTCAAATCTGGGCTCTTCCAGTTATCACCAGCAAGGCCTTTGACAATTCATATAGCATTCTAAGTTTCACTTTCTTCATCTTTCTAAAGAGTAAGCACTCTTTGGGGTTTGTTCCTTATTGTTCATTTCATGACTTAATAGATGTGATGCCTTGAGACCAAATCACTTTTGCAATGTGTAACTACCATGGAATTTGTTTGTGTTCATTGTATTTTTAGGAGGCATCACAAGTTCTTTAGCATTCTATCCTTTCTTAATTTTAATAGCTTGTTTCTTAATTTTAACAGTTTGATGACTTTGGCAGCTACCTTAGTCACTGATTAATGGTAATGTATAAAATCTCATTCCACCACGAAGCATATGCTCGTGGCCTGCCAAAGTAAAAATAATAATCAGATTTAATCAAGGCTGCATTGCATTTCCAAGTATTTCACAAATGATTTTTATATAATTGATATACTTAGACTAATTATAATAATAATAACTGGCTATGTGTTGACATTTGTTCTAAGTAATTCATATATATTCACTACTAACTATGACAACCATAATCCTGTGAAGTAGTCACTACTATTATGTTTCATTTTATGAATCAGAAGACTAATGCACAGAAAGGACAAATAACTTTTATAAGTCATCACCTTATAAAGAGTGAAACTGGGATTTGAAATCAGGCAAACTCTATCCAAAGTCCACACCCTTAACCATTGCTCTCTACTGCCTCATATATCCATATGAGTTTTTGAGCTGCAAAATTTAAAACAAAACAAACAAAATTGAACATGGAAGTTGATTCATAGGTCTGCCTAAATTTTACATCTGATTTCTATATCCTTTCCTCTTCTTTTATCACTGTGACTAACTTCTTTTATTTTAAAGCTCACCCAATTTAAATGCTGCTTTGCCCTCAGATAAAAACAATAATTCTTTCCTCTATGTTCTTATACATAACTTGTACATTCCTTAATATAGCACTTTCCACAGTGGATCATAATTTTGGTTTACCCATTTCTCTCTCTGAACATAAGCTTCTTTATTGCAGAAACTATGAATTTATGATTCCAATGACTAATGTGGAAGAAGGAAGGGAAAAGTGGAGGAAGGAGGGAGAGAGAAAAAAGAGGAAGGAAGAAAAGGATAGAAGGAGTTGATTGTAAGTACAATTGCTTCTGATATGTATGGTGTTCAGGAGCCCTTTCTATTTAGATGGTTTAGATGTGAAGAGGATAATTCAGTGCTCTAATTTGGCATTAATGCATAAAAAGAATTTTTTTTTTTTAAAAAAAGTAAGGAAACCAGATGAGGGAAGATGAGGAAAAAGAGAAAAAATAAGTGAAGAGTTTTGAAGATACTTTTAAACTACTTAGACACAAGAAAGAAACGTGTTTCCCTCTTTACTCTGCTTTTGTCCAAAAGATATACAGCTGACTAAAACAGGAGCTTGTTCACTACTAAATAGTGCATCACTCTTGCTATGGGAATTTTCCAAGGAGGTTAAAACTTCCTCCTGAGTGGGTAATGAAAGTCCAAAAAACTTTCCCGGAAGTATAGGCAGAGACCTGAACGTTTATTCAAAACAGAAACAAAGAGAATCAGGAAAAAAGGGATTTAAAAGATTAAAAAAAAAAAAAAAAGCAGGCTTACAAATATTGCTAGCAATTCAGCATCTAGCAACAGCAGGCTGGAATGGATTCAAGATGACCGCTAACCTCCTCCCACTTCGTGGGGATACGTATACCTGAGTTTGAGGAATTGAGGATAGGGGGTACATGACTGGCAATAGATGGCTATGGGACTGGCTTCAGACTTGGTGGTACTAGGCTCCAATCGAGAGGGGGCCCTGGGCAGTGCCCTATGGCCACCACCTGTGTGTGCTCTGATAAGACACTGCCATTAACAAGCTTTATGGCTTAAAACTATTCTAAGGATGGTTAAGTTACAGGAAAGGTGGTTAATGCTTGAAGGGGGGAGCGGGGAAATGGCTTGTAGTTCTTATAAGCATGGCTAAACAAAATGGAATCTGAGAGCCATTTTGGGGGATTGCAGTTACTGACCATACGCACCTCTGTTTATTAACTTTTATCCTTCTACAGATTGAAGGATATATACATATCCTTTGTTAAACCACCTTATGTCTTGGAGACAGGCTTCAATTGCAGTTAATTTTGCCATTTGCCATTTCACTGACTACAGCTATGATCTTTCTGCCTTTCACTTGTCTTGCTCTTTTCTTCCATTTGGTAACTTCACTATCTTGATCAATAAAAACTGCAATATGGCTTTAAATTTTTATTTTCTCTGAGTTCACAACCATATCTGTTCTCCAAAGAAAAATTCTAAAGAACTTTACACTTGTGAGTATCTTAACTAATGGTGCTGGGAAATTCTTTGATTTCTTCTTCACCTAGAACATAGCCAACAGCTGCCTCACCCAGGATGTGATTTGTACATCTGAACTTGTTCCCAATTTCCCTTGTAGCTATATATTTAAGCAACATTTTTTTGCTTTGAGAGCTTTTTCAACTGGGCCAAATGTTTGTTTAACTTTCCTATTAATGTCATCACAGTGACTGAGATGGATTGTTTTGGAAGTACACAAAGCCATTACCAGGCTGCCCCCAGAAACCCAAGATCCTAGCAACAGAGCCAGTGCTGTGGAGCAGACAATAAATAGCTTCTATGCATTTGTAAATAATGAAAGCTATTTAGCACTGGAGTATATTTTACCCATTAATCTAATAGTCTTTTTAAAGCCAGTTCCATTTCTTTAGTCACCTTGGAATAGAAAAGCCACCCACACCAATTAGACTTTATAAAAGGCCTAAGACAAAAGAAAGGTATGCTCTGGGCTGTGATTGCCCTTGTTTCTACTTATCAGGCCCACTTTTACTACATTGTTTTCATGTAAGATTGCATGTTTTTGCTGCTGTACTTAAAGAAAAATTTAAAAAAATCACTGCAATCAAGTCGGTTCCAACTCATAGCGACACCTCCTTGGGTTTCCGAGACAGTATCTCTATGGAAATAGATTGCCCAGTCTTCCTTCCAAGGAGTGGTTGATGGGTTTGAACTGCCAGCCTTCTGGTTAGCAGTCAAATGCCTTAGGCACTACACCAGATACCGCATAACCTCATAAACATGACTTTGAAAGAAAGTTGATTGTTTTCCATTTTTCTATGTTTTTGCTGCTGCTGCTGCTGTTGTTGTTGTTGTTATTTA
This sequence comes from Orycteropus afer afer, assembly GCF_000298275.1. Classification (NCBI taxonomy): domain Eukaryota; kingdom Metazoa; phylum Chordata; class Mammalia; order Tubulidentata; family Orycteropodidae; genus Orycteropus; species Orycteropus afer. The sequence continues at coordinate 13,435,572 of NW_006921640.1, read as the reverse complement.
CCATCAATTCGGACCTGACTCATAGCGACCCCTCCTTGGGTTTCCAAGGCAGTATCACTACGGAAGTAGATTGCCCCATCTTACTTCTGAGGAGGTGCTATTGAGTTGATTTCAATTCTTAGTGAACTTATGTACAACAGAACAAAATACTGCCCAGCCCTGCAACATCCTCACAATTGTTGCTATCCTGACTCCACTGTTGCAGCTAATGTGTCGATCTATTTCATTGAGGGTCTTTCTCTGCTTTACCAAGCATGATATCCTTCTCAGGGATGAAGCCTTTCTGATAACATGACCAAAATATGAGAGACAAAGTCTCACCATTTTCCCTTCTAAGAAGCATTCCTGTTCTACTCTTTTGGCATTCCATGATACAGTCTTTGACAACAGCACAATTCAAATGCATCAGTTCTTCTTAGGTCTTCCTTATTCATCTTCCAGCTTTCACATGCATATAAAGCTGCTGAAAAGACAATGGCTTGAGTAAGATGCACTTTAGTCTTCAAAGTGACATCTTTGTTTTTTAACACTTTAAAGAGGCCCTTTGCAGCAGATTTACCCAATGCAATTGATCTTTGATTTCTTGATTGCTGCTTTCATGGGCATTGAATGTGGATACAAGTAAAATGAAATTCTTGATAACTTCAATCTTCTCTCCATTTATCATGATGTTGCTTATTGGTCCAGTTGTGATGATTTTTGTTTTCTTTATGTTGTGGTATAATCCCTACTGAAGACTGTAGTTTTTTTTTTTTTAATTGTGATTTGGGTGAAGATTTCCACAGCAAATTCACTTTCCATACAGCAGATCACATGTACTTTGTCTGATGTCATTTACCACAATGTAACAGTTCCTTTCCCACTTCTTCCCCATAGTTACCTCTTCTCAGTGTCCCTCCATACACTCCTGCCCCCTGAGCTGTCTCCTTGTGCATAAGCACCCCTTCTTTCTCCCATGATTGTTCTCTCCAAGGAGTGTATCTACTTGAGGTAAATGTCCAACTATATGCCTGTATTTTGTTTGCCTGGAAACCACAGGTGTGGGTTCAATTCCAGACCTGAAAGGCAGCTAGGGGCCATAGTCTCAGTGGTTCCACAAGGCTCTATTGGACCAGCAAACCTGGTCCCCCTCCCCTTTTTTTTCTCCAAATGATTTTGAGCTTTGTTCCACATTGTTTTTCCTCTCTATCAAGGA
>NW_006921640.1:13409612-13428157 GCF_000298275.1 Orycteropus afer afer | reverse complement strand
CTCAATCCTTTGAAGATACCTAAAGATAATTCTTTTGAATTCCTTATCAGAGAGTTCCAATGCTGCTTCTTCCTCAGGGATGTGTTCTTGGTCTGTATCCTGCTCCCTTTTTTCTACCACTTTATCCTGCTTCTTTGTGTGAACTGTGATGGTCTGTTGTTTCCAAGGCATCATGGTGTTGTTGTATTTAGATCTCTGTTAACTGTTTGTGAAGATCAGCCAAGGGTGATTCAGGCTCTTGGTCAATTTTTATTGTTGTCCCATTGGTGGAAAAGGAGGTAGTGGCTCTCACGCAGTAAGTGAAGTTGCAGGAGGTGTGGGTGTAATTGTGTCTTATGGGGATTGTTGTTGTCTTCCACTCAGACACAAATTACAATTGAATAACCATCTAAAATCTAAAAGCCATGGACAAAATACACATCATGTAGTCATACAGGAACAGTAACCAAGAAAAGAAAAAAGTGGAAAAAAAGAAGAAAAAACAAGAAAACCTGCAATATCTGGGGATAGGGCACTAAGAAAAAAAAGTAGGGACGGATAATAATAAATTAAGAAAAAAAATGGGAAAAATGCAAAAAAGAAAAACAAATAATGGGGTTAATCATGAGAAAAAGAGGGGGAAAAAACACTTTAAATAAAAATAAAAATAAAAAATTCAACCAGGCACAGGAAAAAGAAAAAACACTGAAAACTAGGACCTGATAGGGGAAGATTAAGAATAATAATAAAAATGACAAAAGTATTAATAATATTAGTTGTTCTAAAGCAGATAAATACAAGAAAACTAATCACCAGAAGAAAGAAAGCCAAAAAGAAAAGTAATTAAAATTAAAATAAAAAATGAAAAAAAAAAAAAAATCAGTGGAGAACAGGGTAGGGCACCCAGGCTCTGCCTGAGCACACAAGACTTTGATGGAGTTCCTGTGGGTGCAGAAAGTAATTGGGAGTGGGGGATGGCCTCACCTCCATTCACCAAGTGGGTGTGGGGTATAAGAGTAACAAGAGGAATGTCATACCTTTTCAGTCTTGCAAGTCCTGAGTGTCCTTGGGGTTGCTGGAAAGCAGAATATGTTCTTAAACCCCAGGAATCTGTGAGAGCACTGTCTCTTTAAATATCCAAAATAGTCAAGCCACTTTTTAAACCTTCAGAATGGCAGCGGCTCCAGACTGGCAAAAGTCCACAGTTCAGCCCACCTATCTCTTCACCTTCTCTGTTTGTTCCCCAGCCACTGTGCACAGTCCTCTGTGCAGTCCCTGGCTAGCAGGGTGATTTTTAGGTTAATTCTTAGGTCCTACCACCACTCGGGAATCTCCAAGCTGTCTGTGCCTTCAGGATCGCTGCCAGACCGCAGCTCCATATGTCTCCTTTTTTGATATTTTCACGCAAATTCTTCTGCTAGTTGGAGTTTAATCCACTTTTATATCCTTCCCTTCAAGGCTCACAGGTCCAAGATTATCTTCTGTGTCTGTTAATTGGTTTCCCTTTTCTTTGTTGAAGAGAGTCTGTGCAGTCTTTCTGCCTAGTCCGCCATATTGCCGGAACTCTTGAAGACTGTAGTCTTTGATTTTCATCAGTAAGTGCTTCAGGCCATCTTCACTTTTGGGAAGAAAGATTGTGTCATCTTCATATTGCAGGTTGTTAATGAGTCTTCCTCCAGTCCTGATGTCAGATTCTTTTTCATATAGTCCAGCTTCTCAGATTATTTATTCAACATACAGACTGAATAACTATAATGAAAGTATACAGCCACACAGGATCCCCTTGTTCCATTTCAACGATATCCTCTTTGTCTATGTACAGGTTCCTCGTGAGCACAATTAAGCATTCTGGAATTCCCATTCTTCACAAGGTTATCCATAATTTGTTATGATCCATGGTGTTGAATGTCCTTGCACAGTAAATAAAAACAGGTAATAATCTTTTTTGGTATTCTTTGCTGTCAGCCAAGATCCATTTGACATCAGCAATATCTCTCATTCCATGTCCTCTTCTGAATCCAGCTTGAGTTTAAGGCAGTTCCCTGTCTATGCAATGTCGCAACCATTTTTAATTATTCTCAGGAAAATTATACTTTTGTGTGATACTAATGATATTGTTCAATAATTTTCACATTTTGTCGGATCACTTTTCTTTCTAATGAGCACTAATATAGATCTCTTCCAGTCAGTTGGCCAGGTAGCTGTCTTCTACATTTCTTGGCATAATAGAGTGCATGCTTCCAGAATTGCATCTGTTTGTGGAAGCATCTCAATAAGTATTCTTTCAATCCCTGGAGTTTTGTTTTATGTCATTTCCTTCAGTGTAGCTTTAACTCCCTCCTTAAATACTACTGATTCTTGGTCATATACTATCTTCTGAAATGGTTGAAATAGTCAATCAATTCTTTTCTATATTTCACATTTAAATGATGGGTTTGAAATTATGTCCTTTTGATTTTAGCAGCCTCAGTTAAGAGCCTGGATGTGCTCTCTGAGCCTCAGTTTCTTTGTCTATAAAATAGGAGCAATTATATCTACCTTTCCAAGTTGTGAGAATTTAATTAAATAAGGAATACATATAAAATATTTGGTATTAAACACATATGCAATAATCCATAAATGTACACTATTAATAATAAATCTATTAAAGAAAGTTATCAGATATTCTTAGAAATTGCCTCTCTTCTCTCTGATCATTTTTTTCACACCTTTAATGATCACCTGGGAGGAGAGTAGAAATAATGTAGGACAAAAATACCAGAGCAGTTTGGTGATACAATAGGTACCCAACCTGCAATATTTTATCCCTCCTATCTCTGGTGGTGTAGTGCCTGAGGCATTTGACTGCTAACCAGAAAGCTGGCAGTTAAAACCCACAAGCCACTCCTAGGAAGGAAAACTGGGCAAACTACATCCATAGAGATATCCCCTCAGAAACCCAAGGAGGGGTTGGTGTGAGTTGAAATCGGCTTAACAGCAATGAGTTTTTTCCTTTTTTTTTTTTTTAGATTGTACAAGGTAGTCCTCTGTCCTCCCTCCTAGTAAGTAGACTAGGTTGTACTAGGGAAGGCTTGGTAAAGTAGTGGAGGAAGAGTAAGCAATTGAGGAGGAAGTTAAGCTTTTTAAAGACTTTTTCTGGTGAGGATTCTGTTCATTTCAAATTGTTACAAAACACGCACCCAAGCTGGATCAGGGCAATATGCTGAGCTCTGTTTTGGGTATCTAGTGATGCTCAAACAGAAAATACCACAAGTGTATGGCTTGAACAAACAGCAGTTTATTCTCTTACAGTTTAGGAGGCTAGAAGTGCAAGTTCAAAGTACCAACTCTAGGGGCAGTGTGAAAGCTCCCCAACCTTGGGCTTCAGCTCTGCCTCTTGCACCCAGCTCACTGAAGCTAGAGCCATCTCTTCACTCAAGCAGCTGCTGGCTGCTGAGGCTGACAAACCCAAGGTTGACAAGTAAAATGACACTCTCCCAAGATTATCAAGCAATATGGCAGAACACTAGTTCAAGTCCAGAAACAGTGTCAAGATTGGCAGACAACATGGCAGGCCAGTGAGATGACGACTTGGCCAAATGCAGGATCTAGATGTGCCAAAAGCTTAAGATGTTTCTCAAACTCTCATGAACTGGAAGCAGACCACAGCTACTCATAATAGATTCCACCATGGAGTTGATTATCAGTCTCTTCATGGGAAATACCTACATCCAGCTGCCCAGCCACTCAAAAACTGCCCCAGCCAAGTAGAAACATAAGCTTAACTATAACAGCCTCCAAAGGCTTTATTTTTTTATGTACACATTCACTTTTTTCCCTTAATATGAAGACAGCCTGAAATGCATAGCAATTTTATTGTTGTTGTTGTTAAGTGCCATCAAGTCAACTCTGGTTCATAGTGATCCTATTTACAATAGGACAAAACCTTGTCATGTCCTATGCCAGCTTCCTAAGGCACTTGACTGTTAACCAGAAGGCTGGTGGTTCAAACCCACCAGCTGCTCCTCGGAAGGAAGATGGGGGAATCTATTTCCGTAGTGATACTGCCTTGGAAACCCAAGGAGGAGTCACTATGAGTCAGGTCTGACTTGATGGCACATAACAACAACAACAACAACAATGCCAGCTTCACAATCATTGCTACACCTGAGCCCACTGTTGCAGTCACTGTGTTGATCTACCTCCTTAGGGCCTTAGCTTCCTAAATTAATTTTGAGCATAATTTCAGCTCTAAAACATTCATTAGTTATAAAATTTCATCCTCCCCACATATCTGTTGAATATGTTTCTTACGTCTGATAATGGCTTTCCTTCAAAAAGTACTAAAACAGCAAAGATAGCTGAAGTTGACCCTTCAATGAAGTTGCACTCATTGAGCCACAAGGTGTCAGGGGACTTCACACTAGAACCTTCAAGAATATTAAGCCAGTGTCTTCAGCTTACTGCATTATACTTATAAGTGTGGTTATTTGTGTCTTTAACTACTTGCCACGTAGAAAGTGCCATGAAAATTCACTGCCACTGAGTCAGACCCAACTCACAGTGACCCCTCCTTGGGTTTTTAAGGTGATATCACTACAGAAGTAGATTTCCCAACCTACTTTTCAAGGAGTGGCTGGTGGGTTTGAACCACCAACCTTCTGGATAGCAGTCAAATATCTAGGCACTACGCCACTGGGCTCATTTTGAATTCATTCAAAGAGCCCTGATAGTTTCTTCACAATGCCTTTCACATAGAGCAATGACTGTTTATGAATGAAAGTCATCAACTAAGAACCTGAATGTGACCAAGCTCACTTACCATTTCACCCATTGTTGGCAACGTGTGCTTCACAGGGTAAATCAAAGGAGCTGTGAGATTGCACTTGTTTCCCCATCTACTTCTCTTCCTTCTGCTGAGAGAAAAAAATAAATCCAATTTAATATCTTCACTAAACATTCTAGTAACCATTGTTTTAGAGCATAGTAATCATGAGCTTTAGAGTCAGGCAAGCCAGATTACAAAAAGGACTCTGTATGAACTTGGACTAGTGACAATCATCTAAGCCTTGGCTTTTCATCTGAAAAATGGAAATGACAAAAATATCCTCAGCACAAATTTCTAGGAAGTATTAAATATTAAACATGCACATATTAACTATTCAATAAATGTTTATTATTTTTCCTTTAATGTTTTTAAGATTTGGATGTTGAAATGATTTTCTGTGTGATCCATTCTGCTTTTCCTTTTTGTGTCTTTCTGGATCAGTTGACTTATTTTCTTCCCCTAATCCTACAGCATATTAACACAAAGTTGAGAAAATTCTTTGTCTGGCCTACATGAAGGGATTTGATTTTATTCATTTTAATATTAACCTAGCAATTATTTAAAACATAACTGTTTTTAGTGGCACTACTTTTGCTACTACCAGGAGCTCTGGTAGCATAGTGCCTAAGGCACTTGACTGCTAACCAGAAGGCTAGCGGTGCAAACCCACCAGCCACTCCTTGGAAGGAAGATTGGGCAATCTACTTCCGTAGTGATACTGCCTCAGAAACCCAAGGAGGGGTCGTTATGAGTTATGTTGTTATAACAACAACAACTTTTGCTAACAATAAGATTGCATAAGGCCCTAGCATTCAATTTGTTTCATTCAAAGTTTTAGAGGTAATGTAAGTGACACAATGACACTTAGAATTTTCTCTGAAAGCGTTGATTGTTCCAACACACAATATATTGACCTGCTCTATTTGTATATTTTACCTTTTTTAATTCTAAGTGAGAATAAATTAGGAAAATAAATTCTTACATGTAGTGTAGGGTACATGTCTTACAACATTAGATAAGACCTTTAACTTCAAGGAAGTTAAAAAATATAAAATAGTCACTTTCAATAGCAAGAGAAACTCAATAGCATGATAAACTCAGGGACATGGTCCTAAATTACTAACTCTTTCCATTTTTGTAATCATCATTTAAATTAGCAAGAATTTCCTATCAAAAGAAGAAACAAAATCCTATTGATATTTATCTCTCAAATGTCTCTTAAGTTTTTACTCATCCTGCCACTAAGTCTGTCTAAGCCTTTAAAATATCTTGCTTAGGCTACTTTAATATTTTTTTTACATCTAACAATTCATTTATTAGGAATTTATCCTATGAATATATTCACAATACTATGGTGAAATACATCTATTTTCTATTGAAGTTCCTTTTCAATTAAAAAAAAATATATTTCTGGCAACAAACTGCATAGACGACATATCCTGCATTAGGGTATGGAATGTCAATATCAGGTAAACTTTGGAATATCCATAATATGTAATAGTATGCAGCCATAAAATGGCATAGAACAATATGATCAAATGTATATAAAATATACAAAATTTATAAAGTTAAAAGAAGAGAAAGTAAAAGAATGTCTTTGTTATGTAAAAGTGAGGAAAGACATTAGAAAACTTGAAAAGCACAAACTATACCGTAAAAACTGAAGTACTTGAAGTAGCCTTAAGGATTTCTGCTCAGCAAAAGGTGCTATTAACCAAACTCAACTCACTGCTGTCGAGTCGGGTCTGACTCATAGTGACTTCTGAGGAGTGGCTGGTGGGTTTGAACCACCAGCCTTTTGGTTAGTAGTCAAATGTCTTAGGCACTACGCCACCAGAGCTCCTAAAAGTTGCTATAGAGAAAACTAATAATTAACTAAAAATAATAGCCTTGGAGAAAATATTTGCCAAAACTAAGGCAAGGGGTTTTAATCTAAAATTTTAAGAAACAAACCAACAAGAAAAATAAATACTAAATAATCAAACAGTAGGAGCTCTGGTAGCATAGTGCCTAAGGCACTTGACTGCTAACCAGAAGGCTGGTGGTTCAAACCCACTAGCCACTCCTCGGAAGGAAGGTTGGGTAATCTACTTCCATAGTGATATCACCTGGGAAACCCAAGGAGGGGTCTCTATGAGTAAGGTCTGACTCGGGGGCACATAACAACAACAACAATCAAATGGAAGAGGCACTTTAATAGCTAGCAAGTGTAACAATAAATATTTCAATTTTCTTGGGTAGTGAGAGAAATGCAAAATAAAGCAACGCTTTGGTTGCATTTTGTTGGAAAGTTTAGAAAGGTGAGAACTGTTTAGACAGACATTATAAGGGAGAGAATAAACTGGGACAGCCATTTGGGAAAGCACTCTGAAACTTCTTACAAAACTGAGTATGCATATGTATTAAGAACCAAACTGCCCATTTGTGTATGTATATCCTAGAGAAATCTCATGTAAGTCCATATAGAATCTGAAAGAAGAATTAGTGCTGTGTGGTCTATTATAGTGAGGAACTAAAGGTAACCTGCGTGTCCACCACTAAATAAAATGTGGTGGACACATCCTGTGGAATCCTATGAAACTATAAAAAGAAAGAAACTATATGTACATACAGCAACACAGTTTATTGTAAGAAAAAGAAACTGAAAGGTAGCCATTATGCAAATTGAAGACACATGCACACAAATTCAAGGTCATGTGTCTTAGTTTCCAAGGTCTGCCATGATAAAAATACCACAAAGTGGGTGGTTTTAAAGAACAGAAACTCATTTTCTCACAGTTCTGGAAGCTAGAAGCACTGGAATCAATAAAAGGTGCGGGGGTGCAGATTGCTCTGGGTGACACTGAAAGAGGGGTATCACCTAAATTACTGTCTATAAAATTCTTATACAGTGTTTCAGCAGAAATTAATTATTTTTTATAAAAATATCCTTGGTGTGTTAGTTAAGGTTATATATATGTCAACTTGGCTGGGCCTGGGTTGGAGTGGCTGGGCAGCTAGCTGGTGGTAGTTATTCCCCATGATGAGACTGGTAATCAATTCCATGGTGGAATCTGCATGAGCAGCTGAGTAGCTGTTTTAGGGATGTGGTCAGCTTCCTGTATGTAAGGAGAAGCTTTGGGAATGGTCTACAGTTTTTGGCATGCTTGGACCCTGCATGTAACTGAGTCTTCATTCAGCAGCCTGCCATGTTCTGCCAATCTTGGGACTTTTAATGGAGTTGAATCAATGGCCTGCCATGTGTTTTGGTAATATTGGGACTGTGCATTTTCATTTGTCAATCTTGGATTCATCAGCCTCAGCAGCCAGCAGCTGCATGAGTGAAGAGATACCTCTAGCTTCGGTGGGCTGGGAGCAAAAGGCAGAGCTGAAGCCCAAGATGGAGGGGTTTTCACCAGCCCCAAGAGCCTGGCATTTTGAACTTGGACTTCTACCCTCCAAAACTATGAGAGAATAAACTTCTGTTTGTTAAAGCCATTCCATTTATGGTCTATTCTTGCGTTAGTGGCAGTAGTAACCAAAACACCTTGTACTCAATTATAATAACAAAAATGTTTCTATAAGTCCAGTTTACATGTACCAATATACCCAGAAGGCTAAAACTCTGTGCTAACTTACTTTTTGAACCTTCTAATATGCTCCAGTTGGAGTTGTCATTATTACCCAGGTGCAATAATGCTTCAAATCATATGCTTTTCTTTGCATATACTACAAGCACACTCTGTTGTTTTCATTGTTGCTAGTGTTTTCATAGTCATTGATTGTGTCAAATTTTCTGGTGTTTTAGCTACAATAGTGTGATAATTAGCATTTGTGAGCCTATATCAATATATCATTGTTGTTGTTATGTGCCGTGGAGTCAGATCACTACGGAAGTAGATTGCCCCATCTTTCTTCTGAGAAGTGGCTGGTGGGTTTGAACCTCCAGCCTCCTGGTTACCAGTCAAGTGCCTTAGGCACTACACTACCAGAACTCCTATATCAATATATATTTTCCCTCTCTTTCCCTCCCACTGCTGGTAACCAACAGAGAGAGTTTCCTTTTGGGAGTAAACCTTTCCATGACTTCTTATAATAGTGGACTCATACAATATTTGTCCTTCTGTGATTGATTTCACTCAGTGTAATTTCCTCCAGGTTCATCCACATTATGAAATGTTTCACGGATTCTTCATCATTTGTTAACGTGGCATAGTTTTTCATTGTGTTTGTGTACCATAGTTTGGTTATCCATTCTTCCACTCATTGGTACTTAGGTTGTTTCCATCTCTTTGCTATTGTAAATAGTGCTGCTATGAACATGAGTATGCATATATCTATTCATGTCCTCGCTCTCATTTCTTAAGGGTGTATCTTAGCAGTGGGATTTCTGGATCAAATGGTATTTCTATTTCAACTTTTTAAGGAAGTGACATACTGTTTTCCACAATAGTTGTACAATTTTACAGTCCCAGGAGCAGTGTACGAGAGTTCCATACTCTCACCAGTAATTGTTGTTTTCTGACTTGTTGACCTTTGCTATTATTGCTGGGATGAGATGATATCTCACTGTTGTTCTGAGTTGCACTTAACAGCTAAGGATTGTGAGCATTTCTTCATGTGTTGGTTGGCTGCCTGAATATCATCAAGTCCTCTGCCCATTTTTGAATTAGATTGTTTGTCTTTTTGATGTTGAGGTGTTGGAATTTTCTGTAAATCTTATGGATAAGTCCCTTGTTGGATGTGTTGTTGCCAATTATTGTTTTCCTAGTCTGTAGTCTCTCTTTTTGCTCTTTTGAAGAAGTTTCTTGACCTGCATAAGAATTTAATTTTTAGAAGGTCCTAGTCATCCAGTTTATCTTATGCTATTTGTGCAATTTTTGTAATGTTTGATCATCTATTTACTCCATAAATTAGGACCCTTAATTTGCCCCTATTTTTTCCATGATGAACTTTATAGTTTTAAGTGTTGCATTTAGGTCTTTGATCCATCTTGAGTTCATTTTTGTGTATAGTGTGAAATATGGATCTTGTTTCATTTGCTGCAAATGAATATCCAGTTTTACCACCATCATTTGTTAAAAAGACCATCTCTTCCCCATCTAATGGGTTTTGGCACTTTGTCAAAGACCAGTTGTCCATAGGTAAATGGATCTATTTTCTGGATTCTCAATTCTGTTTCACTGGTCTATGTGTCTGTCATGCCCATACAAGGCTATTTTGACTACCATGGCTACATAGTAGGTTTTGAAATAGGGGAGTGTGAGACCACCTACTTTTTTCTCTTCAGTAGAGCTTTGTTTATCAGAGGTCTCTTTTCTTTCCATATAAAATTAGTGATTGGTTTTTCCATGTTGATGAAATATTAATCGAATCTGGATCAGGATTGCATTGAATCTGTAGATTGCTTTGGGTATTATTGACATTTTCACAATGTTCAGTCTATCCATGAGCATGGTATGTTCTTCCTTTTACATAGGTCTCTGATAGTTTTGGGAGATCTGGTGGTACAGTGCCCTAAGGCATTTGACTGCTAACCAGAAGGCTGGAGGTTCAAACCCACCAGCCACTCCTTGGAAGGAAGACTGGGCAATCTACATCCATAGAGATACTGCTTCAAAAGCCCAAGATGGGGTCTTTATGAGTCAGAACCAACTCATGGCAGTGAGTTTGTTTGTTTGGTTTTTTTTTTTTTGGTTTTCTGATAGCTTCTTATAGTAGTTTTGTAATTTTCTTTCTATAAGTCTTTTGTGTCTCTGATAAGGGTTATTCCTAAGTATATTATCTTTTTTGTACCTATTGTGAATGGTGTTTTTTGTCCTATTTCATTTTCAAAAGTTTCTTTGCTTATCCAGTAACTTTTCTTGAGAATAAAGTAGTAATTGAAAGAAAAGTAAAAAAATAAAAACAGCTTTCTGCTCAGTTAGTAATAATGTTATAACTAATAATGTTGCAATTCAGTGTAGAAACATTTGGTAACATAATTTTGTTGTTAGTATTATGTAATCTCAGAAATACTACATTTAAGCAATTTACAACTATATTTATCACATATTATTCTATGATTAAAATTAATTAAAACATTACTAAGGATTCTGTATGGTCTGATATGCAAAAGGTTCATGGGGAATGGAAGTGGTGACACTACATCACTGGGTGACACCAACCCCAGTGATGTCACTGCTTCAGTGGGCAATTGCAAATTCTCTTTAAATTAAATAAGAAAGAAAATTACAGTAAGAACATATGGTGTAAAAAAAGAACTAAAAAGAATTTATAAACTGTAAAATACAATAACAAAAATTGAAAAAATAAATAAATAAAGGAACTCAATAGTAGAATGGAAGTGGCAGAGGATAGATAGAGTCATTGGAATGAAGGAAAATTCATGGAATGTCCCAGTCTGAACAACAGAGAGACGACTGGAGAGAAAAAAGTAATAAAACCCTAGAGATCTGTGAGAAAATAACAAATGACAACATTTGTCACTGGAGTCCCAAGAGAAGAGGGGAAAAAAAAACTGTGGGGCTAAAAAATTAAATAAATAAATAAATAAAAGTCAAAGAAATTATACCTCAAAATTTCCCAAATTTCAGACTTAAACCTACAGATTCAAGAAGTTCAGCAAACCATAAATAGAATATACACAAAGAAATCCATGCCAAGTCACATCAGAATCAAACTTCGGAAGACTGAAGACCAAGAAAAGCAGCTAGAGAAAACAACACATTACATGCAGGGGAATACAGTTTCAGCAAACAGTGAATTTCTTATCTCAAGTTATAGAGACTAGAAAGGAAAGACACAATATTTTTCAAATACTAAAAGAAAACAAGTGCAACCTCAAATTCTACTGACAAAATATCATTTAGCAATGAAGGAGAAATAAAGACCTTCTCAGATGAAGAAAACTAACAGAATGTGTTATCAGCAAACTTACTCTAAAATATTGGTTAAAGGAAGTTTTCCAAATGTGAAGAAACTAGCATGAAAGATGGCTTAGAAATTTTAAAAGAGAAGAGAAAAAATGGAATGGGTAAAAATATATGTAAATAAAATAGATTATCTTTCTCTATGAGTTTTTAAATCATCTTTGATGAATGAAAAAAAGTTGTTAACATCTGATGTGAGGCTCAATGCACATAAAGGACAACTTTGGTTTAAAAAAATGGGAGGGAAAATGTACTTAAATGAAAGTATAATTTATACACTTCCCTTAAAGTTATAAAATGTTATTACTAGTTGCCTGTCATAAGTTACGTGTGTATACTGTAACACTTAAAACAACCACTAAGAAAGCTGTACATATTCAAAGAGATCTACTTAGAAACACTATAAAAATAAATCTAAGTAGAATTTTTTTTTAATGTTCAAGAAATCCAAAGGAAGGCAAGAAAAAAGAAAGCAAATAAAAAATAGAGGGAACAAATAAAAAACAAGTAATAAAATGGTGGACTTAGCCCTAACATGTCAAAATTGCTTTAAGTATAAATGGCTTGCACACATCATTTCATCCACTGGAATAATGGATGAAAAAACAAGACTCAACCAACCACATGGTGCCTATAAGAAAATCATTTCAAGCATAATGATATAGTAAGTCCAAGTTAAAAGAATATAAAAAGATATGCTATCCAGGCATTAAGCCCCTACATTACTATCAGATAAAGTAGACTTCAGAGCAAAGAAGATTATTAGAAAAAAATAGGTATTACATAATAATAAAAAGAAACATGACATAAATTTTTAATTGACACACAAGCATGTGGGAATCAACCTACCCTTAGCTCTGACAAACGTGCCATCAGGATCTATCTATAGAAACTAAATCCAAACTTACTGCGGTTGAGTCGGATATGACTCATAGAGACCCCTCCTTGGGTTTCTGAGGCTATATCTCTACAGAAGCAGATTGCCCAACCTTCCTTCTGAGGAATGGCTGGTGGGTTTGAACCGCTAGCCTTCTGGTTAGCAGTCACATGCTTTAGGCACTACTCCACCAGAGTTCCTAGGATCTATCTGTAGTGAAATGATATTTCTCTGGACCTAATCTCTTTTGGTTTGGTTATTTATGATAATTTTATTATTTATTGGTTTTGGTTTACACCTCTCATATATTATAATGGGCTTCTACTTCTTACCAAGATGTGGTAAAAGGAACCAGATTTACTCTCTTACTATGTGAAACAATCAAAAATATTAAGGCAAAATACTGTATTTTTATACAAATATATGTGTTATACTGTTTTTGCAAATCACTCTCCCACTCTCAAGGTATTTTACAGCAACATGTGAAAAATAATTAGCATAGTGGTCTTATCAAAATATCTCACTAGGGCAAGGTGTGCTTGTTGAAATATGTATAACATACATTATTTGAGTAAAAATATGAGTATATGAAACAACAGTTTAAACACACTGTATATTAGGCAAAAAAGAAGTGATCACTGATAGATTAAAAATTATTAAATGAGCCCTACAATTGTCCCAGCTTATTTCCTTGAGAAATTTTCCAGAAAATAGTGGAGGGAGAGGGAAGCAAGGCAGAAGCACATAGACTTCCAGAGTTGAGTAGACAAAACTGAGAGTGTGAGGAAACCAAGAGAAGTAGAGTTCACAAGAGAGAGCACTGAAGAGAAGAAAACAAACCAGATATAACTCTAATCATTAAAGGGTCCTGATAAAGTAGTGTTCATCAATTGAGTACATACATATGAGACAATTATTCTAAGCCAGGAGAAAGAATCATTTGAAGAAACAAAGAAAACTGTATCCAGTGGTCACAATAAGGCCAGGAATAACTTTTATTCTCACCAGACAGAACTAAAAACTTTATAATTCATGGAGCATTAGAGGACACACAATGCTTTTTCCTCAGTTGTAAAAGTTACTGTTGTGAGCTGTGGAGTAGATTTCTAATTCATAGTGATCTCATGTCACAGAGTAGAACTGCCCCATTGGGTTTTCTTGGCTGTAATCTTTACAGATGCAGATCACTAGGTCTTTCTACAGTGGAACAACTGGTGTGTTTGAACCACCAACTTCTCAGGTAGCAGACAAGTGTTTAACCATTTCACCACCAGGCCCCCTTGCCTCAGTAGCAGGGAATGATTAAAGAAAAACAAAAAGAGTCTTCAAGTCAATTCCAGCTCATACTTACTCCATTTTCTTTGGAGTACAACTGCACTTCATGGGGTTTTCAGTGGCTATGACCTTTCAAAAGTAGATTTCCATATCTTTCTTCTGAAAACCCTCTGATGAATTCGAACAACAAAACTTTCATTTAGTAGCTGAATGTGATAGTTAAGGTATGTGATAAGGTTGTATGTCATTTTGGCTGGGTCTTGATTCTAAGTGGTTTAGAAAGTATGACATAGTTATTCCCCCACGAAGAGATCTGATATAACGTAATCACTTCCATAATGAGACCTGCTATGAAGAGTCAATCAATTGAAAGGAAGTTTCCTTCAGGATATGGCCTGCTTTCAGTATATGCGGAAAATATCTGGGAAAGGTCTCTGACTTTTTACTTGAGATCTTGGATCTGGCTCATCATCATCTGGAGTTGAACCAGTGGCCTGTCATATTGCCTGCTGATCTTGAAATTGTTGCCTTACAGCTTGTGAACAAACAGCTTGCCATTTTGCCTGCCAATCATGGATTCCTCAGCTCTGAAGCCAGCAGCTTGCTATATTGCCTGCCCATCTTGAGGTTTTCAGCCCCTGTAGCTATGTGAGTCAGGAGAAGCCTCCAGCTTGATGTTTGATCCATATTTTGGGACCTGCCAGCATCTACAAATGTGTGAGCCATTTCCTTGATGTAAATTTCTCTCTCTCTCTCTTTCTCTCTTTATAGATATAGAGATAAAGATGATACAGATATATGGCTGTGAGTTAGTGTGTTATTGTTGCTAGGTGTTGTCAAGTTGGCTCCAAATCATAGTGACCCCATGTACAACAGAACCAAACACTAACCAAGTCTGTGCCAGCCCCACAATCCCCATTATACCTAAGCCCATCATTGAGCACAGTTAAAGCCCTCATGAACACAGTTAAATGTCTGAAATTACATTCTTCACCATATTGTCAATCCATGTCATTGAGGGCTTTCCCCTTTTTTAATGACCCTCCACTTTTCCAAACATGATATCCTTCTCCAGAAGGGAATGGTCCCTTCTGACAACATGACCAAAGTAGACAAGATGAATCTGGTCATTCTCTCCTCCAAGGGTGATGCTAGCTATACTTCTTTCAGGACAGATTTCTTCATTCTTCTTGCAGTCCATGGTGCTTTCAGTATTCTTTGCCAACCTTGCTACTCAAAGCATCAACTCTCCTTCAGTCTTCCCTGTTCATTCTCCAGCTCTCATATGCATATGAATTGAAAATACCATGACTTGGGTTAGGTGCACCTTAGTCCTCAAGGAGATATCTTTGCTCTTTAGAACTTTAAAGAGGTATTTTGCAGCAGATTTTTCCAGTGCAATATGTCATTTGATATCCTGACTGCTGCTTCCACTGGTGTAGGTTGTGGAACCAAATATGAAATCTTTCACACCTTCAATTTTTTCTCCATTTATCATGATGCTGCTTATTAGTCAAGTTGTGAGGATTTTCATTTTCTTAATGTTTAGATGTAATCTAAACTGCAGACTGAAGTCTTTTATTTTCAGTAAATGCTTCAAGTCATCTTCACTTTCAGCAACCAAAGGAATAAGATCAACTACATCTGTGGAAAGAGGAAATGGAGAAGTTCAATATTTTCAGCCAAAACAAGGTCAGGATCTGACAGTGAAACAGACCATCAACTGCTCATATTCAAATTCAAGTTGAAACTGAAGACAATTAAAACAAGTCCACAAGAGCCAAAAATGTTACTATAATTATATCCCTCTTGAATGTAGAGAACATCTAAAGAATAAATATGATGCTTGAACACCAATGACTGAAAACAAGAGGAATTGTGGAATGACATCAAGAACATTATCCGTGAAGAAAGCAAAAGGTCATTAAAAAGACAGGAAAGGAAGACCACAGTGGATGTCAGAAGAGATTCTGAAACTTTTTCTTGACTGGAGAGCAGCTAAAGCAAATGGAAGAAATGACAGGTAAAAGAGCTGAACAGATTTCCAAGAGTAGCTTGAGATGACAAGGTCATTTAATAGAAGGAGATGCGCAAAGCCCTGGAGTTAGAAAACCAAAAGAGAAGAACACACTTGGCATTTCTCAAGCTGAAAGAACTTGAAATAGTCTATGGGAAAAATATATAAAGATACAAGAAAAAGCAAAAGAAGATAGGAGGGATACACAGAGTCACTATATCAAAAAAAATTAGTTGATGTTCATCCATTTCGGGAGGTGGCAAGTAACAAGAACCAGTGGTACTGAAGGAAGGACTCAAAGCTGCACTGAAGGAATTGTCCAAAAACAAGGCTTCAGGAATTGACAGAATAGTGATTGAGATGTTTCAACAAATGGATGCCAAGCTGGAGGCACTCGCTTGTCTATGTCAAAAAATTTGGAAGACAGCTACCTGGTCAACTGACTGGAAGCGATCAATATTTGTGCCCATTCCAAAGAAAGGTGATCCTATGAAATGTGAAAATTATCAAACAAAATAATTAATATATGCTAAAGAGGCAAGGAGGTCACATCTTCTGACCTCCTCTAACTGTACAAGAGGAGGTATCCCAAGGACTATTCCTGCAAGATCAGACATGCTGCCTCCCTCCAGCCCTTTCACCAACCTTTCCTCCCAAAGCACCCATCACCTCTCTCCTGGGTTTGATAATTCACTGCAGTGGTCACACAGAACTCACAGATTATGGGATTTATTAGGGAAGCACCAGGTTACAATTCAAGTTCAGGAAAAATGCTTAGTCTCTCTCAGCCCGCTGTCTCTCACCCAACAGTCTCTCACAGTCTCTCTCCTAGCAGGGCATGTCCCTTGATGTCTCTCTCAGCAATGTGTGTTTCTTGCAGTCTCTATCCCATTAGCATATGTCTCTCAGGAGCATGTTCTCAGGAGCATGTTTCTCTCAGGAGCACATTTCTTATCAGCAGCGCATCCTTCTCACCCAGTCAAAGACCCTTCTGCCTCTAGGTGGCCTCCTTTTGAGCCTGGCAGAGTGGCCAAACTAGCCAATCATAACATCAGAATTCCAAGCATGTGAGAGAGTGAACGTCCCAGAACATTACTTTGTGCTGCTCCCAACAGAAATACCCCAGGTGGATAACTTTTACAACCAGGAGCTCCTCAGTTGCTCACAGCAAATTCCACCATGGAGTTTTCAAAGATCTGTGGCTAGAAAAGCAATACTAGGTAATTTACTACACTGCAATATCACACACAAGTAAAATCTTCCTGAAGATATTTTAAAAATGGTTACAGCAGTATATTGACAGAGAACTTCCAGAAATGCAAGCTGGATTCAAAAGAGGATGTGGAACAAGGGATATCATTGCTGATGTCAGATGGACCTTGGCTGAAAGCAAAGACTACCAGGAAGTCTTTTGTTTTGTTGATTGTGAAAAAGCATTTGATTGTGTGAATCATAACAAATTATGGATAACATTAAGAAGAATGGGAATTCCAGAATGCTTAATCATGCTCATGAGGAACCTATACATAGACCAGGAGGCTGTCGTTGGAAGAGAACAAGGGGATACTGCATGGTTTAAAGTCAGGAAGGAAATGCATCAGGATTGTATCCTTTCACAATACTTATTCAATCTCTATGCTGAGCAAATAATCCAAGAAGCTAGACTATAAGAAGAAGAGCATAGCATCAGGATTGGAGGAAAATTCATTAACAACTTGTGATATGCAGACAACACACACACACACATAAACACAAAATGGCTTGGGTTAGACACACCTTAATAATATCTTTACTCCTTAACATTTTAAAGAGGTCTTTTGCAGCAGATTTTCCCAGTGCAATACGTCTGATTTCTTGACTGCTGCTTCCATTAGTGTTGATTATGGAACCAAGTAAAATGAAATCCCTGACAGCTTCAATCTTTTTCCATTTAACATGATGTTGCTTATTGGTCCATTCGTGAGGATTTTTGTTTTCTTTATGTTAAGTGATAATTGATGCTGAATGCTGTAGTCTTTGATCTTCATCACTAAGTGCTTCAAGTCTTCACTTTCAGCAATCAATGTTATGTCATCTGCATATCACAGGTTGTTAAAGATTCATCCTCCAATTCTGTTCCTGTGTTTTTCCTTGTATAGTCCAGCTTCTCAGATTATTTGCTCAGCAAAGAGATTACATCAGTATGGTGCAAAGATATAACCCTGATGCATACCCTGCCTGAATTTAAACCATACAGTATACCCTTGTCCTATTCAAACAACAGTCTCTTGGTCTATGTGTAGTCTCCTTATGAACACAGTTAAATGTCTGGAACTTACAGTCTTCACTATATTATCTATAATTTGCTATCATCAAAAAGAACATTTCAAGATCTTTACTGAGGTACAATGCTGTCACTGATAAAATAATATTTATAGCCTACAAGGAAGATCAGTTATGATGGCTATTTCTCAAATTTACACACCCACCACTAAAGCCAACAATGAAGAAATTGAAAAGTTTTACCGACTAGCATAGTCTGAAATTGACCAAATATGTAATCAATATGCACTGATAATTACTAGTGATTGGATAGTTCAATATCTTCATTCAAAACAAGGCCAGGAATGAAGAGTTCTGGCAAGATGGCGGACTAGGCAGAAGGACTGCACAGACCCTCTTCAACAAAGAAAAGGGAAA
>NW_006921640.1:13383852-13387918 GCF_000298275.1 Orycteropus afer afer | reverse complement strand
TGTACTGAAGAAATTGACCAAGAAACAAGGCTCGAAGTATTAATGGGATACAAAATAAGATCTTTTAACAAGCTGATGCAGCTTACTCTTTTATGCCAAGAAATTTGGAAGGCAGCTACCTGGCAAATGACTAGAAGAGATCCATATTTATGCCCAATCCAAAGAAAGTTTATCAAACAGAATGGGGAAATTACCAAACATTATCCTTAATATCACGTGCAAGTAAAATTTTGTTGAAGATTATTCAAAAATGGTTGAAGCAGTGTATCAACCACGAACTGTTAGAAACTCAAGTTGGTTTCAGAAGAGGACATAGAATGAAGGATGTCATTGCTGATGTCATATAGTGACATGCTTATCAGTGTTTTATTGAATATGCAAAAGTATTTGACTATGTGGATCATAACAAATTATGGACAACATTGCTAAGAATGGGAAATCCTGAACACTTAATTGTGCTCATGAAAGACCTATAAAGAGACAAAAAGGAACTCATTTGATCAGAAAAAGGGGACTCTGCCTGGTTTAAAATCAGAAAAGGTGTGTACCATGGTTGTATCCTTTCACCATACTTATTCAACCTGTATGCGGAGCAAATAATCTGAGAAGATGGATTACATGAAGAAGAATACAGCAACATGATTGGAGTAAGAATCACTAATAACCTGTGACATGAAGATGGCACAACCTTACTTGCTGAAAGTGAAGGAGACTTAAAGTCTTCTTCTCACTGATGAAGATCAAAGACTACAGCTTTCTGTATGGATAACAAGTCAACATAAAAGAAAACAAACATCCTCGTAACTGGACCAAGAAGCAACAACATGATAAATGGAGAAAAGACTGAAGTTATCAAAGATTTTGGTTTACTTGGACCTTTGGATCCAAGTCCAAGTTGATCTTTGGATCAACCCCCATGGAAGAAGCAGTTAAGGGATCAAACAACATATTGCATTGAGCAAATCTACTGTAAAAGAGTTCTTTAAACTCTTAAAGAGTTAAGATGTCACTTTGAAGACAAAGGTGTGCCAGATCCAAGCCACTGTCTTTTCAATAGCCTCATAGACATGTACAAGCTGGGCAAAGAACAAAGAAGACCACAGAAGAACAGTGCATTTGAATCATGGTGTTGGCAAAGAATATTGAATATACCATGGACTATAAGAAAAACAAACAAATCTGTCCTGGTAGAAGTAGAGCCAGAATGCCCCTTTGTTGTTGTTGTTGTTAGGTGTCATCAAGTCATCTCGGACTCATAGCAACCCCATGTACAACAGAAAAAAAAACACTGTCTGGTGCTGTGCCAGCCTCATGATCCCTCATATACCTGAGCCCATCATTGCAACCACTGTTAATCCATCTTGTTGATGGCCTTTCCCTTTTTCTTGACCCTCCACTTTACGAAGCATGGTATCCTTCTCCAGGGAATGGTTCCTTCTGACAACACGACCAAAGTTGGTGAGACAAAGTCTGGTCATTCTCACTTCTAAGGAGCATTCTGGCTGCACTTCTTCCAGGACAGATTTGTTAGTCCTTTTAGCAGAACACGATGTTCTTAGCATTCTTCTCCAACACCACAACTCAAAAGCATCAACTCTTCTTTGGTCTTCCTTATTCATTATCCAGCTCTCACATGCATAAGATGTGATTGAAAATACCATGGCTTGGGTTAGGCACACCTGAGTATCCAAGGAGACCTCTTTGCTGTTCATCACTTGAAAGAGGTCTTTTGCAGCAGATTTTCCCAATAAACTATGTCACGTGATTGGTGATGATTGTAGAACTAAGTAATATGAAATCTTTGACAACTTCAATCTTTTCTCCATTTATTGTGATGCTGTTTATTGGACAAGTTGTGAGGATTTTTATTTTCTTTATATTGAGGTACAATCCATACTGCAGACTATAGTGTTCAATCTTCATCAGTACATACTTCAAGTCACCCTCACTTTCAGCAAGCAAAGTTGCTCCTTAGAAGTGAGAATTCTCCTTAGAATGGAGAATGGCCAGACTTTATCTCTAATACGTTAGTCATGTTATCAGGAGGGACTAGTCCCTGTAGAGGGATATCATGCTTGCTGTAGCAGAGGGTCAGTGAGAAACGGAAGACCCTGAACAAGATGGCTACAACCATAGGCTCAAACATAGCAATGATTGTGAGTATGACACAGGACAGGCAAGTGTTTCATTTATTTGTACATGGAGTCACTATGTGCTAGAATTGAGTTGACAGCACCTACCAACAACAAATGCTACTTGGATCCTATCTAAGAAATGTCAAAGCAAAGCTCAAAAAAAATCAAACTATTTCAAAGTAACTTAACTGTGTCCCAAAACAAAGATCAAGAATATTTATATTAATACTAAAATATCCAATACCCAAAAAAGTAAAATTCACAATGTCACCATCCAAAGATTACCAGTCATGTGAGGAAGCAGAAAAATCTGAACCCTAATGAGATGGCTGATAATCCTGAGTCTCTCTAGCCCATCAAACCTATGTCTCCCATCCACTCATGGCAACTGGCAATTGTTATTCAAAATTAAAGATTAAACTGGTATTTAGCTGTTATGACTTCAGAAGTATTTTTTGTTTTTGTTTTTTAATGAGTTAAGACCTCCTTTTCAGGGAACAGTTCTGAAGTCATCTACTCTATCACTGATTGCAAGTACTTAAATTTTTCTTGATAACAAGATCTTAGCACTTCATCATGGTCAGTGGTTGCTGTCAATTTAACCTCTACTTCAACATTTTAAAAATAAATGTAAACATATATTTTCCCCCAATGGACTGAAGGTCAAAGACTTGTACTTGTCAAGTAATAATCAGAAGATCTCAGCTCTGAAAAACAAAAATTATGATGTGCTTGAGAGATAGCAGCTTGTATTTGAAGAACCTGTGTGGGTAAGCACAAATTGAACAAGCAAAGCAGTTGAAATTTGCCTATGGTTATGCTTACCTTGCCCAGCTGTTGAGAATGGCCAAGTGGAAAGTCAATGCTGACCCTGCATTCTGAAGATTGATAGTGTCAATAATCAGATTATCTCCTGCACAAAATGTTTTTGCTGAAAGCAGTTCTCAAGAATATGCAGAAAGGAAATCCTAGATATTACATTTGCTGATGACTTGAAAGTCCTTTGTGACCGCTTAGTTTACCTCATTTGATTATGACATAAGATGTCAGTTTTTCACTGTCACTCTGCATGACCTTGAGCAAGTCATAAAATATCTTTGGGTTTATGTGAATAGATGCAAAGATGCAATGGGATCTATTTTCCATTAATCTCTCTCTGAGAGAATAAAATAAGATTGTGTGTTCAGAGCTTTCTTTTGCCAGGAAGGCCTTTGACAGATATATAATGCATTATTGTTCTTGGAACCAAACCCAGCCTGCTGCTTTGTAAACAAGATATTCAATCAATACAGTGGTTGATAGATTGGTTCAGCAAGTGAAGGTGTCCATGTGAGAAACCTATAACCAGAAATAGTCCCCATTAAAACAGATTCAGCAGAGCCTCCACTATATGTGCAGAGGTAAATGTCTCCTTTCTTCTGAGTCAACAGAGATGCTGAAGGGACAAAGTGAATGTAACAATATGTCAAACATAGATTGAGTCCCTGAAAAACATGTGAATCCAGAGTGGACCAAAGATAATGACACTAACAAATGTTTAAGTACAATGTTCCATTTATTAAGAAGAATCTGTTATTGCTGATTGTCATTTGATCAATTCTGACTCCTGGTGACCCCATGTGTGTCAGAACTGTATTCTGTATGGCTTTCAGTGGCAATTTTTCCAAGGTTAATCTCCAGGATTTTCTTTCAAGGAGCCTCTGGGTGAATTCTACTTTCCAACTTTTCAGTTAGAAAGCTAAGCATGTCAGTATGTAAACCGTTTTCACCACCCAAGAACTCTGAGAAGAGTCTAGGACTCCACAAAAGATGGCATGTATATGAAATACTCCTTGTGAGCTAACTCCTTTAAACTTGCAAGACTGACTACTCCCTTGACCTAGGGTAGCTTCCTCTGATAGCTCTTTTTCATCCAGAAAAAAAAAAAAAAA
>NW_006921640.1:13375460-13383367 GCF_000298275.1 Orycteropus afer afer | reverse complement strand
AATTTACAACCATTATTTATCACATACCAAATTGGAACTTTAAAATAATGAGAAAGAAAATCCAGAAGGAGTAGAGTGGAAAATCTGCATTAGGACTTTGTCCTTACGTTACAAACAACTCTATTCTAAATGGGCATAAGGAAAAAATGAAGGGAACAGCAGCAGTGACATATAAACTCTGTTTGTTTTCTAGTTTTCACTAAAACTTAAATGCATTTCAATTTTTATAAACGTAACACGAATTACAGAACAAGGAACAAGAGGATCACAGTCTTAACTAGAGATATTTGAAGAAGATTCTTTATTATAATTTGAGGTGTTATTAGATGAGATGATCCCTTAGCTGGAAGACAAATGGCCCTGCAAAGATAAGTACAGCACTGTCTAAACCATGCTAGCGTGAGCACACAGGTTCCTCCGGGAGGCAATGGAGGCAATGGGTGTGGGAATCTGGAGGACAATTCGAAGGCAGAACAGATGTTCCTTTCCAACAACTACTGAAACTCTCCAACATGGAGGTGGGCCCAGACTCTGATCTTGTAGTGTAAGAGATAAAGAGGAGTCTTGCCATTCAAGTAGGAAGAAATCATTCAGGCAGCCTGACTTTGATGAATGATTTTAACTGATTCCAAAACAACAAGAATGCATCAAGTGGGCACTGACAGCATCTAAGGACATGCAACACTACACCTGCATTAATCAATCCAGCCCAAGTCCTACTGCAGACATGATTCATAAGCCTATGGGCAGCGTCATTGTAAAAGGGCACTAGAAGTCAGGAGCATCCGGAGGTACCTGAAGACATTATTAGACACCTTCTATTTGCCAGACACTTAACATAGAATTTACCAGCATTATTTTATTTAATCTTCACAGCATTTTCTGTGATAGGCAGGGGTATGCTGGAGCCAAATCCTACCAGCTTGTAAGAACCAATTGTTTGCATCTCTTCCCACCTTAAGTGGTGTCACATTGGTAGCTTGAAATCAGCCATGGTGGCTGCATGGTGAAATCATCAAATGGAACAAATCAGAGCTTTTTATTTTTTTTCCTCCATAGTGTGGATTGTTAAACATTTATCATCACACCACTGATGGAGAATTACCACTATTCCTCCCTTTTTATGAATGAGGGTATAATCTCAGAGGCATTAAGAAATTTCCATGGAAGCCATCCAGAGAGGTAGTGATGGAGCCTAGGCTCAATTTCAAAACTTTTCAATAGAGGGAGAAACTTAATATTGTTGACCTCATTTAAAATTCTTTCAACATGATATGTACATTCTGATGTTCATACTATTTTCTCTTCTTGTACAGTATTCCTCCCTTTTACCATATAGGACATGTACTTCTCATCTTCCAAGGCTGGCTCATCCTCTTCTCTCCCACGATCAGAACAGGAGACAGTCAAAATAATTTTAAAGTTTACTTTGAGGACAGCTCTGATCCAAGTGGGGTATCTAAGTAGAAGCCATGGTGAAAGCACAAGAACATAGGACTTTATTTTCTGTCTCAAGGCACTAGCAGAATGCATTGGCATAGAGTGGGCATTGCAAAAATGCTCATTGAACAAATAAATGGTTGAAAGGAAAAAACTAATGATCATATGACTAAAAGACATTCTTTAGATACAAAACAAAACAAACAAAAATTGTACAACTGTTGCTGTGAAGTCAATTCCAACTCATAACAACCTTCTAGGACAGAGTAGAACTGTTCCAGAGGGTTTTCAAAGCATTAATCTTTGCCAAAGTAGACTGCCTCATCTTTCTTCTGCAGATTCACTAATGGATTAGAACCACCAATCTTTTGGTTAGCAAAAAGTACTTAACAGCTGTGCCATCAGGGCTTCTTCGTTCTTCAGATAAGACATTCCAAAATTAGCTATTCTTCTGGCTAGGGAACCATGGTTGCATTCAAAGGCTTTAATCTTTCCATAATGGAAAGCTTGATGGACATGAAGGAAAGGAAGTTTTGGTCTTACAATAGACACTGTCTTAATGCAGTGCTTAATTTTTTTGTGCTCCTTCCCCCATCTGGCAATCACAGGTGGTGTTTGTTCTCTATTTAAGGACATCTTCAATGAAGAGCTAATTGGTATGAAAAAAAAAAAAAAACCTAGCAAAGCTTACAATCCTTCTGAGTAATAATCATAAAGAGAATGTAGATGTAAACATTTAGTAACACCACAACCTTGTACAGTCATTCATATTGGTTAATGTTCATTCTTTCTATAGACACATTTGCATATGAAGCACAATCAAATGTCACCATTCAGTGCTTCTGTGTTTGGAAGCTCAGCCCATGCCTGACCAAATGAAAGGACTCTTTCATTCTTGGAAGCTTCATTTTCTTACTGATTATTTGTCCTATTCCTCTTTCATTCTTTCTCAGGAATGCTCTACTTCCTCTAGTCTAATCTGATCCTTGTGTAATTTAATTTTCTTCTCTTTTTCATCTCAGTAGAAACCATGAATCCCTGTTTTCTCAAAATACACTTATCAGAATTCATATAAAGTTAATCTGAATATCTTTATTTTCAAAGAAATTATTAATAGCGTCATTTTTCTGTTTACGTAAGCAATATATGTTCTTTACAGAAATTTTTACAACTGTATAAAAGCAAAATAATTTTAAATCACCTGTATCCTCATTACTACAAAAATTATCACTCTTAGTATTTTACGATTCTACTTCCTGTTTTCAAAATCAGCATGTCTTTAGATTAAAGATTTAGAACAATGGTTCCCAATCAGGAGACATTTTGCCCTGTTCTAGCAAACCTCTGAAACTGAAGCACTTGGCAAAATAAAACGAATGACAGGTAGCCTGAATCAAAACTCCATTTCATTATAA
Source organism: Orycteropus afer afer (assembly GCF_000298275.1). Lineage (NCBI taxonomy): Eukaryota > Metazoa > Chordata > Mammalia > Tubulidentata > Orycteropodidae > Orycteropus > Orycteropus afer. Next base: position 13,380,512 of record NW_006921640.1, on the reverse strand, counting down.
GCTCCTGTTTCTGCATTCCTGAGAATGTAACTTTGACTTCTTTCCATTCATGTGCATATGACCTTAGGCCTCTGACTGAATGGAACCAGGAGACCCTGGCCACTATCAATCATCTTTAACTGGCCTGGCTCTTGTTCCAAGTACTCTTAGTAGATAAGCATGGAGGTTAGGAATGTGACTGTAGGAGATTGAGTTTACTGAAGATGTCTCAGGAAGAAAATAGTTCATAATAGAACTGCTGATAATATACCCACGTTATGCCTGCAGCCATGTGACCATCATGTACTCCCCTTCATCATTTGTTGCCTTAAAATCACACCTCTCCTTCCATATTTTGGAGCAAATTTGTATTCTCATAGGGTTGCTGCCCAATTTGCAAATTGTTTTGTCCCTTAATAAATCTCTTCATTTTGTATTTTATGTTCTTACTCTTCAAGATTTTCTGGTGTCAGAAGAGGCACATGAAGGCACATTATCTTTGGCAGCCCCTGAGAAGTTAAGGACTGAGAGCTTCAGTCCCAGTGCAGGCCCCTTGAGCCCTTCCACCTCCATGGATTCTTGGGAACTATTTCAAGTACAAAAGCCTCTCAAATCGAACTCAATCTCCTTACATTGAAACTCTTCAGGATTTACTATTGGAATTCTTTTGAACTTTCATTGTAAGTTTACACTCTGAACAGTTTGCAAGTTCTTTGCCAAATTAAATTTGGTGAGGTTGTTGCTATGATTCTACCAAAGCTAATAAACCAAGAAAATCACAGCTACAGAATGTAAAACCTGGTCCATGCTCCATGGCAAATCCCTGAAAAAGCTCTAGTTGACTTGAGCAGACTAAAGGTTTCAACCCATTAAGTATGAATTCACTTTTTCTTTCTGAAGTATACATTGACTTTCAACACTCATTCAGGTCTCATTGTACATTTAGGTTTCTGTGTACACTCATGTTTCCATAGCATAAGTGTTCACTCTTTAACTAAGATGGGAAATCCTGTCTGTAAGGACTCAGTAGGATCAACTTTGGAAACAAACAATTTTGTTCCTGTACCTGTTTGTATTTTGAGCACTGGCATGATTTTACGAATGACAGTTTAGAAAACAGTGGCTGCCGTGGGGCCTTTTGAGCTGGATAAATCAGTTTTTCTGCATGGTAAATAAGAAAAGAAAGACATCCACAATAGGAAACTATTTTGCATAGCATCTGGAAGTCTCCAAAAGCCATCAGAAAAGTAAAATGGCCTCCACATAAAATAATATAACCTAATCTACTGCTATCAAGTCTATTCCAACTCATAGTGACCCTATAGCATGGAGTAGAACTGTCCTACAGGGTTTCCAAGGTTATAAATCTTTACAGAAGCAGACTGCCTTATCTTTCTCCCATAAAGCAACTGGTGGGTTCCAACCACCATCCTTCTGGTTAGCAGTAGAATGCTTTAAACACAGCACCACAAGAACTTCTCCATGTAAGATTGTTGTTGTTCTTGTTGTTACATGCTGTCAAGTCAGACCCAACTCATAGCGACCTCTCCTTGGGTTTCCAAGGGAGCTCTGGTAGCATAGTGCCTAAGGCACTTGACTGCTAACCAGAAGGCTGGCAGTTCAAACCCACCAGCCACTCCTCAGAAGGAAGATGGGGTAATCTACTTCCATAGTGATACTGCCTCAGAAACCCAAGGAGGGGTCGCTATGAGTTGGGTCTGACTCAACAGCACATAACAACAACAACAATCACTACGGAAGTAGATTGCCCAAACTTCCTTCCAAGGAGTGGCTGGTGGGTTTGAACTGCCATCCTTCGGGTTAGCAGTCAAGTGCCTTAGACACTACACTACCAGATCTCCAAATTAACTAAACAACAAAAGGAATTGCAATGGCAAAATCCAGCCCCAACTTCTCTGCTCCTTTGCCAGCTGCTACTCCTTTGTATTCTTCTTTCCTTCCTATTCCTCTGCTAACACCTGAGCTCCCTTTCTTTCCAAAAAATTGGCCAACACACCTCTATCTGAAATGTCTTTTAAAATTGGTCCTAGTACAGATGCAAAGGATCTCCCCCATATTGTTATTCGACACACTCATAATTGTACAATGTTTTGAAAGATTTTCTTTGACAATTCAGGAGGAAAGAAACCAAAGTTTCAACTCTGTCAAGTCAAAGACTTTATCTAGGAACTGTTTTTCTGCTGATTTGAGACAATCCCTTTAAGAAATTACTGTATACATTTTAAGATACTTGGGTTGTTTGTGTTATATGGTATTGTATAGATAATTGCTAGATAGGTAAAAGACAAGTATTGATTTGGGTAAAGGGAAAGGCAATATATCAAAAGTGAATGACCAGCACAATAATACTAAGGAAAAGGAAGAAACAGAGAGGTGCACAAGAGGTAAAGAAAACAAAGGTAAACACTTTTTACATAAGCCTGGTTTTAAGCTAGTCTCACAGAACTGAAGAGTTTTCATGATTTTTTTCCTGTTTCAACTATATTCTGAGAGCTTGTCTCTGGTGTAGAACATTGTGCCTGAGTTTCTGTCTTATATCAGGTTAGACGCTATGGCTAACAATTGCTATTTTCCATGAAGAACTATTAAATCTCAGTTCTTCCCTCTGCCAAGAAAAATTGATTTTTACATCTGTTATGATTTGAGCTTCTTATACTACTTTGAGAAACTTTGATATAAATCAGTCTATTTGAAAAGTATTGAAAAAGACAGATTTTTTGTTTTGATTACTATAATATGACCTAAAAAGGGACAAATTGATAAAAAGTTGTTTCTCAGAAGTGTTCTATGTTGTTGTTAGGTGTCAAAAAGTCAATTCCAACTCACAGTGACCCTATGCACAACAGAATGAAACACTGCCCAGTCTTGCACCATCCTCATAATTATTGCTATATTTGAATTCATTTGTTCTGGTTACCTGGTGCCACTCTGGCAAGAAATATACCACAAATGGGATGGCCTTAACAAACAGTAGTTTATTGTTACAATTTGGAGGCTTTAAGTCCAAGTTCAAAGTGCCAGGCTCGAGGGGCTGGGTGAAAGCCACTCGACCTTGGGCTTCAGCTCTGCCTCTTGCTTCTGGCCCACTGGAGCTAGAGGCATCTCTTCACTCAGACAGTGCTGGCTGCTGAGGCTGAGAAGCCCCAAGGTTGACAAGTAAAAAGGCACAGTCCCGATATTACCAAACCACATGGCAGATCATTAACTTAAGTCCATTGTAAGTCCCAAGGTCGGCAGAGCATAGCAAGCTGCTGAGCAACGACACGGTTACATGCAGGATCCAAGCGTGCCATAGGCTAGAGACCATTCCTAAGGCTGCTTCTTATATGTGGGAAGCAGCCCACATCTGTAAAACAACTACTCAGCTCCTTGTGGTAGATCCCATCATGGAGTTGATTGCCAGTCTCATCATGGTGAATAACTATCACCAGCTGCCCAGCCACTCAACCAGGCCCAGCCAAGTTGACACACAACCATAACTACCACACCATTGTTGCAGCCACTCTGTCAATCTATCTCAATGAGAGTCTTCCCCATTTTTACACACACTCTACTTTCCCAAGCACGGTATCCTTTACCAGGAAATGGTCCCTCCTGATTACATGACCAAACTATGAGAGATGAAGTCTCACCAACATTGCTTCTAAGGAGGGTTACAGCTGTACTTCTGAGAGAGATGTGTTTGTTCTTCTGAAGTCCATGATATATTCACTACTCTTCACCAACACCATAATTCAAAGGCTCAATTCTTCTTTGCTCTTTCTTATTCATTGTCTAGCTATCAGATGCATATGAGGTGATTGAAAATACCATGACGTGGATTAGGCACACCTTAGTTTTCAAAGTGATATCTTTGCTCTTTAACACTTCTTTAAAGAGCTCTTTTGCTGCAGATTTGTCCAAAGCAATGTATCATTTAATTTCTTGAATGTTATTTGCATAGACATTGATTGGGCATCGAAGCAAAATGAAACCCTTAACAACTTTCATCTTTTCTCTGTTTATGATGTTGCATGTTGATTCAGTTGTGAGGATTTTTGTTTTCTTTATATTGATGTGTAATCCATGGTGAAGACTATCGTCTTAGATCTTCATCATTAAGTACTTCAGGTCTTGTTCACTGTCAGAAAGCAAGACAGTTTCATCTGCAGGTCTCAGATTGTTAATGAGTCTTCCTCCAGTCCTAATGCTGCCTTATTCTTCATATGGTACAGTTCCTGCATCATTCACTCAGCAGACAGATTGGATAAGTACAGTGAAAGAATGCAATACTGATGCACACCTTTCCTTATTTAAACAATACAGTATCCCCTTTTTCCTTCTAAACTCTTGATCAGCCAAGATTCATTTGACAACAGCAATGATATCCTTCATTCCACATCCTTGTCTGTATCTTGCTTGAATTTCTGACAGTTACTTATGTGTTGCTGCAACTATTTCTTAATTATTTTCAGCAAAATTTTAGTTGCACATGAAAGTAGTGGTATTGTTCTAGAATTTCTGCATTCTGGATCACCTATAAGTCATGCAATAGTCATAGCTATGAATATATAATAATTACCTACCACAGTATGGTATTAAGGAGCTCTGGTAGCATAGTGCCTAAGGCATTTGGCTGCTAATCAGAAGACTGGTGGTTCAAACCCACCAGCCACTCCCTGGAAGAAAGACTGGGCAACCTACTTCCATAAAGATATACCACCTTGGAAACCCAATGGCAGTTGATATGAGTCTGAATGACTCAATGGCAGTGAGTTTGATTTGGTTTTGGTGTATAGTATTATTATATTAGACTATAACCTTTCTTTATAGAAGTTACTCTGATCAATTAATGATAAATAAATGCTTATATAAATTTAATATTCCGAATATTTCCGGGAATTAAAGAAAGTTAATTAATTCTGACAGAGACTTTTATACTCTGTAGGATGTCAACCTTAAAAGTAAAACATTTCTAAGTAACTTATAAGCTAGATATTATATGGAATGTGTTTTATTTAAGAAAAAGAGAGAGAGAGTCAAAAACAAGCCTTGTGCTGAACGACCAGGTAT
>NW_006921640.1:13346537-13347701 GCF_000298275.1 Orycteropus afer afer | reverse complement strand
AGGTCTTTACACACTTCATTATAAAAATTGACTTTGTCTTCTTGAGCTGTTCTTTGAAATCTTCTGTTCAGCTTTTTTATCTTCTCATCTACTTTGCTTTTTTTTTTTTCTTTACTGTGTTTTTAATGACCACTTGCTTTCTTAATGGATAATATTCTTGATATCATCCCACAATTCCTCTGGTTTTTGGTCATTGGTGTTTAATGCATCAAATCTATTCTTTAGATGGTCTCTAAATTCAGGAAGGATATTATCAGTGTCATATGGTGGCATAGTGCCTTAAGGCATTTGACTGCTAACCAGAAGGCTGGCGGTTGAAACCCACCAGCCACTCCTCAGAAGGAAGATCGGTCAATCTACTTCTATAGAATACCCCAAGGAGGGATCACTATGAGTCAGATCTGATTCGATGGCAATGGCGAGGGACTTACCTTTAAAAATTATAGAAAACTCCAACACCTCAAGAACAAAAAGATTAACAATCCAATTAAAAAGTGGGCAGAAGCCATGAACAGACACTTCACCAAGAGGCCAGCAAATACATGAAGAAATGCTAACAATCATTTAAAATGCTCAGAGAGATATAATGAATGAGATAAAAATCAAAACAATGAGATGCCATCTCACCCCAGCACTAATGGCAAAGTTCAACAAGACAGAAAGCAATAAATGCTGGTGAGAATGTGGACAGATTGTGACTCTCATACACTGCTGGTGGGACTGTCAAATGATACAACCACTGTGGAAAACAGGATGGTGGTTCCTTAAAAAGCTGGAATTGGAAATACCATTTGACCCAGCAATCCCATTACTAGGTATGTATCCTAAAGAAGTGAGAGCCAGGACCGGAACAGACATATGCACACTCATGTTCATCACAGCACTATTTACAATAGCCAAAAGATGAAAACAACCATCAACAGAAGAATGGGTGACCAAACTATGGTACATGCACACAATGGAATATGGCAACACTAAAGAATAATGTAGAATCTGCAAAACACCACATAACATGGATGGACATGGAGGACGTTATGCTGAGAGAAATAAGTCAATCACAGAAGGACAAATATAGTATTAGCTCACTATTGTAAAAATCAAGGAAAGATTTGTATATGGAAGGAAACTTTCTTTGTTAGTTACCAGGGGTGGAAGGGGAGGGGA
>NW_006921640.1:13330615-13346122 GCF_000298275.1 Orycteropus afer afer | reverse complement strand
TAGGGAGCCAGAGGAGGATCAAGCTTCTAAGACCTCCAGCCTCTGAGGTCATGGAGCTGCAGGGAAGCCTTGAAGAACCCCACCCAACTAAGTGAATATGTTTTAAGATAAAAGAAAATAAGAAATCATCTTATGACAGTTAACAGCAATTAGGTGGATCCCCATCATAAACTAATGGTTAACAAGTTCTCTCTGTTATTGTTTTTGTTATGTGCTATCAAGTCATCTCCAGCTCATAGTGACCTTATGTACAACAGAACAAAGCACTCCCTGTGCCGGTCTCATGAACCCTACTATATCTGAGCCCATTGCTGCAGCCACTGTGTCAATCTATCTTGTTGAGGACCTTCTCCTTTTTTGTTGACCCTCCACCTTACCAAGCACAACATCCTTCTCCCTTCAGACAACATGACCAAGGTAGGTGAGATGAAGTCTAGCCATTCTCACTTCCAAGGAGCATTCTGGCTGCACTTCTTCCAGGACAAATTTGTTAGTTCTTTTAGCAGTCCACAGTGTTTCAGCATTCTTTGCCAATACCACAACTCAAAAGCATCAACTTTTCTTCGGTCTTCCTTATTCATTGTCCAGCTTTCACATGCATATGAGGCAATTGAAAATACCATGGCTTGGGTTTGGCGCATCTTAGTCTTCAAGGTGATATCTTTGCTCTTCAGGGCTTCAAAGAGGTCTTTTGCAGCAAATTTGCCTAATGCAATACGTCTTTTGATGTCTTAACTGCTGCTTCCATTGGTGTTGATTATGTTGTTATTTGCCATCAAGCCAGACCCGACTCATAGCAATGCCTCCTTGGGATTCTGAGGCAGTATCACTGCAGAAGTAGATTCCCAACCTTTCTTCTGAGGAGTGGCTGGTGGGTTCGAACCAAGTAATATGAAGTCTTTGACAACTTCAATCTTTTCTCCATCTATCATGATGCTGCTTATTGGTCCAATTGTGAAGATTTTTGTTTTCTTTATATTGAGATATAATCCATACTGTAGATTGTAGTCTTTAATCTTCATCAGTAAGTGCTCTAAGTCATTCTCACTTTCAGCAAGCAATGCTGTGTTTTCTGTGTATTTGCAGGTTGTTAATGATTCTTCCTCCAATCCTGATGCCACATTCCTCTTCATATAGTCCAGCTACTCAGATTATTTGCTCAGCATACACATTGAATAAGTATCATGAAAGATACAATCCTGATACACTCCCTTCCTGATTTTAAACCATGCAGTGTCCCCTTGTTCTGTTCAAATGACAGCCTCCTGGTCTATGTACATGTTCCTCATGAGTACAATTAAATGTTTTGGAATTCCCATTCTTCTCAATGTTATCTATAATTTGTTATGATCCACACAATTGAATGCCTTTGCATAGTCAATAAAAGATAAACAAACATCTTTCTGGTAATCTTTGCTTTGAGCCAAGATCCATTTGACATCAGCTATGATATCCCTAATTCCGCATCTCCTTCTGAATCCAGCTTGCCTTTTGGAAGTTCTCTCTCAATATACTATTGCAACCATTTTTAAATTATCTTCAGTAAGGTTTTACTGGCATGTGATATCAATGGTATTGTTCTATAATTTCCACATTCTGTCAGATCACCTTTCTTTGGAATGGGCACAAATATGGATCTTTTCCAGTGAGTTGGCCAGATAGTTGTCTTCCAAATCTATTAGCATAGCCAAGTGAGTGCCTCCAGTGCAACATCTGTTTGTTGAAACATCTCAAAGGGTATTCCACCAATTCCTGGAGCCTTGTTTTTCACCAATTGCTTTAGTGTAGCTTTGACTTCTTCCTTCTATATCATTGGTTCTTGATGATATGCCACCTCCTGAAATGGATGAACATCAACCAATTTTTTTTGGTACAATGACTCTGTGTATTGCTTCCATCTTCTCTTGATGTTTCCTGCATCATTCAGCATATTGCCCATGGAACCTTTCATTATTGCAATTTGAGGCTTAAATTCTTTTCCTCAGTTCTTTTAGGTTGAGAAATGCTGAGCGTGTTCTTCCTTTTGGTTTTCTAACTCCAACTCTTGGCACATTTCATTATAATAATTGACTTTGTCTTCTTGAGCTGCTTTTTGAAATCTTCTGTTTAGATCTTTTATCCTGTCCATTCTCCCATTTGCTTCAGCTACTCCCCATTCAAGGGAAAGTTTCAAAGTCTCCTCTGACATATATTTTTGTCTTTTCTTCCTTTCTTATCTTTTTAATGACCCTTTGCTTTCTTCATGGATCGAAGGAATACAGTGTCCTTTCACCGTACTTGTTCAATCTGTATCATGGTTAAATAATCTGAGAAGCTGGACTATATGAAGAAGAACATGGCATCAGGATTGGAGGAAGACTCATTAACAATTTGCAAAATGAAGATGACACATTGCTTGCTGAAAGTGAAGATGACTTGAAGCATTTACTGAAGAAGATTAAAGACTACAGTCCTAGTGTAGATTACACCTCAACATAAAACAAAATTCCTCACAACTGGACCAATAAGCAACATCACTATTTGTTATTGTTGTTGTTATGTGCTGTCGAATCAGATCCGACTCATAGCGACTCCTCCTTGGGTTTCCGAGGCAGTATCACTACGGAAGTAGATTGCCCCATCTTCCTTCCAAGGACTGGCTGCTGGATTTGAACTGCCAGCCTTCTGGTTAGCAGTCAAGTGCCTTAGGCACTATGCTACCAGAGCTCCCAACATCACTATAAGTGGAGAAAAGATTGAAATTGTCAGGTACTTCATTTTACTTGGACCTACAGTCAATAGCCATGAAAGCAGCAGTCAAGAAATCAGACATTGTATTGCACTGGCAAATTTGCTGCAAAAGACCTCTTTAAAGTGTTAATAAAGATGTCACTGTGGTAGTTAAGTTCGTGTGTCAACTTGACTGGGCTTGGTTGAGTGACTGGGCAGCTGGATGTAGTTATTCCCCATGGTGAGGTTCGTAATTAACTCCATGGTGGAATCTACTGGAGCAACTGAGTTGCTGCTTTAGGGATGTGAGCTGCTTCCAATATATAAGAAGCAACTTTGAGGAAGGTTTCCAGCTAATGGCACACTTGAATCCTGCATATAGCCAAGTCATTGTTCAGCAGCCTGCCATGTTGCACTGCCGATCTTGGGACTTTTAATGGACTTGAATTAATGGCCTGTTGTGTGGCTAGGTAATATTGGGACTGTGCCATTTTAGTTGTCGACCTTGGGTTTGTCAGCCTCAGCAGCTGCCTGAGTGAAGAAAAGCCTTCAGCTTCAGCAGGCTGGGAGCAAGAGGCAGAGCTGAAGCCCAAGGTCAAGGGGCTTTCACCCAGCCCCTAGAGCCTAGCACTTTGAACTAGAACTTCTAGCCTCCAAAACTATAAGAGAATGAACTCTTGTTTGTTAAAGTCATTTCATTTAGTGGTATTTCCTAGTATGTGGTATTCTGTGGTATTACCTAGTAGCACTAGGTAACCAAAAAAGTCACTTGGAAGACTAAGGTGCACTTAACCTAAGCCCTGGTATTTGCAGTAGCCTCATATGCATGTGAAAGCTGGACAATGAATATGCAAGGTGCAGGAGAATTGATGCCTTTGAATTGTGGTGTTGGCAAAGAATACTGAAAATAACATGGACTGTCAGAAGAAAGCAAATCTGTACTGGGAGTTGTGTAGCTGGAATATTCCTTGGAAGTAAGAATGGCTAGACTTCATGTCATCTATTTTTGTCATGTTGTCCAAAGAGATCTCTCCTTGGAGAGGGATATCATGCTTGGTAAAATAGAGAGTCAGCAAAAAAAGGGAAGACCTTCGATGAGATGGATTGATAGTGGCTTCAATGATGGGCTCAAGCATAGCAAATACTGTGAGGATGGCACAGGACCAGGCAGTGTTTCACTCTTTTGCACATAAGGTCACTATGCAACAGCCAATGTGACAACATCAAACAACAACAAGAAAACTGAAAAATACTAAAAGTAAGAATTAGGAGATGAGAAAAGTCCTTGGGCTTCAGCTCTGCCTCTTGCTCCTGGTCCACAGGAGCTGGAGGCATCTCTTAACTCAGGCAGCTGCTGGCTGCTGAGGCTGACAAACCCAATGTTGATGAGTGAAATGGCATCATCCCAAGATTACCAAGCAATATGACAGGACACTAGTTCAAGTCCAAAAACAGTTCCAAGGTTGGCAGGCAACATGGCAGTCTTCTGGAATACTTGGCTAAATGTAGGATCCAAGCATGACAAAAAGCTCAAGACCTTCATCAAAATGTCTTCTCATATACCAGAAGTAGACAACACCCCTAAGGAAGCTACTCAGCTGCTCAGAGTAGATTCCACCATGGAATTGATTACCAGCCTTATCATGGGGAATAACTACATCCAGCCACTTAAAACTAGGCCCAGCCAAATTGACACATAACTATCACACTTACTGATTTGGGGATTGTACCATTTTGCCTACTGACCCTGGGTTCATCAGCCTCAGCAGCCAGCAGCTGCCTGAGTTAGGAGACATCTCCAGCTCCAGTGGGCTTGTAACAAAAGGCAAAGCTGAAGCCAAGGTTGAGGGGCCTTCACCCAGCCCCTCTAGCTGGCACTCTGAATTTGGACCCTCCTAAACAGTAACAGTTTAAATTCCTGTCTATTAAAGCCATCTACTTGTGGTATTTATGTTATAGAAGCACTAGAGAACTAAAACAGTGACAGATAGTCTGAACCAAAACTCCATTTTGTTACAAGCACCAGTTTCTACATTCCTGAGAATATAATCTTGACTTCTTTCCATTCATATGCATGGCCTTGGCCTCTTGATGGGTGGAACCAAAAGACCCTGCCCTCCTATCAATCATCTTCTTTAACTGATCTGGCTCTTGCCCCAAGCCACTTTAGTAGATAGGGTGGAGATTAGGAACATGACTGTAGGAGAATGAGTTTACTCCTTAGAAGCACTTTATATTGAGAATGGAAGAAAGTTCAGAAAGAACTAAAAAAAAAAAAAAAAGCACTGCCTTCAAGTGGATTGTGACTCATAGCCACCCCTCTTTGGGTTTCCAAGGCCACCAGAGCTCCTTCTACAGAAGTAGATTGTAGAATTTCCAATGATGTACCCACCTTGTGGCTATAACTATGCAAATATTACTCACTCCCTTACCCCATTTTTACTATACAAGCACACTTGTCCCTCCATACTTTGGGGCAAATTTGTATTCTCTACAGAGTTGCTGCTCAACTGGCAAATTGTTTTGTCTCTCAATAAATCTCTTCACTTTTATTTCATCAGATTACACATTTTTAAGGAACCCTGGTGGCATAGTAGGTAAGGCATTTGGATGCTAACCAGAAGGTCGTGGTTCAAAACCCAGCAGCTGCTTCATGGGAGGATGAAGAAGAAATCTATTTCTGTAAAGATTTACAGCCTTTTGTTTGCAAGGCATTGAGTGTATGCTGATGGTGGAATATTTTGGAAAAGGACAGCAACAATGGTGGCACAACATGAAAAATGTCATCATTGTCCCTGAGCTGTAAATGTGGAAGGTGTTAAGTTGGTGAATGTCTTGTTGTGTATGTTTTCAACATTATAAAAGTGGGAAAAAAAAAAAAAAAAAGATTTACAGCCTTAGAAACCCAATAGAGGTCACTGTGAGTTGGATTCAGCTCACTGGCAGTGGGTTTTGTTTTTTAAAACACATTCTTACTCTTTGACAGCCCCCTCCCCAGGAATATTTGACATATCTGAAGATATTTTTGGTTGCCACAATTTTTTTAGTGGTCAGGAGTCCTGCTACACATCCTACAATGCTGAGGACAGTCCCCCACAACATTTATCTAGCCCAAAATGTTAACATTACCAGTATTGACAAAACTTTGCTTAGATAAAACCTAATATAGTTTAGGAGTTTCCACACTTATCTTTTTATATTTCTATCTCTTCAGATAAACTTAGTCAATAATATAATTTATCCCTGTTTGTCTTCCTTTTATAGCCCAATAAACTTTCATTCACCCATAGATTGTCAGGCAATTAGTGAACACATAAATGAAAGAAGGATTTGATTCTTTTCTGTCTTTGATATAGTCATCTGTGTCTTCTCCTGCTCTGCTTACCAAAACCAAAACCAAACTCACTGCCATTGAGTGGATTCTGATTCATCGTGATGCCCTTCAGTTTTCTGAGGCTGTCAGTCTTTATGGAAGCAGATTGTTCAGTCTTCCTTCCGTGGAATGTTGTTGTTGTTATGTGCTGTCAAGTCAGACCCGACACATGGTAACCCTTCCTTGGGTTTCCAAGACAGTATCACTACGGAAGTAGATTACCCCATCTTCCTTCTGAGGAGTGGCTGGTGGGTCTGAACTGCCAGCCTTCTACTTAGTGGTAGTTAGGCACTATACTACCAGAGCTGGTGGATTTGAACCGCCAACCTGGTTAGCAGTCAAATGTTTTACAGTATTGCGCCACCAGAGCTCAGAGGCTACATTTTCTCACTTTTTCCCTCTGTTTTTCTTTCATACACACACACACAAACATGCATTCATATTTGCACCCAAATGCTTTGAAATGATCTTTTCCTCATTTCATCAAGGACTTGGTTACTGTTTCTTGGCATTCTTTGAAGAGTTTTGTCTTCCAGATAAATTTTTTAAAGTATTGGCCTCATTAAAGAAGAAAAGACAAGTTTCTTTTTGAAGACTAAAGAGAAGAGGGTACAACAGAGAAGAAATCAAAAGCATTGAGACTATCTTGTCAGCAAAGTCAAGGGAGAGTCCCCCAACTAACAAAGATCCAAACGTGTAGCATGGATCTGAGGATTGATGTAACCCTGTCATCTGTAAGAGCCTGAGGCATTGTGAGACTTTCAGAGACATTATGCACATTGTACAAGTTATATCTGTGTATTCTGTTTCCTATTAATGAATTGTCTTTCTTCCATTCTCAATATAAAGTGCTTCTAAGGAATACTAGGTGCTTCATAGATCACCAGGTTATGTTAGGTAAGTGTCTAAGTCAATTAAACACCCTGGTTACCAAAGGAGTAACTCTTCTTCTTTTTTTTTTTTTTTTTTAATTGTGATTTGGGTGAAGATTTACGGAGCAAATTCACTTTCCATGCAGCAGTTCACATACACTTTGTCTCGTGACATTGACCACAATTTACCACAATGCAACAGCTCCCCTCCCTGTTCCTCCCCATAGTTACCTCTTCCCAGTGTCCATCCCTCCAAAGGAGTAACTCTTTACCAACAATTAACTCTCCAATAATAATTTGTGAAATAAATGAATGAATAAATAAAGCAAGATAGTGATGGCAAATACTTTTAGGATTTTATAGACAGTAAAATATTCTTATCTACTTTATGTTGCTTGAGCCTCACAATCTTGTGAACTGCATAAAGCACTTGATTTTACATTAAAATTGTAATTTCCCTCCTTTCTTTTTTATATATCTATTTGGCTTTAAGCAAGCCATTTAACCTCTTTGAAATAGTTTTCACATCTGTAAAATTAGGATAATTACACCAGTTTACCTGATTCTTATAAGATTCAAATGAGAAAACACATTAAAGAGAACTTAGGAGCTCTGGTGGTGTAGTGCCTAAGGCATGTGACTGCTAAGCAGAAGAGTGGCGGTTCAAACCCATCAGCCACTCCTCAGAAGGAAGGTTGGGCAACTTACTTCCATAGTGATACTGCCTCAGAAACTCAAGGAGGGGTTGCTATGACTCGGTTCAACTCAACAGCAGTAAGTTTTGACTTTTTTGTCAACATTAAATCATGTTACAAATATAAGCTATAACTTTTCAGATGGAAAAACTAAAGTTTGAGATGATTAATCATTTCTTTTTGATGTTGCACATTTAGTAAGCCCTAGAGCCAGGTCTCTGATATCAGCACAATCTATGCTCCTCCTCTATGGAGCCCTGGTCATGCAGTGGTTAAGCCTTTGGATACTAACTGAGAGGTCCATGGTTCAAACCTACAAGCTGCTCAACAGAAGAAAGATGTGGCAGTCTGTTTCCATAAAAATTACAGCCTTGGAAATCCTGTGGGACAGTTCTACTCTGTCCTATAACATCACTATGAGTCAGAATTTACTTTGATGCAATGGCATTTAAGCTCCTATTATTGTTCTAGGTGATCTTTAAAGAACCTCTCAAATCCTGAAAACTCCCTAATTTAAATTCTGCTTAGGTTTTAGGATGATATGATACATGTCTAATGCTGTGATGGACACAAAGGCTTTAAGGTAGTGGTAGTACCTAAAGCCTTTGTGTCCATCACAACACTGGTTGACACTGGTTGATAGATTGCCTTAAATGTAATAACAGAATAGAAAATGCATTTTCTCTAATCATAAGGTAATTCTGTACTGAGAGGAACTATTGTAGAGTGGATAAGAAATAGGATTCTAGAATCAGACAAACCTGAGTTTAAAACTACACTTTGCTCCTTAGAAGGAATATTGGGCAATCTTCTTCTGTAGAGACACCAAAAATACCAAACCAAATCCATTGCCCTTGAGTCGTATTCGACTCATAATGACCCCCTCCTTGGGTTTTTGAGGTGGTATCACTGTGGAAGTAACTTGCCCAAACTTCCTTCCAAGAAGTGGCTGGTGTGTTAGAACCACCAGCCTTCTGGTAAGCAGTCAAATGTATAGCACCTCAGAAACCCAAGGAGGGATCACTATGAGTAGAATCAACTCGAAGGCAGTGAGGTTTTTTTTTTTTCCAACCTTAAGTAAATTACTTAATATTTGTGAAACCTTAGGAGCTGTGGTGGCACATTGCTAACCAGAAGCTTGGCAGTGCAAATGCACCGGCCTATCTGTGGAAGGAAAATGGGGCAATCTACTTCCATAAAGATTTACCATCTTGGAAACCCAATGGAGGTCATTATGAGTCAGAATCGACTTGATGGCAGTGAGTTTTGGTTTAGTTCCTTATCTATAAAATGAGAATAATGTTTCATAACACTGTTGTGAGCACTAAGTACGTAAGTAAAAGCTCTTGCAGTAAAAGAGCTGGGCAGTAGGCCTGACGTATTGTATGCCCTCAGTAAATGTTAGCTATTTCCATTATTTTATGCTACATTTCTAACCTAATGTGTTCTTTTCTGTGTCTCTGTGTTAATTTTCTTTTAAAGCAGATTATTTATATTTGCCAAACAAACATATCGATTCCATGTTCTGAGGACAAAGATTTGCTCAGAGGTGAGAAGGAAAAGTAAGAGAGAGGAAAATTCACCCTATGTTGGTGATTTAATGGGATTTATTTTTTTGGAAGAAATAATGTTTTTTTTTTTTTTTAAGGTGTGAAGAAAAACATTTTCTACAAGATCTGAAAGGGAATGAATGGTCTTCCTACTAATCCTATTGAACATAGACACAAAGCAAGTCAATTACAGCATGCCCTGATTAAAAATACACTGGCATCTAAGACACAAATCATTTGTCTTGCTCAAAATCCAAGAGGCAAATGCAAATGTATGATAGATATAATTAATTAGGATCATTGAAGTGGCCAGAAGATTTTTGGAAGGGAGAATAGAAGTTCTGGTAGCTTAGTGCCTAAGGCACTTGACTGCTAACCAGAAGGCTGGTGGTTCAAACCCACGAGCCACACCTCAGAAGGAAGATGGGGCAATCTACTTCCATAGTGATACTGCCTCAGAAACCCAAGGAGGGGTCACTATGAGTTGGGTACAACTCGACGGCACATAACAACAACAACAACAGAGGTGAAATAAACAGCAATTAAGATTGGGCAATCTACTTCCATAGAGATACCACCTTGGAAACCCAAGCAAGGGTGGCTATGAGTGAAATCCGACTCGAAGGCGGTGAGTTTTTGTTGTTGTTGTTGTTATTGTTTGTTTGGTTTTGGGGGTTTTTTATTGCCTACTATTTAGTAATTGAAAAAATCTTCCTCATTTCTCTCACTTACTCCCAAAGACCTCTACCTCCAAGCTTTCAGGGCAAAGGTGATTTTCTTTTGAATCCATTTGAAAAAAAAAGTTTCTTGCTGGATTATCTTGCTTGTCACAGTATGGGGGCTTGTTTCTATACCAAAGCTCACCAAACACCTGAAAAGACAAGTGTGTTTTTGAGAAGCTTAAATTCCACATTACTAAACTGTAAAGTCTTTCCTCTGCTGATCTATGCACATCGTGAGAATAAAGTCAGCCAGTGACTCAAAATAAACTTTTTCAAACACTCTTTTTCATTACCTTTCCTGCTGTGGAGCTCTACTCTTCAGCAACCTGACCTTCTGGTTCAAAGCTTCCAATCAATCCCCCAGCTAAATGCTGTTTCTCTGTAATTGAGAACACTGTTGAAATTTCAAAGATTGACATTTTTGAACACCTGGGTGAGAAGTTCCTGATGAGATAAAACAGAGAAATAATTCAGCAGGCTCACCAACACATTGCAACACACTTCAGCACTCAAGAGATGAATACCCAACAATTTCAAAGGAATAATACCTAATTCCAAACCAAATATATTCTCCTCCCATTGTGATGTACCCAGGTAGGGGGAAAATATTTCAGTCTCCAAAATTTTATGCTTTTCTGCATTGATAACCAGAGGACTGATAGTCATTTGTGGCTGAGATTTCTCCTTTACAAGATAGAAAATCTTGAAGGACAGAGTAAATGTGTTTGGAGTTTAAAGTTTACTACACAAAACTCCCGAAGTTAGCATGTTAACCTCAGACAGAAAGAAACAGGGAAGGCTCCCAGGAATTCCAACCATGTTAGGAGCTCTGGTGGCATAGAGCCTACGGCACTTGACTGCTAACCAGAAGGCTGGTGGTTCAAACACACCAGCCACTCCTTGGAAGGAAGGTCGGACGATCTACTTCTGTAGAGATACAGCCTCAGAAACCCAAGTAGGGCTCACTATCCGACTCCAAGGCAATGAGTTTGGTTTTTAGGATGAAAGGAGCCTCTTGCCAAAAAGTGATGAGAACTTCAAGTCAGATAAACACAAGTGTAAGAGCAATTTTGGCATATACCATGTTGAGTACCTTTTTCAGAGGAAAGAAAAGCAGTGTGTAATGGGAGAAAAGAGACCCCAAATTCAAACCAGTTCAACAAAGACACTTTTATTAAGCCTTGGACAGAACAAAGACAAAGCCAAGACAATCATCCTGGATGAGGGAAACCAGCATTAGAAAGCTGAGTAGAGTCTATTATGTGGCTAATTTTATATGATTTTTTTTTTTAAAGGGGAATCATCATGAAATCATGATTGGTGGTAGATTTGTCACTGTTGCAGGCAGGACTGTCGAGGCAGGGAAAAGACCATGTTTGGGATACATACATAACTGAAGATAGAAAAGAGTTATAGGTTTGGTTCTGGGTCTTGACTACCTGGCTAGGTGATGGTCCAGATAGGCCGTGACTCATGACCATACAGCCTGAATCTTAGCCACAAGGTGTCTACCAAACAATACCAAGATCCCAACCTCAATTTAAATTAGAAAAAGACACTTTCAGGCAAGTCCTAGAAAAAGACACTTTCAGGCAAGTCCCCTAGTTCTTTGTGAGAGTATAATCCACTTTCAACCATACTCTTCCCGAAGGCAAACTGCACCTCTGTAGGTTTATCCTGGAACTTGTCTATGCACAGCCACAATGTTGGTTTAATGGTCAGAAAGAACCCAAATGGTATCTGAAACTTGTGTCAAGCCTCAAAATGGAGTTAAGGTTCCCACTGCAGACCACAGCCTTCCACAAACCAAGTGCTTTAGAATTTAAACTCTAATACAAGTGTACCAGCACAAGATGAGTAAGTAGGAAAACAAACCAGGGGCATATGATTCCTGAAGGAATGAAACAGCAGCTCCTATATAAACCCAAATCTAAGGTAAGGGAAAGGCCAGTGTAAGCAAAATTCAGTGACCGAGGTGGAGTACAATCAAAAAGAATGCAATGAGGCCATGTCTTTGAGGCAGGGGACAATCAGATAAGCCCATTCAAGAGCAGACAAAGGATCAGTGAAGCAGTATCCAGCCCATAGGAAGAGAACTGATAAACTTATGCTGAGAGGGTCCTGGCCCCTGGTCACTTGTTAAAAATAATCAAAACTCACTGGAATTTGAACATAAGATTTGTTCTGAGCAATTATTCTATATGCATGTAGGGAGGATATTTTCATTCCAGAGCAAGCAAATGGCCCCAAGAAGCTAGGTACAATGGGGCCTACAAAGAGAAGTGGAGGGAGAAATATAGAAGATTGACCATTGGCTAATCTTAACATGACTGATTGAACTTACCTTTTCCCTTTTTGGAGATCAACTACTATCAATTTACTTCTGGCCTGAATGCTAACAGTTTGGCCCTCCATCTACCTGCAGCCATAAGGCTTTTTGAGATTTAAACTAGGAGGTAATAGTTTCATGAACTATTCATATCTAATTGTAGTTGTTATGTGCTGTCAAGTCGGACCTGACTCATAGCGACCCCTCCTTGGGTTTCTGAGGCAGTATAACTATGGAAGTACATTGCCCAACCTTCCTTCTGAGGAGTGGTTGGTAGATAAGGCAAATTTATATCACTGCAGAGTAGTTTTTGGAAAGGTTTTATGGTTGACATTTGGTTCCATAGGAGCTCTGGTGGTGTAGTGCCTAAGGCATTTGACTGCTATCAGAAGGCTGGTGGTTCGAACCCACCAGCCACTCCATGGAAGGAAGATGGGGTTATCTATTTACATAGAGATATTGCCTCCGAAACTTAAGGTTGTTGTTGTTGTTATGTGCTGTCGAGTTGGACCCGACTCATAACGACCTCTCCTTGGGTTCCCAAGCCAATATCACTACAGAAGTAGATTGCCCCATCTTCCTTAGAGGAGTGGCTGGTGTGTTTGAACCACCAGCCTTCTGGTTAGCAGTCAAGTGCCTTAGACACTACACTCCCAGAGCTCCCCCGAAACCTAAGGAGAGGTCGCTATGAGTGGGATCCGACTCCACAGCCGTAAGTTTGATTTTGTTTTGGGTTCCATAGATAAGAAAAACCTTAAAATCAAAGTAAGATGGCTGTTATTAATTTTCCATTCAACACACCTATCTAGGGTTCAAAACAAAGATTCATTTCCCAAAAGGAACCATGGGTAGTCAGTCACCAGGTAGTTGGCTGAGGCCATTCAAACAAACTAGCTTACACATAGTGAAAATAGATTTTGGCAGTTAAATTTCAGTGTTCCCTTGGCACCGAATTCCCAATTTATCATCAAGTCCATGCCCCAAAGAATGCTGAGATTTACTGCTGGAAGAATGAAGGAAACTGGATTAATTAGGCTAATTCTAGATAATATTTGCAGGACAATAATTTCCTCTTGCACCACTAGACTTTGTTCTCATTAAACCTTATCTTGCATAGACCTGAATTAGCAATAGTAGTAGCAGTTGTTGTTGTTAATTGCTGTTAAGTTAATTTTGACTCGTGGTGACTAATTAGTGCAAAGTGGACCTGCTCTATAGGGTTTTGGAGGCTGTGACCTTTCAGAAGCAGATCAGCAGGCTTGTTTTCCAAGGGTCTCTGGATGGGTTCAAACCACCAACCTCTTGGCTAGTAGTTGAAAACATTGTGCCACCCAGGTACTCAGCAATAGTAGAATGCCTTGCATTAACTCTTTCTCCACCCTCCTCTTTTTCCTTTAACCCATCCTTACATATCATGTGGTAGAATGCTTTTCACCATTTTTCACAATTCAGCTGAAGACATCCATGTAAGGTGATAAATGGAGTATTACCTATAAAATAGAGATGTTAGAGTTACTTCATAAAATCGTTGTGAAGATTAAATAATTCATCTAAATTTTAGAACTATGGTGCCCAATAACATTATGTACTCATTAGATCATTTTTATAACAATGATCATAATGGTAATATTTCTTATGAAGCATAGACATCTTTCTCTCTCTTTGTCAATAATTGAAATGTTCAAAGGAATATAAGAATGTAGAGAAACCAGCATCAACAATTAAAAATAGTACAACCTACTAGACAGATACTTCTAATTATATCACAAAAAAATGACTCAGAAAGCCCCTTATAGAAAAAATGGTGCAATGTCTCATGTGGCAAATAGAATAGATACATGCAAAATTTCATGAATGACCACTTATTTGAAGGAAAAAAAATAAAAGCAAGTAAAGGCTCTGAGAAAAGTAGGGAGCACATCACTTAAAATCATTTATACCACCACTAAACAACAGCACTCAAAAACAATTATTCTGAAAGATCTAAAGAGAAACTCAGCAGGTAGCCAGGCTTTTGATACAACAAAGGCTATCCTAGAGGCTGGCAATAGCTCCTAGGAGTACATTCAGAGCTGTATGAACAAATAGCAAATGATTTTCAAGCTTAACTACATGGTAGACTCACTTAGGAGCTTTTAAGAAATATTGATGACTGGGTGCATTTCCCAGAGATTCTGATTTAATAGATACAACTGAGTTTGAGAACCACTGACTAGAAATGTAGACCAATTTGAATTAAAACCTAGAAGAAGAAAGTTGGCTCCTACCTCACTCAACAGGTTCATCATTATACAAAAAAAACAAACTATAGTTTACCCAAGATTCTGGATCCCACTCTTTCAAGTAGTTGGATCATTGGATTGCTGAATGTAATTTTACAAGGAGAAGGAGGTGAGCAGATACCAACAACACGGCAAAGCACAAAGCCAGCCAAACCCACATTTGGTCACAGATCAGGCTGGAGAAGAATTCTCCTAAACCAAAGACAAGTGAAGAAACAAAGCCAGCAGAACTTATTTAAAAAAAAAAAAAAAAAATCTGCATTATAAATAGAGTAGAAAAATAATATATTCAGAAGAATAAGAAATAAAATATCTTTGAAAAGTAAAAAGCAGGATATTCTGGATAAAATCTATTTTGTGCTCTTAATAAAATATCAGCAAAATAAGAATTCTAAAAGACATGATGAACAGGAGTTAAGACACAGAATAACCTGGCAAGAGGGAATTTTTAAAAATTCATTGTGCAAAAATGGATAGTATCATTTTAAAAACTGGATTAAAGTTGCTACAGTTTTTCAGGGGAAAGTTTGTGATTATAGAGTTTTATAGCACTCAATTATTGATCAAATGTGAAAGTTATAGAAGATATTCTCAGAAATGCAAGTAGTCAGAAATCTGTAGAACTTGGGAACAAAAAAAAGAAAAAAAACTAGCCCTTCCAGGCAGCAAAAAGAGGCTCATAATAAATAATATGATAACTTATCTAATACTCTAGACTGTGCCAACATAGATAAGGATATAGGAGGGGAAAAGCTGAAAAGAAATGAAATTGTACAATTATTTCTATATTGTCTGGAATATTAATGTCAGCAAAGAAAAAAAATATTAAAAGACATAGAGTGTAAATATATCTAACTCACGGCCGTCAAGTCAGATGCGACTCATAGCAACCCCTCCTTGGATTTCCGAGATGGTATCACTACAGAAGTAGGTTGCCCAATCTTCCTTCCAAGGAGTGGCTAGTAGGTTTGAACC
>NW_006921640.1:13325200-13328850 GCF_000298275.1 Orycteropus afer afer | reverse complement strand
ATTGGTTCTAGATCATATGCCACTTCCTGAAATGGATGAAGATCGATCAGTTCTTTTTGGTACAGTGACTTTGTGTATTCCTGCTTGTGTTAATATTCAGTATTAAAGGAATACAAAAAAAGCAAACTCACTGCCATCACCAATCAATTTCAACTCATAGCTACCCCCATGAGTTTCCTAGGCAAGAATGGAAAATGTTATACCAACAAAATGGCAACCAAAAAACGTCAGGAGTGGCAATATTAATTTCTGATAAAATAGACTTTAAGACAAAAACAACCATAAGAGACAAGGAAAGACATTATACAATGATTAAAAGATCAATTGAATAAGAGGACATAGCCATAATAAATATCTATGCAACCAATGAAAGAGCTCCAAAATACATAAGTCAGATTTTAAAAGAATTGAAAAGGCAAATAGATGACTTCACAGTAATAGTAGTAATAGTAAGAGACTTAATACACCACCTTCAATAAGAGGTAGGACAACTGGAAAGTAACTCAACAAAGATGCAGAAGAAATAAATGATTAACCAACTTGACCTTGTAGACATCTACAGAGCACTCCATCCAATAACAGCACACTATACATTCATTTCCAGTTCACCTGGAATATTCTCCATGATAGACAATATGTTAGGCCTCAGCATAAGCCTCAATAAATTTAAAAACATTGCAAAACTGCAAAGCATCTTCTCAGACCACAATGCTATAAAATTAGAAATCAACAATAAGAAGATCAAGGGAAAAAGAGCAAATGTATAAAAACTGAATAAGACTCTCCTAAAAAGTGACTGGGTAATAGAAAAAATGAAATTAAAAAATTCCTTGAATCAAATGAAAATAAAAACACAACATACCAATATCTCTGGGACACAGCAAAAGCGTGATCAGAGGACGATTCATACCAATAGATGCACACATCAAAAAAAAAAGAAAGAGCCAAAATCAACAACTTAACACAACATCTCCAACAATTAGAAAAAGAACAGCAAAGAAAGCCTACAGTCACCAGAAGAAAATAAATAATAAAGATTCTAGCAAAAATAAATGAAACAGAAAATAAAAAGACAATAGAAAAAAATTAACAAGACTAGAAGTTGGTTCTTTGAAAAGATTAACAAATCGACAAACCACTAGCAAACTTAACAAAGGAAAAGAAGGAGAAGATGTAAATAACACAAATAAGAAATGAATTGGGTGATGTCACAATAGAACCAAGAGAAGTAAAAATAATATCAGGATACTATGAAGAACCGGAGCTCTGGTAGCATAGTGGCTAAGACACTTGCCTGCTAACCAGAGGGCTGGCGGTTCAAACCCACCAGCCACTCCTCGGAAGGAAGGTTGGGCAATCCTACTTCCGTAGTGATACTGCCTCGGAAACCCAAGGAGGGGTTGCTATGAGTCGGGTTTGACTCGACGGCACATAACAACAACAACAACAACTATGAAGAACTGTTCTCCAACAAATTTTAAAATCTAGAAGAAATGGACAGATTTCTAGAAACACACTTCTTACCTAAACCACCACACAATGAGGTAGAAAATTTGAATAGACATGTAACAAAAGAATAAATTGATCAGGTCATAAAAACATTACCAAAAAAAAAAAGTTCTGGCCTAGATGGTTTCACCCAGGAATTCTACCAGTCATTCAGAGAAGAGCTGACACCAATCCTACTCAAACTATCCAGAACATAGAAAAGAATGGAATCCTCCCAAATTCACTTTATGAAGCAAGCATAACCTGTATATCAAAACCTGG
Organism: Orycteropus afer afer; assembly: GCF_000298275.1. Taxonomy (NCBI): domain Eukaryota; kingdom Metazoa; phylum Chordata; class Mammalia; order Tubulidentata; family Orycteropodidae; genus Orycteropus; species Orycteropus afer. Next base: position 13,327,080 of record NW_006921640.1, on the reverse strand, counting down.
CAAAGACAGCACTAGAAGAGAAAATTACAGATTGGTATCCCTAATGAATATAGGTGCAGAAATCTGCAGTAAGATCTTAGCCACTAGACTCCAACAACATATCCAAAAAATAATACATTATGACCAAGTGGGATTCATACCAGGTATGCAATGATGGTTCAACACTAGAAAAACAGTCAATGTAATCCATCACATAAGTCAAATAAAGGGAAAAATCACATAATCATATCAATTGATGTAGGAAACACAATTGATAAAATCCAATACCCATTCCTGATCAAAACTCTCAGCAAAATAGGAATAGAAGGGACATTCCTCAATGTAATAAAGGGCATATATGGAAAACCAACAGCCAACGTTATTCTCAGTGGAGAGAGACTGAAACCATTCCTCTTGCGAGAAGGAACCAAATGCGGATGCCCTCTATATCCAGCTCTATTCAGCATTGCATTGGAAGGCCTACAAATGAACTAATGAACACACTGCTGTGGAGTCAGCTCCAACTCAGAGTGACCCCTCCTTGGGTTTCCAAGGTGGTATCACTACGAAAGTAGATTGCCCAACCTTCTTTCCAAGGAGTGGCTGGTGGGTTTGAACCACTACCCTTATGATTAGAAGTCAAGTGCCTTAGGCACTACACCACCAGAACTGCCTACCCAGGGCAATAAGGCAAGAAAGGGAAATCAAAGGTATCCAAATTGGTAAGGAAGAAGTAAAACTTTCCCTATTTGCAGATATGATCCTATACATAGAAAACCCAACAGACTCAGCAAGAAAACTACTGGAATTTATTGAAAGATTTAGTATCATGGCAGGATACAAGACCAACATACAAAAATTAGTTGGAATCTTCTATACCAGCAAAAGTGTTTTCCTGAAAAGGAAATAAGGAAATCAATACCATTTACAATAGCTACCAAAGAGATAAAATACTCGGGAATAAATCTTACCAGGAACATAAAAGGCTTATACAATGAAAACTACAAAACACTACTTCAAGAAACTATAAGAGATCTACATAAATGGAAGAACTTACCATGCTCCTGGATAGGAAGATTGAACATTGTGAAAATGTCAATACTACCCAAAGCAATCTATACATTCAATGCAATCCCGATCCAGATCACATCAACATTCTTTAAGGACATGGAAAAGCCAATCACTTTTGTATGGAAATTTTGTATGGAAAGGAAAGGAACCTCGGATAAGCAAAGTAAGAACAAAGTACAAGGTCTCACACTCCCAGATCTGAAAACGTACTATACAATCACAGTTGGCAAAAGAGCCTGGTATTGGTACAATGACAGACACATAGATCAGAGGAACAGAATTGAGAACCCAGACATAGATCCATTGACTTACGGTCAGGTGATCTTTGACAAAGGGCTGAAATCCATTCAATGGGGAAGAGATAGTCTCCTTCACAAATGGTGCTAGCAAAATTGGATATCCATTTGCAGAAAAATAAAACAAGATCCATACATCACACCATACATGAAAACCAACTCCAGATGGATCGAAGACTGAAATGTGAAATGTAGAACAATATAGTTCATCAAAGAAAAAATACGGGCAAACTCAAGGGCTATGATTTATGGCATAAATAGACTATCAAGCATAGCCCAAAATACACAGACAGCAGAAGATAAACTAGATGATTTAGACTTTCTGAAAATTAAAGTCTTATGTGCTTCAAAAGACTTCTCCAGTCAAATGCCTTCTATAGGAACACCAGAGTTCCTATATATATGTATCTATATCTATATCTATATTTATAGCTATATCTATATCTATGTCTATGTCTATGTCTATATCATATATATGACATATGATATTGGTATATACATGATATATATATATATATATATAACTTATATATT
>NW_006921640.1:13300072-13325100 GCF_000298275.1 Orycteropus afer afer | reverse complement strand
ACTGCTAACCAGATGGCTGGTGGTTCAAACCCACCAGCCACTCCTCAGAAGGAGCAATCTACTTCTATAGTGATACTGCCTTGGAAACCCAAGGAGGGGTCGCTATGAGTCTGATCTGACTTGATGGCAGTGAGTTTGGTTTTTTGGTTCATATGTAATATATATATAATTCATGTTATATATATATATATGTGTGTGTGTATATATATATATATATATATATATATGTATGTATATATATGTAATATACTACTCCTCAGAAGGAAGGTTGGACAATCTACTTCTGTAGTGATACCGCCTTGGAAATCCAGGGAGGAGTTGCTAAGAGTTGGGTCAGGCTTGACGGCACATAACGACAACATATATATATTATATTGTTGTTGTTGTTGTTATAGATTATGTACATACACAAACCAACTATTATTAGTAGTTACCACAGGTAGGAGGGAAGGGGAAAGGAAAGGGGAAGTTTTTGTTTGGGGGCCATTGAGTTTATGCTAACGGTGGTGGAATATTTTAGAAAAGGATAGCAATAATTATGGCACAACATGAAAAATGTCATCAATATCCCTGAGCTGTAAATGTGCAAATTGTTATGTTGGCGAATGTCTTGTTGTGTATGTGTTCACCACAATAAAAATAAAAATAATAATAAAAGAGTGAATTAAATGTGTTAAGTTAAAATATATATAGACAGACAAATATAGATACAAATATATATATCACAAGTTGTTGTTGTTGTTTTGTGCTGTCGATATCACAAGTAGGTGGCTTAAAAAAAAAAAAAAAAGGTTTTTTTGGTAGCATTCTGGAGGCTAAAACTCCAAAAGGTCTCATTATGTTGATTTCTTCTAAGTCAATAGCCCTAGGCATTCTTTGGTTCCTTTGAATTCTTTGGCTTGTAGATGCTCTTCACATGGCATGTGTTCTCTCCCATGTGTCTATATTTACATTCCACTCTTTCTGTAACTCAGAAGTGATTGGATTTAGAACTTATCCTACTCAAATATGGCCTAATTAATGTAACAAAGAAAACTCTATTTTCAAATAGGATAATATTTACAGGGATAAGGCCCAAGATTTCAATACATATTTTGGAAAGACTCAATTTAATCCATAACAATCCATGACGTTGAATATGTTCTCATGTGCTTATTTTCCACTGTATATCCTTTCTGGTGAAATGTCTCTTATTATCTTTTGAGTTTTTTTAAATTGCCAACTTGTTTTTTATTGAAGAAATATTGATATGTTCAAGACAGTAGTTCCTTGTCAGATATATGATTGGCACATATTTTCTTTCAATCTGTATCTTTTTATCCACTTAACAGGGTTTTTGGCAGAGCAAAAGTTTTAATTTCAGTGATACCCAATTTATCAATTTTCTCTTTTACGTATCACACTTTTCCCTAGTCCCAAACCCTAAGGTTTTCTCTTATCTTTTTCCAAATGCTTTATAATTTTGTATTTTCCTTTTTATTCTACAATCCATTTTCAGGTAATTTTTATATAAAGTTTGAGACTTCTTGTTAGATGAATCTTTTTGTTGTTCTTGTTATTGTTTATTTGTTTTGCCCATAGATAGTCAATTGCTCCAGCATAATTTGTTGAAAGGCTCTCTTTTGAATTACATGTACTTTTTTTCAAAAATCATTTGGCTATATTTATGCAGGTTATTTCTGGTTTTCTATTTTGTTCTATTGATCAATGTGTCTATCCTTCTGCAAGTACTACATAGTCTTGACTATTATAACTATGTAATAAATCTTTAAATGTGGTAGACTGATTCCTCCCACTTTATTCTTCATTTTCAAAATTGTTCCTATTTTAGTTCTTTTGCCTTTCTATATAAACTTTAGAATAATCTTGTCTATATCTATAAAATCTCTTGCAAAGATTTTGATAGGAATTGCATTAAACATTTGTATCATGCTCTGGTAGTGTAGTGCCTAAGGCACTTGACTGCTAACCAGAAAGCTGGTAGTTCAAACCCAACCAGCCACTCCTCGGAAGGAGGGTTGGGCTATCTACTTCTGTAGTGATACCGCATCAGAAACCCAAGGAGTTTTCGCTATGAGTCGAGTCTGACTCGATGGCACATAACAACAACAACAGCAGCAATCTGTTTTGAGAGACTAAATATCATTACAAGGAACCTTGGTGGTACAGTGATTAAGTACTTGGCTACTAACTGAAAGGTTGGCAGTTCAAACACAAGCTCCTCCATGATAGAAAAATGTGAAAATTTGCTTTCACAAGGATTACAGCCTAATCTTGAAGGGCCAGTTTTACGCTTTCATATATGATCACTGCAGTCTGAAACTGACCAAACATGCAATCAAGATGTATTGATTATTACTGGTGATTGGAATGCAAAAGTTGGAAACAAAAAAGAATCACCAGTAGTTGGAAAATATGGCCTTGGTAATAGAAATGATATTGAAGATCACATGACAGTATTTTGCAAGACCAATTTATTACAAATACTTTTTTTCAAGAACAAAAACAGTGACTGTACATGTGGACTTCACCAGATGGAATACACAGGAATCAGATTGACTATATATGTGAAGAGAGGTGGTGGAGAAGCTCAGTATCTTCAGCCAAAACAAGGCCAAGAGCTGAGTGTGGAACAGACCATCAATTCAACAAGTTCAAGTTGAAGCTGAAGACAATTAAAACAAGTCCACAAGGGCCAAAATATTGCCTTGATTATATTGGTCATGAGTTTAGAGACCATCTAAAGAATAGATTTGATATATTGAACACCAATGACCAAAAACCGGAGGAAATGTGGGATGACATTAAGATCGTCATCCATGAAGAAAGCAGAAGGTCATTAAAAAGACAGGAAAGGAATAAAAAAACAAAATGGATGTCAGAAGAGACTCTGAAACTTGCTCTTGAATGGAGAGTAGCAAAAGCAAATGGAAGAAATGACAAAATAAAAGAGCTGAACAGAAGATTTCAAAGAGCAGCTCACGAAGACAAAGTCAATTATTATTATGAAATGTGCCAAGAGTTGGAGTTAGAAAACCAAAAGGGAAGAATATGCTCAGCATTTCTCAAGCTGAAAGAACTGAAGAAAAAAAATCAGGCCTCAAGATGCAATATTGAAATATTCTATGAGCAAAATATTGCAGGAAACAGCAAAAGAATATAGAAGGAATACACAGAGTTACTGTACCAAAAATAATTCATCCATTTCAGGAGGTGGCATATGATCAAGAACCAACGACATAGAAAGAAGAAGTCAAAGCTGCACTGAAGGAATTGGCAAAGAACAAGGTTCAGGAATTAACAGAATACTCATTGAGATGTTTCAACAAACAGATGCCCCACTGGAAGCACTCACTTGTCTATGCCAAGAAATTTCGAAGACCACTACCTGGCCAACTGACTGGAAGAGATCCATATTTGTACCCATTCCAAAGAAAGGTGGTCCCACATAATGTAGAAATTATCAAACAACATAGTTAATATCACATGCAAGTAAAATCTTGCTGAACACAATTCAAAAATGGTTCCAGCAGTGTATTAACAGGGAACTTCCAGAAATGCAAGCTGGATTCAGAAGAGGATGTGGAAGAAAGATGTTTACTTGTGTTTTATTGACTATGCAAAAGCATTCTATTGTGTGGATCATAATAAATTATGGATAACATTGAGAAGAATGGGAATTTCAGAACACTCTATTGTACCCATGAGGAACCTGTATGTAGGTCAAGAGGCTGTCGTTAGAACAGAACAAGGGGGTATTGCATGGTTCAAAATCAAGAAGGGAGTGTGTCAATGTTGTATCCTTTCACCGTAGTTATTCAACTTGTATGCTGAGCAAATAATCTGAGAAGCTGGATTATATGAAGAAGAGTGTGTCATGAGGATTGGAGGAAGGCTCATTAATAACATGCGATACACAGATGACACAACTTTGCTTGCTGAAAGTGAGGAGGACTTGAAGTAGTTACTGATGAAGATTAAAGACTACAGTCTTCAGTATGGATTACACCTCAGTATAAAGAAAACAAAAATCCTCACAACTGGTCCAATAAACAGCTTCATGATGGATGGAGAAAAGATGGAAGTTGTCAAGGATTTCATATTACTTGGTTTTACAATCAACACCAATGAAAGCAGCAGTGAAGACATCAGATGATGTGTTGCATTGTGCTGAAGAGCAAAGATGTCTCTTTGAAGACTAAGGTTCGCCTAACCCAAGCCATGGTATTTTCAATCACCTCTTACGCATGTGAGAGCTGGACAAGGAATAAGGAAGACCAAAAAAGAGCTGATGCTTTTGAGTTGTGGTATTGGCAAAGAATACTGAAAGACCATGGACTTCCAGAAGAATTAACAAATCTGTCCTGGAAAAAGTGCAGCCAGAATGCTCCTTGGAAGCGAGCATGTCCAGACTTTGTCTCACCTACTATGCTCTGGTAGCATAGTGCCTAAAGCACTTGACTGCTAACCAGAAGGCCGGGGGTTCAAACCCACCAGCCACTCCTCGGAAGGAAGGTTGGGCAATCCTACTTCCATAGTGATACTGCCTCGGAAACCCAAGGAGGGGTCGCTATGAGTCGGGGCCGACTTGACAGCACATAACAACAACAACAACAACTTTGGTCATGTAAGAAGGGACCATTTCCTGAAGAAGGATATCATGCTTGGCAAAGTGGAGGGTCAACAAACAAAAGCCAAGGCCCTCAATGAGATGGATTGACACAGTGGCTGCAACGACAGTCTCAAGTATAGCAAGGACTGTGAGGCTGCCACAAGACCAGGCAGTGTTTTTTCTTGTTGTATACAGGTTTGCTATTAGAGCCAATTCAAAGCACCTAAAAACAACAACATTCAATCACTATTTGTTGGAATCAACTTGACCTCAGTGTTTAGTAGCCCTGGTGGTTAAAGCTCTTGGCTGCTAACCAAAAGGTCAGTGCTTCGAAGCCACCAGTGGCTCTGCAGGAGAAACATGTGGCAGTCTGCTTCTATAAATATTTACAGTCTTGGAAATCCCATAAGACAATTCTGCCCTATGCTATGAGTTGGAATCAACTTGACAATGATGGGCTATTTGTTAAATATCATTACTATGTCAAATCTTCCAATCCATAAGCAGAGTATGTTTCTCCATTTATTTAGGTCTTTTTTGATTTTTTTCATCAGCACTTTCTAGTTTTTGGCATATAAGCCATCTAAATGTTTTATTAGATTTATACCTAAATATTTCATTTTTTGAGTATTTATAAATGCTTGTTTAATTTTACTATCCTTGTGAGCTCTGTTGGCATAGTGCCTAAGTCATTTAACTGCTAACCAGAAGGAAGACTAGGCAATCTACTTCCGTAAAGATTTACCACCTCAGAAACCCAATGGGGGTTGCTATGAGCCAAATCCACTCGATGGCAGTGTGTTTGTTTTTTTTTGGTTTTGTGTTTTTTGCTGGTATATAGATATACAATTAATTTTTGTACTCTTATCTTGTAGTCTGCCACCTTACTGAACTCATTTATTAATTCTAGGAGTTTCATATTCCTTGGAATTTTCTACATAAAAATCTATCATATGAAAAATGAGATAGTTTTATTTCTTCCTTCCCAACTTGCATACCTTTTATTTTATTTTCCTGCCTGATTGTATTGGATAGAATTTTCAGTATCATTTTGAATAAGAGTGCTGTGAAAAGACATCCCTGCATTGTTCTCAATCGTAAGGAGAAACAATCTTTCACCATTAAGTATAATGTAAGTTCTGTAGGTTTTTGGTAGATGCTATTTACCAAACTGAGGAAATTCTCTTCCATTCATCTTCTTTTGTCTTTTTTTTTTTTTAAATTGAAAGCTATTTTATCATGAATGAGCATTGATTTTTTTTCAAATGCTTTTTCTATATTAATTGATATAGTCACATGATTTTTCTTCATTAAACTGCTTATATGGTGGATTGGACTTTGTTTTCCAAATTTGCATCCCTGGAATAAATTCCACTTGGTTATGGTGTATAATTCCTTTTACATATTGCTGAGTTCTGTTTGCTAATACTTGTAATGCAGAGCTGCCAAGACACCAGGACACGGAGTTGTTTCAGAGAAGCAGTTTATTAGCACTCCTGGGTGAGGTTCTCATGCCCCAGCATCAAGGCCAGAGAAGTCGCACCCCCAGGCAATGGGCATAGATTTTTATAGACACAGAGAGGACCTAATTGGGGACACCAAGGAAATGACAGGGTCCTCTAAGGAAATGGCAGGGTCCAATTAGCTGTTAGCATGGGTCTGCACTTAATTAGCGTGAGGGGGCTTCACAGGAGGAAGTTTGTCATTGCATGGGACTTTCCAGCCTGGGCAGGTTCTGTCACTTCGGTTGTCTTATCAGGCTGTCTCATCAGGGCCTGACACCTGGGGGAAGCTGCCAACTGACATATTGGGGCTTGGGTTTGCTTTGGCCTAACAATACTTTGCCATGTATTTTAGCAATATATTAACGAGGAATATTGGTCTGTAGTTTCATTTTCTTTCTTTCTTTTCTATTAAAAAAAAAGTCTTTGTCTGGTTTTGGTATCAGGACAATATTAGGTTCAAAAATTAACTGGGAATTGTCTCTTTCTCTTCTATATTCTGGAAAAGTTTGTATAGAAATAGTGTAAATTGTTTTATAAACATTTGATAGTGTTATCCAGTGAAACCATCTGAATATGGAGATTTCTTTTTGGAGTTTTAAATTGAACTACCTTATTATTTACAGGGCTTTTAAAATTATATTCCACATTGGATAAGAAGTGACATTTTGTGTTTTGAGGAATTGGTCTATTTCATTCGAATTTTCACTTGTGTAGAGTTGTTCATAGTATACATACCCTTTTTTATTATTATTATTTTTTTTACATCTACAAGATCAATAATAATATACACTGCTTCATTTCTGAGATGAAGAACACATTCTGTATGATTTCAAATCTTTTAAATTTGTTAAAGTTAATTTTATGGCTAAAGATAGTGTCAATATTAGTATATGTTCCATAGGTACTTGAAAAGAATGTGTAACCTGATGTTGGGTGGCTGCTCTATAAATATAAATTAGTTTTTGTTGGTTGATGGTGTTCATTTTTTCTATATTCTTGCTGATTTTCTATCTTGTTGTTGTTGTTGTTATTATGTGCCGTCGAGTCAGCCCCAACTCATAGTGACCCCTCCTTGGGTTTCCTAGGCAGTATCACTACGGAAGTAGATTGCCCAACCTTCCTTCCGAGGAGTGGCTGGTGGGTTTGAACCGCCAGCCTCCTGGTTAGCAGTCAAATGCCTGAGCCACTATGCTACCAGAGCTCCTTTCTATCTAGTAGTCATTAATTGTTGAAAGGAGTGTTGAGCTTTAAATTATAATTGTAGATTTGTCTCTTTCTCTTTTCAGCTCTATCAGTTTTTTCCTCACATAGTTTGAAGCTCTGTTGCTTGGTGCATACATATTTTATAATGGATTGACCCTTTTCACATTATATAACTTCCTCTGTTTCCCTGGTAAATTTCATTGTTCCAAATTCTGCTTTGTCTGATAGTGATATAGCCACTCCTTGCCTTTAATTAATGTTTGCAGGATGTATATTTTTCCATCCTTTTATTTTCTTCCTGCATATATCATTGTATATCAAGTGAGTTTCTTGGAGATAGTACATAGGTGAGTCACATTTTTTAATCCATTCAGACAATCTCTGTAATTTAATTGGTATATTTAGACCAATTATATTTAATGCAATTATTGATGCCTGCCTTACCACTTTTATCAGATAAAAGTGACATCTGTTATGTGATGTTGGCATCTACTGATTATCTTTTTGAATAGTTTTAGGTTATCTTTGTTCTTCATATCATTGTTATTTTTTTACTGAAACATTTTCAAAGTCCCTTCCTATTGGACATTTTCGCCATTATGTTACAAAACTCTAGATCTCATTTAAAACATTTTGCTTTAGCTGGCATCCACTTATACTAGTCTGACAGGAAGAGGGAGAACACCACCTTGCTACTTCCAGATGGGAACAGAAGTTTAGATTCCCCACTTGGCTTTTATCGATGCCTGAGTTAGGAGGAAGAGATTCTGATTTAATTCTGGGTAATGATGGGAATTCTGTCTCCTCACTAGGCTTCCACTGACAACAACCTGCATCTGAGGGGAACAAAATTAAAAAAAAAAAAAAAAACTCACTGCCATTGAGTTGATTCTGACTCATAGAAACCCCTCCTTAGGTTTCCAAGGCAGTGTCTCTACAGAAGCAGATTGCCCAGTCTTCCTTCCAAGGCATGGCTGGTCGATTTAAACATCCAGACTTTTGGTTAGCAGTCAAATGCCTCAGGTACTGTGCCACCAGAGCTCCAAGAACCTCATTATTACTCCCTGAGAATCCTCCAATGACACCACAAGGTGAAGTGGTTTCTTTACAACTTGGTGGTGGCAAAAGTACTGATATCCCCACATATGGCCTCCTCTGATACCACTTCAGGAAGGATGAGGAGGGAATGCAAGTCCCAGATCTCTACTCAGCTTTCTGTGACACTATCCATATGGCATTTGGGGCATTTTGTCACAGCTTGGTGAGTGTAGAAGTCTAGGCTCCCCAGTCAACCTTTGTTGACATGGGTGGGAGTGGGGTCACAGTATTTTCTGAGGTGTTCACCTAGAATAAAGTGATTATAAAAAATTTTCTTCCTTGCTAACACATGTCTTTCCTGACCCTTTGTCTATAGAGAGCAAGGTTTTCTTGGGACTTTTATTATCTATACCTTTTGTGTTTCTGGGTTGTGACTTTACCTCCAAGTTTGAGATGTATGAGGCAAAAATGGAAACGCAGGGAGTTCTTGATCACATTCTTGCTTGAGTAGTAAGAGCTCTAGCCTGTCTGCCTTCTTCTCATCACCTTTGTTGAATCTTCTTATGTTTGTTTATAGTTAATATTCAGGATTTTAAAGATTTTAATTTTAATTTAGCAGGAGAACTAGGTAAAAGTACTACTTCATCTTCCTAGAAACAAAAATCCCCCCTGTGTACATTTTATCATACTATTTATCATTCTAAAGTATAGTTGCTTACTTGTTTGTATCTCCCATGTAAGGTATTCATTGGCACAATAATGCTGTGGAGTAAACCACCCCAATATTCAGTGGTTTAAAGCAATAAGCCTAATGTAGCTCATGAGTCTGTGGGTTGGCTATTTAGGCTGTGTGCACATAACTGAGCTCAGCTGGGCTCATCTGCCAGTCTGAGGGTCAGTTGGGTCTCTTGGCTCAGCTCCATTTATTTCTCATATCCCTATAGCAGGTTATTATTTGGTGCAGTCGAGTCCATTCTGACTCATAGCAACCCTTTGTACAACAGAATGACACTCTGCTCAGTTCTGTGTCATTTTCAAAATTTTTACTATGTTTGAGCCCACTCTTGCAGCCACTGTGTTAATCCATTTCATTTAAGGTCTTCCTCTTTTTAGCCAAACCTTTACTTAACCAAGTACGATGTCTTTCTCCAGGAACTAGTCCCTCCTGATAACATGTCCAAAATATGAGAAACTAAGTCTTGCCATCCTCTCTTCCCAGGAGCATACTGGCTAAACTTTTTCCAGGACAGATTTGTTCTTTCTTCTGGCTGTAATTATTGTTGTTGTTGTTAGCCATCTCTACTCACAGCAACCCTGTACAGTGCAGAACAAAACACTGCCCGGTCTTGTGCCAGCCTCAAGATTTTTTGCTATACCTGAGCCATCATTGTAGCCAGCGTGTCAATCTATCTCCTTAAGGTCCTTCCCCTTTCTGCTGACCCTCCACTTTATCAGGCATGATATATTTCTCCAAGGAATGGTTCCTCTTGACAACATGACCAAAGTAGGTGAGATGAAATCTGGCCATTCTTGCTTCCAAGGAGCATTCTGGCTGCACTTCCTCCAGGACAGATTTTTTAGTCCTTTTAGCAGTCCATGGTACTTTCAGCATAATTCTCCAACACCACAACTCAAAAGCATGAACTCTTCTTCGGTCTTCCTTACTTATTGTCCAGCTCTTACATGCATGAGGCAATTGAAAACACCATCATGGCTTGGGTTAAGAGCACCTTATCTTCAGAGAGACATTTTACTCTTCATCATTTGAAAGAGGTCTTTTGCAGCAGATTTGCCCAATGCAATACATCATCTGATGTCTTGACTTCTGCTTGCATTGGTGTGGATTATAGAGCGAGGTAATATGAAGTCTTTGACAACTTCAATCTTTTCTCCATCCATTGTGAAGCTGTTTATTGGACCAGTTGTAAGGACTTTTTTTTTTTTTTTAATTGAGTGTAATCCATACTGCAGACTGTAGTTTTTAATCTTCATCAGTAAGTGCTTCAAGTCATCCTCACCTTCAGCAAGCAAAGTTGTGTTATCTGTGTATATCAGGTTATTAATGAATCTTCCTCCAATCCTGATATCATGTTCTTCTTCATATAATCCAGTTTCTTGGATTATTTACTCACCATACAAATTGAATAATTGTGGGTGAAAGAATATAACCCTGACATACACCTTTCCTGATTTTAAATCATGCAGTATCCCCTTGTTCTGTTTGAACAACAGCCTCCTGATCTATGTACAGTTTCCGTGTGAGCACAATTAAGTGTTCTGGAATTCCATTCTTCTCAATCTTATCCATAACTTGTTATGATCCACACAACCAAATGCTTTAGCACAGTCAATAAAACAGAAGTAAACATCTTTATGGTATTCTTTGCTTTCAGCTAAGATTCATCTGACATGAGCAATGATATCTCTCGTTCCACGTCCTCTTTTGAATCCAGCTTGCATTTCTGGAAGCTTTCTGTCAATATACTGCTGTAACTGTTTTTGAATTATCTTCAGTAAGATTTTACTTGCATGCAGTACTAATGATATTGTTTGATAATTTCCACATTCTGTGGGATCACCTTTCTTTGGAGTGGGTACAAATATGGATCTCTTCCAGTTAATTGGCCATGTAGCTGTCTTCCAAATTTCTTGGCATAGTCGAGTGAGTATCTCCAGCAGGGCATCCATTTGTTAAAAACATCTCAATGGGTATTCCATCAATTCCTGGAACATTGTTTTTCACCAATTCCTTCAGTGCAACTTTGACTTCTTCTTTGAATACCATTAGTTCTTGATCATATGGCATCTCCAGAAATGGATAAACATTGACCAATTATTTTTGGTACAGTGACTCTGTGTATTCCTTCCATCTTCTTTTGGTATTTCCTGCATCATTCAATATTTTGCCTGTAGAATTTTTCAATATTGCAACTCGAGGCTTAAATTTTTTCCACAGTTCTTCCAGCTTGAGAAATGCCGAGCATGTTCTTCCTTTTTGGTTTTCTAACTCCAAGTCTTTGCACATTTCATTATAGTAATTGGCTTTGTCTTCTCAAGCTCTCTTTGAAATCTTCTGTTCAGCTCTTTTATCTTGTCATTTATTCCATTTGCTTTACCTACTATCTGTTCAAGGACAAGTTTCAGAGTCTCTTCTGACATTCATTTTAGTCTTTTCTTCCTTTCCTGTCATTTTAATGACCTTTTGCTTTCTTCATGGATGATATTCTTGATGTCATCCCACAATTCCTCTGGTGTTCAGTCAATGATATTCAAAGCTTCAAATCTATTCTTTAAATGGCCTCTAAATTCAGGAGGAATATTATCAAGGTAATATTTTGGCTCTTGTGAACTTGTTTTAATTGCCTTCAACTTCAACTTGAATGTGCATATGAGCAGTTGATGGTTTGTTGCACAATCATCTTTTGGCCTTGTTTTGGCCAAAGATATTGAACTTCTCCATCACCTCTTGCCACAGATGTAGTCAATCTGATTCCTGTGTATTTGATCAGATGAAGTCCATGTGTATAGCCATCGCTTAGTTGTTGAAAAAAGATACTTACAATGATTAAGTTATTGGTCTTGCCAAATTCTTATAATGAGATCTCCAGCATTATTTCTATTACCAAGGGCATATTTTCCAACCACTGATTACTCTTCTTCGTTTCCAACTTTTTCATTCCAGTCACCAATGATAATCAACACATCTTGATTGCATGTTCAGTCAACTTCAGACAGCAGAAGTTGGTAGAAATCTTCAATTTCCTCATCTTTGGCATTGGTGTTTGGTGCATAGATTTGAATAATAGTAATATTAGCTCATCTTCCTTGTAGGCATATGGATATTAGCCTATCACTGACAGTGTTGTACTGCATGACAGATCTTGAAACAGTCTTTGTGACAATGAATGACACATCATTCTCTTCAATTTGTCATTCCCACCGTAGTAGATCTATGGTTGTCTGATTCAAAATGGCTAAAACCAGTCCATTTCAGCTCACTAATGCCTAGGATATCAATCTTTATGCATTCCATTTCATTTTTGAAAACTTGCAATTTTCCTATATTCATACTTTGTACATTCCATGTTCTGATTATTAATGAATGTTTGCATCTGTTTCTACTCATTTTGAGTCATGCCGCATTAGCCAATGATTCTTCTAGCAAATGCCATAATTCAAATGCATCAGTTCTTCTTCTGTCTTCCTTATTCATTGTCCATCTAGCAGGTTAGCTGTCATAAATTATCTTGGGTATAAGCAAAGGTGCAAAAATAGAAGCAAAGTTGAAAATGCTTGTCAAGCCTCAAGTGTCTCACAGTTGCTAAAATACTATTAGTCAAAGCAAATCACACAATCAAACTGAAAACAAGGGATATGAAAGAGATTCCATCTTTTTAATAAGAAGAATTGAAAAATCCCATGGCAAGGCAGGTATATACAGCAGAGACATTTTGTCTTACTCTTCTTTATACCTCTAACCTCTAAGTGCTAAAAAACACAGAATAAGTGTTCATTAAATATTAGCTTTTGTGAATAAATGGATGAATAAATAAATAAACGAACAACAGAATTGATATACTTGCCAACCAGTTAGAGAAGGGAAGGCAGACTCCCTGAGTCTCTAGAATTTCTTTTTCTGTCCTCTAAGATCTCTGGAAGAACTCTGGTAGCATAGTGCCTAAGGTATTTGACTGTTAATCAGAAGGCTGACAGTTCAAACCTATCAGCCTCTCCTCGGAAGGAAAATTGGACAATCTACTTCCGTAGTGATACCATCTTGAAAACCCAAGGAAAGATCACTGTGAGTCAGATCCAACTCAACAGCATTGAGTTTGGTTTTGGTGTTTGGAAGATCTCTGGTGTCTGGAGGGACCTAGTAAAGTGCCTATAAACAGGGCCTTTTTCACTCTGGAAATCCTGACTGCTGTATTTTTCAGGAGCCTTACCAATCCTCTGCAATTTTCATTGTGTTGCAGCCAACTTACTAGTTAAAATATTTTGTCTGCCCCAATAGTAGGCATTAGAGTTGTCCTGAAGTTTCAAAGTCAGCTGTACTCCTCCCAACTTCAAAAGGCCTTCCTCATTTTATATTAGCCTGGTTGCCTGCCTAGAGTGGAAAGGAGTCTCATATATTCACTGAGTTTTGTCTATTCTGAATTGCAGAGGGGCCTAAGCTCCTGTCCCAGATGTTTCTCCAAGTATGCAATGTTCTCTTCTCCAAGCTAGCCTGCACCATCTTGCTCAGAGCATGGAGGACAGTATAATAACAATTCTCACACCCTTGGTGACATCTTTTCCCAAAGTTAAGCATAAAAACATATATTTAGATAATCTCTAGAGGTTTCCACAGATGACCCCTGGGTGGCAAAAATGGTTAATGCTTTCAGCTGATAACTAAAAGGTGGACGTTTAAGTCCACCCAGAGACATATGGTAAGAAAGGCTTGGCAATCTGCTTCCAGAAAATCAGCCACTGAAAATCCTATGGGTCACATATCTACTCTGATATATGTGGGTTTCCATGAGTCAGAATCAACTCAGTGACAAGTGGTTGCTCTAGAGAAGTCCATGGATCAGTCACTGGAATGAAGCAAACTATAGAAACCACCTTTTACCAAATAGGTTTATATAATGAACACTAAAATTATAGCACTTGTACCTTCTAAGATTGTGCAGGCCAAAAATAAAATTAGTTTAAAAATGAGCATAGATAATCTCAGTGATTGATATGCAATATTTCCACAAGGGAAATTAAGAGATTTCAAGATATTTTTCTACACTTTTGACATCAATGCCATCTTGCTCTCCTATAAAATATCTCTCCATGCCTATAACAATGGAAAATCACTCTTGAAATCTCTAATTTCTTTTCCAAATATAATAGAATGTGGTAAAACATACACAGCAGATTGTGTCAGTGGTAATTTGAAAAAGTTACATTTTAGTCCCCCTCCCCCAAGTCCCTTAACTACTGCAAAGAGAAGTGGTCTTTTGTTTAAATTTCCACACATACTAAAATATAATTGCAACTATAAAGTTATTTTTAAAAGAATTTCATCCCTTTAGAGAGCAAATGTTACCTTCATCAGATGGGATTTTTTTTTTAATGTCAATAGGTTTCATAGTGCACAAATAATGTTTTCGCCTTTCCTCACTCATGGAAAGAAATAAATTAAATGGTAGAAAATGGAGAGCTCATGGGAAGAGATTCCCTTGTTTTTTCTTGCCACTTTTCTATCTCCTACTTATAGCTCACTATTCACCCCTTTTGGAACATTTGGCTGGTAACTAGGGCCAAATGTTCAAATCCACCAGCTACTCCATGGGAGGACGATGAGGCAATCGACTCCCGTAAAGACGTATAGCCTTATAGTCTTGGAAATCCATTGAGAGTCACTATGAATTGACTCGATAGCAGTGGGTACTCACTCATTTTCCACAATGAAAGTGAAGAAAGTTAAAAAAAAAAAAAAAAAAAAAGAGGCCTTTGGCTGAGGGGAAGACCTGAAGTAGCTACAAGGACACAGTTAGGGAATTCAAAATTATAAAAAAAAACTTTCTAAAAAGTATATTATGCAGCAATTATTGCCAGATATTTTCATTAACTAACATATCAACAAATATTTAACAAATAGCTATTATAAGCAAGATGCACTGGATATACTGAGGAGATAAAAAGATGTATCAGAGTGCAAAGCATTTACAACTACTAGAGAAAATGAAACAGTGAAACAAGAGGATGGGAAGAGGAGAGGGGGCCATATAATACAAGAGGAAAGAGAAGAAACTTGAAATACGGGAAGAAAATGCCCTAGGAGATAGAGAGATAAATTTGCTGTAGCCATCGGTGAGAAGGTGTAGCAGTTTAGGATCTAGAAGTTAGAAGAGTTTGAAAGTGAGGTGAGGAGGAGGGCCCTCGGAAGGAAGATGGGGCAATCTACTTCCGTAGTGATACTGCCTCAGAAACCCAAGGAGGGGTCGCTATGAGTCGGGTCGACTCGATGGCACATAACAACAACAACAGTTAGCTCTCGTAGCTTAGTGCTTAAGGCACTTGACTGCTAATCAGAAGTCTGGCAGTTCAAACCCACCAGCCACTCCTCGGAAGGAAGGTTGGGCAATCTACTTCCGTAGTGATACTGCCTCAGAAACCCAAGGAGGGATCACTATGAGTCGGGTCCGACTCCATGGCACATAACAACAACAACAACAGTTAGAAGGAGCAGAAAAAACAGTAAATTCTGCAAAGCAGGAAAGTATGGATCTATCTAGGGAAAAAAAAATGCCTCAGTTTGGTAGTTACATAGTAAACGTAAGAAATAAGATTAGCAATCTAATTCAGGGCAGGAATACATAGCTCAGGAATTAAAAATGACATACAAAAATAATACCAGCAACAAAATCTTAAATTACACATTTTATTTCTCCTGTCTGTTAAACTTTCAGTGTAATTCTAAAGTGTAATTCTAAATTTTTTACATAAATTAAACCGAATTATGAAAACTACCTGCCAAGCGAACACCAGGGCTTTTTTTTTTTTTTTTTTTTTTAATTTTATTGTGATTTGGGTGAAAGTTCATGGAGCAAGTTCATTTTCCATACAGCAGCTCACATACACTTTGTCTCATTACATTGACTGCAATCTCCACAATTCAACAGCTCTCCTCCCACTTCCTCTCCATAGCTACCTCTTCCCTGTGTCCTTCCCTCTCATGTACTCCTGTCCCCCAAACAGTCTCCCTGTGCATACACAGCCCTTCTATTCTCCCATGATTGATCTCTCCAAGGAGTGTATCTACCTAATGTAAATGTTCAGCTCATATGCCTGTCTTTTGTTTGGCTGAAAGCCACAGGAGTGGGTTCAATTCCAGACCTGAAGGGCACCTAGGGCCCATAGTCTCAGGGGTTCCATCAGGCTCTATCAAACCAGCAAACCTGGTGGTTTTTTTTTTTTTTTTTTAGGGATTTTTAGCTTTGCTCCACATTTTTCTCCCATTCTATCCAGGATCCCCTACACAGATACCCCTCCAAGTGGTTGACAGTGGTAGCTGGGTACCATCTAGTTCTTCTGGTCTCATAGTCACATAGAGTGAGAATTGCATGGTGTACCAGTCCTTTGGTCTAATTGTTCCCATGTGTCTTTGGTTTTCTTCATTCTTCTTTGCTCTGGACAAGGAGAGACTCATCGTTGCATCTAAATGGCCACTTGCAAGCTTTTAAGATCCCAGTCACTACTCACCAAAGTAGGATGTGGAGCAATGTTTTTGTGTAGTATGTTATGTCAATTGAGCTTGATGTCCCCTGTAACCATGGTCCCGAGCCCACAGATCCAACTACTTACTCCCTCTGAGTAGATGGCTGTGGCTAAGAAGTGGCTACAAACTTGTCCCTTGTCAGCTCTACTAAATACCTGGAAATTCTTACAGAATATACAAATACACTTGTAGAAAAATTTTCTGCCAACCCAATACATGGTCATGGGCACACTCCACCCTGCATAGACATATTTGATCATTCAGCCTGTCAACCCATCTACCACTTATATATCAATGTTTGCCATCATTGACAATACAGTACTGTATGTGCAAAAGCATTCATCTTTGTTGTCTATACCTCCCATGCACCACTCCATGTGTTCCTCTTCCTCAACACCATCGTGTTGATCATTCACATTTGGTACATTGCCCTTCTTTTCACCCAAATCAATACTTGTCTCTACCTATCTAACAGTGTTCCCTCCCCTTCCCTCCACCCCTGGTAACCAACAAAGAAAGTTTACACCAGGATATTTTAAAAATAAGAATATGTTCTGCTATATCCCCAATAGTTTTTATGTATAACTCCAAAAAGCAGCCCGAGGTTTTCCTCTGGATACATATATGGCAAATTAAAATAATTTTTCAATCCCACCAAAAAGTACATATCCCAAGCCAATATCTAACTGTTAAAATGAACACATATGTAACAAAGACAGTGAAAGAGAGATAGAGTGTGAAATCATTGTTTATCTAGAGTCTAACAAGCCATCTGAAGAATTCTGGTTTATGCTTTATTTCATCCTGTTTTGAAAACTGAAAGAAAAAACTATGGCAGCATCCAAAGCCGTGCAGCTTCATTTGCTTTACTAGCAAAGCCTGAACAAAGAGACTATAAACCTTTCCATACAACCCTAGTCTCTGGGAGCATGTATAAATGGAGCTTTAAAAAAAAAAAAAGTACTGAAAGCTGATATTTGGCAGCTAGTCAAGATTTCTCCATTTCTGAAATTAAACGACATGGCTCTCCAAGAATGGGAGATTAGGGGACAATTGAAAGGCTACTGCATTATTTCTGCAACTATAAGCCAGATGGTTTTAAAAGTCAAATGTTGCATGCATGAGTAAGTCACTGCTCCAAAGGAATTACTTTGGGATCTGCAAAATGGAACCTGAGCTGTCCATGCCTTTGGGATTTCTTTCATTGCACTATCAATCTGGGAATAAATACTTACCAGCTCATTCAATATTTTACCTAAATATGGTGGCAAAAGCCCTAAATAGCATGTTTTAACAAAGCATAATGTGATCCTTAGCATGCACAGGGAATACAGAATCCCAAATCATATGTGAAAATATCATTGAGGTGGGGGCCAGGAGACCAATAACAGGTGTATATAAAATTAACTGATCCTAATAAAGTGAAAGCTATGCCAGCAGTACAACTTTAATAAAGTACACATTCTAGGGCTAACATCAATTTGTTGTTGTTGTTGTTATGTGCCGTCGAGTCGGCCCCAACTCATAGCGACCCCTCCTTGGGTTTCCGAGGCAGTATCACTACAGAAGTAGGATTGCCCAACCTTCCTTCCGAGGAGTGGCTGGCGGGTTTGAACCGCCAGCCGTCTGGTTAGCAGGCAAATGTCTTAGCCACTATGCTACCAGAGCTCCCAACATCAATTTAGTGAAGATAAAAAATGTGTGAAACCAAGGCAGTCCTGATTTTATGATGCTGACTGTTACCACTACTATATCTGCTGTCCCTATGCCTTGCTCATTGCTTCATGACTCCTGATACAGGGATCTCCTGATCTGTCAAAGATTCCATGATCCTTTAAGACACACAGAGCATTGGCCTTTTTTCTTTTTTTTTGTCAGTTGAAGAGGCATGTCATATCTGAAAATAGCCAGGAGCTAAGAGGTTTAGTTTGGTATTCCATTCTTAAAATACAAATACACACACACACACACACACACACACACGCCATTTTCCCTAATGCACAATCTCGGCACCCAGGTCCACATGCTATGCTCAGAAACCAGTTCTCCCTTCATTCCTCCAAGAAGGAAATGGTCCTTCTCCAATCAAAGGGATCAGTCCTATTTCTTCATAGTTTTCTAAGCACTGTGTGATTTCCTTGTTGGTTTCAAAAGATTCACTACCTCTACTTCTGCTGCTGGTGGAGGCTTGGTGGTGTTCCTCTCCTTTCTCTGGCAAGGAGTAGCAAGTTTCTACCTCAGACCAGCTCCAGGACTCTCTAACCTGAGAGCCAGAGACAAGAAGTGAAATAATCTCCTTTTCTCTTCCAATCCCAATGCCTGTTTTATTTCCTGCTCCACTTTTAGGATGATTGCCAGTGGGAATGTCCAATTCCTTCAAGGGAAAGCCTATTACCACCTTCAAGGGTGGGACCATGCTACTATTACCTCAGAAGTTAATTGCAAAATAATAAGACTTTGAAACATGTTCTAAGTAGGAGTTATTAGCTTTTTGTGTCTCACTTAGGATCAATTATTTATATTCCATTAGCTACATTTTTGTTATACTTCTCCCTGATGACATGTGAGCTAGCCTTCAGATTATCGATTAATTTAACAAAGGCCCATCTAGTGTCTATTATGGACAAGGCTTCCATGAGATGTTGAAGGATGGTGGTAGAAAGCTCAGAAGAAGAGTCCCTGCCTTCAAAGCACACATAATTGTAGGGGAGATCAGATGTGGGCATTAAAAAATTTAAAACTTGAAGGAGTACAAAGTGGTGGTAAATAAAGCAAAACATGGGCAAATGCTAACATTGCAAAGAAGGAAAATCACTTTCTTAATACCTCATACAAGGGGCTTCTAAAATCAATAGTATCCAGAAAGTCCCTAGGTCTCACTTTGGGTTTTGATAGATCAAAAAGAAATTTTTTAAAGTATGATATTTTTTCCCTTTCTTTCTTTTTTTCTCCTTGAGGGTAGGGAGGGAGGAACTGTAGGAGAGAAGCTCTGAAAAATCTTCTTAGAAATGCTTGAGACAGCTCTCTGTATACCAGCTGATGCCTCTTCCTTAACCAAATTTGACTTCAATATGCAGAGGTAATGCAGCATAATTACACAGTAGAGTTTATGGAAATGGCAGCTTGAAAATTATCATTTGACTTGCTGTTAGAGTAAATTCCATCTGATCATTATTAAAAGAGAACAAAGAAAGAATTCCTTCAGGATTTTTGAAAGGTCCTTCCTCCTCTGTTCCTCCAGGTCTTCTCTCATCCTACTGTTTCTCCTTTATTATTTAAATTAATCCTAAATAAACATACTTTGAGGATAATGAGAGACTTCATAAAATCATTCTTCTTCAAATATTTTAACATTGATGATAGCTACCCATAGTCTTACATTCATCTTAACTTGTTTGATATTAATATATCAAAATATAGGATAAAATGTAAGAACAAGACTTATGATTTTAAAACTATTTGCTAACTCCTCCATGGAACCTTATGAACACTTATGAGATTGATCCCACCCATGTGTGAAACACCAATAGTGCTTGGGGATGTTTTACATAACGAAGCTCTGGACTACGGTGACTCCTCACATCTTGATTTGTAACCTGTACAATATCATGCCTCCTCAACTCAAACAGAGGCTTCTCAAAGACTCAATAACTTGACTTTTATTATGTTACACATGGAAGAACACTGGGCACAGTGTGGTAGACATCACTAAACACATTTAATTGATTTATTGATTGAAATGTGTTTCAGTAAGTTTTTATTTTGTTTTAAATAATATTTTAGAAGTTTATTTGCATTATTCACTAAGAGGTATTTCATCCTAATGTGAGTAATTTTTCTTAATGGATCACAGGATCTGCCTAGAAATTTCTTAACTACATTAACATTCTTTAATATCAACTCGCTTCTCCCTTCCTAAACACTTAATGATTTAAAACTAACACACCTTCATTTGGAAAAAATTATTCAGAGTCTGTTTCTACCTAAATCTGAGTCCTAAAACAAATAATGCTCTTAGAATACCCTTGAATTATTTGTAGATCTCTTCGGATTTGTATATAGCACTTTCTTAAGGAGCTCAAGCTATAAGCCAACTTATTGATTCTACAACGGTGAGAAAATTGATATGAGAATAAGAAGCGTAACTGACAATCTATAATAATTGGGGTCATCATTTAAATGCTCTGAGTCTTAGATCCTCCACAAAACCTCCTCCTTCCTTTCCAACTTTCTAGAAGTATGAAGAGTAAGGGGAAACAATATATATCATTTTTTAAGCACATTAGAAAATATCAGAAGCTTCAAAAATTTAACATCTTTAAATAAACATCTCAAGAGTTCTCTTAATATCCATTGTGTTCCAACCAGAGAGTACAAGAACAGTCATTGGGCTAGGAGAAGTATCAGGAAATAGAAGTGCAATTTCAATCAGCTGGCTGTCTTTCCACTGGAAGAGAAAAATTGTCAAGAGCAATGGGTCCATTATTTTTCCTACATGGGTTCTATGTAAGGAAGCTATTAGGAATTGAACCAAGACTATAGAAGTCTCCTTAGGTAAACTTTTTACTTCTGATGAAAACTTCAGGAGTGTACCTGGCATAAGGCACGAGCAATTAAGATTATTCAGATTCCCATGGTTCCACTTTTACACAAGAATTAAATACCATCTTCCAAAGAACACTAACGCATGGACCTTAGATATTTGTCTATTGATATAAGAGCTCAATGAATTTGTCTGGTTTGGAAAATGTAAAGAAACAGTGGTCTCAAGAAACTATGTGTAAGTCGGAATGAAGGTATTTGCATCTTATGCATGGCCCTTATTCTGATGATCAGTGAAATGTTGAGTGACTGCACTTCAGTTTGCCAATCTAAAAAACAAGGAACATGTCAAGATTCTCACCTTTATGCAAGATGTTATGAAAACTCATTAGAGCAGAGATTTGATTGCACTTTGACTTCAAGAAAAATGATGCCTTATATAAAACAGACCTTTGAATGTTCAGTGGAACATCTCAGTTCACACCTCCATTACTAAATTCTAAAGATTCCAGGTCCTATAAATTCAGGTGTTAAAAGAAGTACACGAGGGAGCTCTGGTAGCGTAGTGGCTAAGGCACTTGACTGCTAACCAGAAGGCTGGCGGTTCAAACCCACCAGCCACTCCTCGGAAGGAAGATTGGGCAATTCTACTTCCATAGTGATACTGCCTCGGAAACCCAAGGAGGGGTCGCTATGAGTCAGGGCTGACTCGACGGCACATAACAACAACAACAACAACGCAGCAAGAAGACCATTCTGAGTAAAGTTTCTACTCATCTGCATTATACTGAGGGTGTTGCTGTTGTTGTTACATGCTGTTGAGTCAGACCTGACTCATAGCAACCCCTCCTTGGGTTTCCGAGGTGGTATCACTACGGAAGTAGATTGCCCAACCTTCCTTCCAAGGAGTACCTGCTGGGTTTGAACTGCCAGCCTTCTGGTTAGCAGTCAAGTGCTTTAGGCACTATGCTACCAGAGCTCCTATTCTGAGGGTAATTTGTCAAATATAAATTAACTGGCATAAGAAATGTACCAAAAAAAAAATCTTTGTTCCCAAAACAATTTAATATCTTAATTTTACTTTCATCTCCACTTGCCAAAACTATAAATTGCAGAAGATCTCCATCAAAGCTAGTGCCAAATTGCATATAATCTCCTCTGACTGTCAGCTAAGAGATGGCTCCTATGCATGTTCCTGTTAGCTATGTGAGAAGAGAGGAATATTTTATGACAGCCTAGGCAATAAAAAGTCAAGGGAAAAATAAATAATTTCTAAGAGTTTCTGAGTTGATAGTTTTGATCTTAACTTTACTCTTCATTGGAATAGGTAAATGTCCTATCCCTAAAAGAGCAGAATCATCAGCACTAATGTGCTCAATCAGTTTGTCTACTGAGGAAATCAGCACAAGCTAATATGAAGACTCAAGGCTGAGATCTTTAAAACCAAGACTTAAGTTGAGTATTTTTCACCAATTTGGGTGTGTGACTTTGAGCTTGTCATCTTATATCCTAGCTAAATGATCCCAGAAATATTTCTTTGAACATGCCTTTGAAATACTACAAAAATGTACACTCACATGTTTAGAAGAGAGTTCAGAAGCCAGTTGCAGCTCTGCCCATATTTGATCCTCTTCTATGTAATCCTGAAAAAGAATCGTTTTCTAGCCTGTTCATGAAAGCCTCTGTACCAGTGCACCCATCAGCTCAAAAAGCAGCCCTGTTTGTTTGGTTTGGTTTGCTCAGGATGGAGCTTTGGAGGAGGCAGTATAGGATACTAGAAAGTACATAGACTTTGATATTGGGTAAATTTAGGTTTCATTCCTAACTTTGAGCTAGTTATTTATCCTCACTTTCATCTACAAATATAATGGTATTACCAACTTATATCTAACAAGTTTGATATTGGTTTGAATAGATATTTGGGTTTTGGAGCTTATGAAATCTTTGAGAAAACTTGTCTCAGAGTCAAGTCTAGTCGTTACCTAGTCATTCATGCATGCCTGTAAAAGCTACTTGGAGACCTGGCTCCCAAATTCTTTCTGTCTTCAGTTTCATGAAGCCAGGACCCTAAAGGCCATAGACAAAAAGAGGTGTAATTTCTCTTAACTGTAACTTCAACTCTTAGGGCTGTTACTGTATTTAAATGAAACGTGTGTAAAATTAATTGACACAGTGCTTCAATCATATTAAGTGGTCAATGATCATTTCTTTCTTTCAGATGTGACTCTAAAGATTTTTGTTAGGTAAATTTTAAATTATAGTGAATCTTTACAGCTTATCATAGATGCAGATATGTTAAATCTACATTCTGAATTTATGGACATTTTGACACTTACAGCTATTTCATCAACATAAAGAAGCAACAGATACTCTTCATATACCCACACCTTATCTCATGTCCACACTTCACAGGTCAAGAAAAGATTTAGGCTCAAGAATAATGTGCTTTCAACTAGGTGTATATGATAGTGGTCTTCAGCTGCAAGGAACAGAATATCAGACTCAAAAAATCTTAAAATAAGGAAAATTTAATTAAATTACAATAAGGAAAATTAATTAAAGAGTAGCTCCATAATTCTACAGAGTTCCTGAATTGATAGTTTCATCATTTCAGCAACTCCATCAAGGACTCAAGTTCTACCCATCACTCTACTTGGACATTTTCATCACCTCTGCTTTGTCCCCAGACTAGCTCCCCTCTGGACTGACATATGACTTCCAATATTCCAATGGATATATCTAGGAATGGCAACACCTTTTGCTGTATAGTTCTAAGAACAAGAAAGCCTTTCTCAAATCCTTTTTTGAGCTGACTCACCTCTCACTCTCTTTAGCCGGAACTGTATTACATGCATAATCTTAATCAAATTATCTACTGGAGAGGTGCGATTACCATGATATTTTAGACTGATGAGAATTTACCTCAGAGTGAACTAAAGTCATCATCCCTGTACCCACAGCTGCATAGTAAAAGCAGCTGCATGAACAAACCTGGAGCTCTGTCAGTAAGGAAGAAGGAAGAATAAGTATTAAGTAGGTAACAACCCAAACCAAAAACCAAGCCCACAGCCATCAAGTTGATTACAACTGGTAACAACCCTATAGGACAGAGTGGAACTGTCCCATAGAGTTTGCAAGATTGTAAATCTTTATAGAAACAGACTGCCTCATCTTTCTCCTGCAGGGCAGCTAGCTGGTGGGTTCAAACCACCAAGCTTTTGTTTAGTGCTAAAAGGGCAGGGAGGCCACATCTTCTGACCTCCTCTAACCTCACAAAAGGAAGACAGAATCACCATCAGTAGCCCAAGGTCTATTCCTGTGAGGCCAGACATCCTGCCTCCCTCCAGCCCTTTCACCAACCATTCCTCCCAAAGCACCCACCACTTCTCTCCTGGGTTCAGTAATTCAGTACAGTGGCCACACAGAACTCACAGATTATGTATGGAGTTTATTAGGGGATCACCAGATTAAAATTCAAGTTGAGAAAAAATGTTCAGTCTCTCTCAGCCTGCCGTCTCTCACCCAACAGTTTCTTCACAGTCTCTCTCCCTCAGTATCTCTCTCAGCAATGTGTGTCTCTTGCATCTCTTTGCCAGCAGCGCATGTCTCTCAGGAGCATGTTCCTTCTCAGCAGTCTGTCCTTCTCACCCAGTAGTCAGAGAGAGACTTCCACCTCTAGGAGGTCTCCTTTTGAGCCTGGCAGAGTGGCCAAACTAGCCAATCATAATAACAGAATACTAAGCACCTGAGAAGGAGCTCTAGTAGCATAGTGCCTAAGGCACTTGACTGCTAACCAGAAGGCTGGCAGTTCAAACCCACCAGCCACTCCTCAGAAGGAAGGTTGGTCAATCCTACTTCTGTAGTGATACTGCCT
>NW_006921640.1:13283091-13299972 GCF_000298275.1 Orycteropus afer afer | reverse complement strand
CCCACCAGCCACTCCTCAGAAGGAAGGTTGGGCAACCTACTTCTGTAGTGATACTGCCTTGGAAACCCAAGGAGGGGTCGCTATGAGTCGGAATATGAGTTGGGTCCAACTCGATGGCACATAACAACAACAACAAAGCACCTGAGAGAGAGCAAACCTCCTAGAACATTGCTCTGTGCCATTCCCAACAGAAATACCCCAGGTGGATAACTTTTACACTCAGGAGCTCCTCAGTTGCTCACAGCACATTCCACAACAGAGTTTACAAAGACTTATGGCTAGAAAAGCCATTCCAGGTAATTTACCACACTGCAGTTAGCAACCCTATGCTCTAGGAGGACCACCAAAGCTCATAGGTAACAACAATATCTACCAATAAAAAATAGATTATTTAGAATTTTTTTCATAAAATGATTCATTCATATGGTTTGAAAAATCAAATCAAGTAGAGAAACTAAAATAAAAACAAAAATTCTCCTGTATAATGCCTGCTATCTGTGCTTTTTTCTACTGGAAGAAAGCTATTTAAATTTTTAAGCTATTTCAAGATTTATATCTGTGGTGATCATTTTTATATCTTCAAATAATATTAATCTGATTATCTGGGTATGTTTCTAAATTCATTAATTTGAGATAACATCTATTGACTTCTTGCTCAGACACAGGAGGCTTAACTCCCTTACATCATCCAGCCTTCCATTCCTCCTCCTGACAATATGATTATTTTCCCACTCTTTTGTTCTTTCAATTACCTTTGTAACATTATATATTAAATATTAAAATGTACTATTTTATTTCTTTTTCTAGAAACCATAAAGAATATATCTCATCTATTATCGATGTTGATAGTATTTGCACTATTTTCCAAAGTCATACTGTCTTCTGAGATTTGTCTATGGATTAATTATAAAATGCAAATCAGTCATGTTTGCTTTGTTATTGCTCTGTACCTACATGCAGAGCCATGTAATTGATTATGATTGCTTTTGCTTTTTTTTTTAATACTTTTTGTATTTTTCTGATGCTTTTTAGTAGTGTTTTATTCCCTCATATTATTTGCCATTATCATACTTTCAAATAGTTCCTACTTCTTGACCATAATATCAAAATTATGAAATGCCATTTTTTGCTAGATGCCTCGCTCCTGTAGCTCCTGTTCTTTCTCTTCTAAGAGTCTTAGGATTTTGGCTCTTTATTTTCCTTCATTTTGCCTGATATCTTATTCTCAGATGACGGATGACATTTTTTCTTCTTTCAGAACTTTATATAGGTTACCCCACTGTCTCTTGGCCTCCATGATTTCTCATGAGAATTCAGCTGTCGATCTTACTGAAAGTCTTTGTACATGCTGTTTTCAGGATTCTCTCTTTGTCTTTGGAAAATTTTATTATAATTTTGTCTATGCCTGTCATGTTGAGTTAAAGGCCTAGTTTTATATTTCCATACATCAATATGTCCCTAACATCAACAGGTATGTCTTTGGATCTTTCTCCTGTAAGTGTCCACAGCTCTCTCTACTTACTCTGATTCAAGCTATAAAAATTTCAGGTATCTGATTGTATGGAAAAGGAAGTATTTTGGAACAGAAGATATTTTAAGTAAGTCAAATATAAAACGTGGCATAGGTGGAGTGGCTGTCTACCAAGTCAAATTTCTCTTCTTCCTGAACACCCAAAATGTCTCTTTACCAGCTCTCCTTTCCATGATATTCGGTCTTTGACACTGGACTATAAGGGGAAATGATATTTGTCATTTCCAGGCCAGGGTGGTTAAAGCTAAATGGACCTTCTTTACTCTCTCTTTTTCCCATCTTCAGACTTAATTCAGAATACCCCAAAGCCCCAGAGGAGGAGAAAGCCACAAAATGGAAGGAAACTGTATCCTTGAATGACTATCCACAAGAAAGGGTGGCTGATCAAAAACAACCACACTAGACTGCTACATGCTGTTGTTTTGTTGTTATGTGCCATTGAGTCAGACCCAACTCATAGCGACCCTTCCTTGGGTTTCTGAGACGGTATTACTACAGAAGTAGATTGTCCAACCTTCCTTTCAAGGACTGGCTGATGAGTTTAAACAGCCAGCCTTCTGGTTATCAGTCAAATGTCTTAGTCTTAGGCACTATGCTACCAGGCCATGGAAATCTTAGAGTTTATCTTACAGCTAGTGTATTTACCCTAGTTCATATATTCAATGAAGAAATAAAGTCCCTTTTGGGTTTATAAACATGAATTCTGTGTTGGTATATTATTTATGTAGGAATCCCTGGGTAACAAAACAGTTAAGTGCTCCCCTGTTAATTGAATGCATTGTAGTTCAAAACCACAGAGGCACCTCAGAGGAAGGGCTGGTAACTTCTGAAAGGTCTCACTGTCACTAAAATCCTGTGAAGGCCAGTTCTACTCTGCAGCGCATAGAGTCACCTTGAGTCAGAATTGATTCAAGGACAAGTGATTTGGCTTTGGATTTTTGTTTTTTTGCCTATATGAACTTTTGTTTCATGAAAGCTACAGATCCACAAAGAATTTCACCACAGGACCACATTAGATCATTTCCAGTTGACATAATTACTTAAAATTCTACCTTGTAATTCTTAGAAAAATGTTCTTGCATTTCCTTTTTAATAAATAAGATCTAACATTCAATGACAAAGACTTAAATGAGGTAATATATGCAAAAGTGCTTTCCAAAAATAAAAATTCTATCTGAGATCTACATAATAATTAACTTTTCTTAAGGACAATTCAGAATTAGTGACAATTCTAAATTTCTCTTTGTATTAGTTTGTCCATTGATCTTATAAATTTCAGGTTCTTCTCAAAACAGATAGCTGATTCAAGGTTACTGGAGATTTTGAATTAACTTTCTCAGCTTAATTATTAAGTTAGTGCCAATGCACTTTTACAAGAAACTTAACTTTTTTACTATTCAATTTTTAAAACAATAGAAGTTTTAATTAAATATCATCAGTTACTTTAATGTTTGGAAATGTTTAGGTTCTAACTGCAGTATTTCATAACTCATCAAAGGCACTGAGAACCCTGAAGTCTAAATGAGTGTAATCAGTCATATCCCCACTTTGGCAATTAAACTACTGATTATGTTCCAAATGCCTAGTGTTGCCTCTCAAAAGTATACAGAGAAAGCCATCTGTGTGAGTTGTTATCCTTCAACTCTAAGTTCCAATATAATGACCTACCCTAAAAAGAGGTAGGAGGAAAGAAAAAGAATTGTGAGAGCACTTCAGTTCTACCATTTATGTAATATTTAATAAAATGTCAGGTTTCTACATTTTATGTAACAAACATTCATTAAACACATGTGATATACCACATGCTAAGAGAAAATGAGGGAGATCTGGTAGCATAGTGGGCTGACTCGACGGCACATAACAACAACAACAACAAGAGAAAATGAAGAGGGGTAGTTGTTTAACTTTTATTAGCATACAGAAAATTCCATTTTCAACCCTATGTTTATAAGACAAATGTTATAACTCTTGTTTAACAAGTTTCATGCCTTTAATCTGCACCAGAGGACTTGCAAAGACACCATAAAAGTGCAGCCATTTAGACTGGATTCACTTGTGATTATTTTGACAAAATCTTGACTGGCATTTACTTCAGTGCTCTCTATGGAAAATAAATAAAATACGTTGAGCAAAGAAATACTTTTTACAAAAATGGAAGATGGAGAAACTTAACTTACTTTTTGAAAACAGAAATTGTAAGGAATGTGTAATATCTACCTATAAAATATAATTCATAGACTTGTATAATTCATCAGTATTATGTCAAAGAACTAGAAAATCTGTCCTGGAAGAAGTGCAGCCAGAATGCTGCTTGGAAGTGAGAATGGCCAGGCTTCGTCTCACCTACTTTGGTCATGTTGTCAGAAGGGACCATTCCCTGGAGAAGGATGTCATGCTTGGTAAACCAGAGAGTCAAGGGGAAGACCCTCAGCGAGATGGACTGACACAATGGCTGCAACAGTGGGCTCAGGTATAGCAGGGATTGTGAGGCTGGCACAGGAGTGGGCAGTGTTTTGTTCTGTTGCCCAAAGGCTCATTATGAGTCGGAACTGACTTGACAGCATCTAACAACAATAACAACAACATGTCACTCAGGAAGACTAGAAGAACTTTCATTTGACAAGCTTGTTAGTTTAATTGATGTTGCTGTCAATGAGTAAAATGATTTAAGATGGTTTATTAGGAAAGTCTAGCCTTTTATATATCTGGACCAAGTAGTTGTTTCCTAGTTACTCTCAACAAGAGGTCAAACAAGGAAACTTGGTGGCATAATGGTTAAATCCTTGGCTGATAAATGAATGGTCAGTGGTTAAAGCATTGGGCTGCTAACCAAAAGTTCTGAAGTTCAAAACCACCAGCCATTCCACAGAAGAAAACTGAGACAGTCTGCTTTCATAAAGATTTATGCCTTAGAAACTCTGTTGGGCAGTTTTGCTCTGTTCTACAGGATCACTATGAGTCAGATTCAACTTGATGGCAATGGGTTTGTGTCCTCCCCCTTGCCCCCCCAATAAAATATATTGCTTGATTTCTTGACTATGGATGGATTCCATGGACACTCATCGTGGGTCAAAGTAAAATGAAATCCTTTACAACTTCAGTATTTTCTCTATTTACCATGATGTTGCTTATTGGTCCAGTTGTGGGTTTCTTTCTTTTTTTTTTTTTTTTTTTTTGCTTTATGTTGAGGTATAATCCATGCTGAAGGCTGAAGTCTTTGATCTTCATCAATAAATGCTGAAAGTCCTCTTCACTTCCAGCTTGCAAGGTTGTGTCATCTGTATATTGCAGGCTAATAATGAGCATTTTTTTTTTTTTTAGTCTGTAGAGGTTATGACCATAAAAACCCTATGGTTTCTACTCTGCTACATAGGGTTGTTATGAGTCATAAACACCTAAACAGCATCTAACAACAATAATAACAGTATGAGGAGGGCTGCCTCTAATGCTGGCTGAATTGAATGACTCTGGGTGAACACTCAAAACCATGACCCAGTGAACTAGGTGGGTTTTCAGTGTAGTGTGTGAACCTTCCAAGATATTTTCCTCTATGCTATCATATTTTAGCTTTCATAACAGAAGTAGGGCAAATATTACTCCATTTTGTACATGAAAATGTTGAAATGCAGAAAATTATGCAGCTAATTAGTAGAAGTTTTTTCTAATAATTCTTTATGATTTATTTTTATTATATCATATAATTCTTATCCTTAAGGTAGGAGTACTAAATTTCTTGCTCTTTTCTCCCTCCCTTTGAGAGACTGGCTAAGATATGCTTTGAGTAGAATAAACTTTTTAGTTAATACAAAATCTTCATTACCTTTTTTTTTTTTTTTCACCCCATCTGCTAAAAGAATTTGACTGGTTAGCTAGTGGCATTTCTCTTGGCTAACAAACTATACCATAACTTTTATTACAAAGCATATAGGTGAATTCACTACTTATTAAAATGAAGACCTATTGAAGT
Organism: Orycteropus afer afer; assembly: GCF_000298275.1. NCBI lineage: Eukaryota > Metazoa > Chordata > Mammalia > Tubulidentata > Orycteropodidae > Orycteropus > Orycteropus afer. The sequence goes on along the minus strand of NW_006921640.1, from coordinate 13,294,474 downwards.
AGGAGCCTTGGATGGCACAATGATTAAGCTCTCAGCTGCTAACTGAAAGGTCAATTGTTTCAACCCACTAGCAGTAGTATGTATACCTCAATTTTCTTACCTGTGAAATGAGGTTACTAGTAATTTCTAAAATGTGGATATTAATAAGTCATGCATGTTAGATTGCTTAAAATGTTAAAACAAATTCAGAACAATTCTTGGTACATGTCATTCAGTATGGATTACTAAACATAAAGAAAACATAAAAACAAAAAAGTCTCACAACTGTACCAATGAGCAATATTATGATCAGTAGAGAAAAGGTTGAAATTGTCAAGTATTTCATTTTACTTGGATCCACAAACAACACCCATGGAAGCAGCAGTCAAGAAATCTAACAATGTATTGCATGGGGCAAATCTGCTTCAAACCTCTTTACAGTTCTAAAAAGCAAAAATATCTCCCTGAGGACTAAGTTGTGCTTGATCCAAATCAAAGTATTTTCAATCACCTCATATGCAAAAGCTGGACAGTGAATAAGGAAAACCAAAGAAGAATCGATGCCTTTGAATTACGGTGTTGGGTGTTGGCACATAACATTGAACACATCGTGAACTGAAAGAAGAATAAACAAATCTATCTTGAAAGCAATACAACTAGAATGCTCCTTTGAAGCAAGGATGATAAGACTTCACCTCATGTACTTTGAATATGTTATCAGAGGGACCAGTCCCTGGAGAAGGACATTATACTTGATTAAGTAGAACCAGCCCCCAAACCCACTACCATTGAGTAGATCTGTTTGGAAGAAGACTGCCCATCTATCATCTGCAGAGTGGCTGGTGGGTTTGAACCACTGACCTTTTGGTTAGCAGCCAAATGCCTCAACCACCACTCCATCAGAACTAGAGGAAGACCCTCAATGAAATGCATTGACACAGTGGCTGTAAGAATAGACTCAAACATAGTAACTTTTGTGAGGATGGTGCAGGATTGGGCAGTACTTCTTTGTGTTGTACATGAGATCACTATGAGTCAAAACTAATGGCACCTAACAGAAGCAGATCATCAGGTCTTTCTCCTGCAGAGCTGCTAGATGGATTGGAACTACCAACCTTTTAGTTAGCAGTTGAGCACTTAACCATTTACACCACCAGCTCTTTCTTCACACTCTACTTCTCAACAACTTTTGACTCAAATTCACCCAACAATATAGACACACTTCTCTGTCCTAATTTTCATTTCAAAGAAGCACCAGGCATATGTATTTGCAATAACCTCTGAATCTCTTTCACATAGTTTTCTTCTGATTAACATTTTACCTAGCTACTGAAATCATGTGGAAACCAAGGCAACATAATGAGCAATGCACAAGCTTTAAAATTAAGCAGAACAATTTTTGCTCTCTGATTTACCAGCACTTACCAGTTTTGTGTCTTTGAGCATAATCTGTTTGAATCCTTCTGTGCAAAATGTGAAAACATGTTTCTTAAAAGTTACAAAATTTCATATCTAAATAAGTGTTAAATGATCTGTCCAGACCTTTCTCCTCTTAGTATATAAACTGAGAATTCAAAAAGACTTTTTTTACAATTGCAAAGTACTATCATATTACAAATCGTAGGCTGTAGCAAACTGCTATCCACTACTATGTTAAGATGATGAAGAAGAAAAAGAAGGAGGAAGAGAAGGAGAGAAGCAACTCTATAGGGCAGAGTACTATTGCCCCATAACATTTCCAAGGCTGTAAATCTTTACACAAGTAGGCTCCCTTATCTTTCACCCACAGAATGACTGGTGGATATGAACTGCTAAACTTTTAGTTAGCAACCAAATGCTTTAACCACTGCACCACCAGAGTTCTTAGAAGGAGAAAAGAGGGAGTTAAAGGAGGAAAAGAGGCATAGGAGAAGAAAAACAAGAGGCAGAAGAAGGAGAAATAGAAGAAAGTTGGCAACAAAGCACATTACTGAAATAACTTGAAATTGGACTAAGTTTTTCAGAATCTTGATCCTTTTTTTTTTTTTTTAAATATGATCACAGTGCTATGTATGCTCTCTCATGTTCAATACAAAGTGAATTGAATATAAAACTCAGCACCTGCAGCTTTGCTAACATTATCAAATCACTTTTAATTTTTATCTCACTAACCATCCCTAAAATGGGTAAAATGAATGCATCTGATGTTTTAGTAGGTGGCTTCACTGAATTTGCACTGAATTTATAAATAGCTAAATCATGAATTTCAATAGAGTTTCATGTACTTTTGCCCTTTCTTCACCATTTAAGAATTGAGGTTAACATCTCATGAATAATGAGGTAATTTCAGAAGAAAACACTTTACCTTTCAAATGATTAAGGGAAAATATCAGGATCATTTTCACAAAAATGATGATATAATTTTAGCCACTATACAATCTTAAAAAGCTATGATGTAGTATCCTCTTGTGTCTTTCCCTATAGGGCTAGTTAGATTTTTCCATCACTAAGTTCTAACAAACTCTTCACTTTATCATCTTTATTAAAATGAGTTTTGCTGTTATATTTACACACAAAATAATAGTTCACAATACATTATAAATCAAATATCTTATTATCTATTTCTATATATAATCCCAGCCACTCCTTGGAAGGAAGCTTGAGCAATCTACTTCTGTAGTGATACCACCTTGGAAACCCAAGGAAGGGTCACTATGAGTTGGGTCCAACTTGATGGCACATAACAACAACAACAACATGTATAATCCCATTAATGAAATACTATTTTCAGCTATAATAAAGCCTGCCTTACTTCACTTTAATGGCAATGTCATAGATTTCTGCCCATCAAATATTATTTCTGCCCATCAAATATTATTACTGGGCATCCTTTAAATATTCCTTAAACCATCTTAGGTCCCATGCCCAGCATCTGCCTTTGGGCTGTGACTCTGCCCTTCAACAATTTTCTCTAGTCAAACCAGACATCCATTTTTTGACATCACTATATTTCCCAGGGAGCTCTAGTGGTGTAGTGCCTAAGGCATTTGACTGCTAACCAGAAGGCTGGCAGTTCAAACACACCAGCCACTCCTCGGAAGGAAGGTTGGGCAATCCGAGGTGATACTGCCTCGGAAACCCAAGGAGAGGTCGCTATGAGTCGAATCTGACTCTACAGCAGTGAGTCTTGTTTTGTTTTTTTTTGGTTTTTCTTGAGCAATAAAATTCTGTCATCAATCTATTATGATTGGCTAGGATATCTATTTATACTTCTATTTCTCATACTTAATTGGTGAGATGTTACAGGACTGAATGGATAGTGTCAAATTTAACATATTGTCTACATACAGTGGTCCTCCAAATTACCTTCTCTCTCCTTTCTTCTTGCAATTTAACACCATGTCATTCAAAATCCAGTTTTCAAGTGGTGTTAAGCTTTAGGCCTTGGAGGTGGAGAAGGAATTTGTTGAGCAAAAGCACATTACCTTCCCATATGTTGCTTTTCTTTTCTCTTCTCTAACTCTCAGAGTCCACATTCCTATTTCCTTCCCTTGGTCTGTCACTGATACAACCCTGGTTGTGTCTCAGAGCATTTCTAACAAAAACCCTTAGAGTGTTTGCCTATGAGATTACTTTCTAACTGGACATGTAACAGTGCTTACCTCAGAAGGAGTGAATCTTGCATCAAAATAACCTGAGATGGCAACAAAGAGAAGGAATCTTGGGGTGAGCACCCATAGATGGAGAAGACACCCTACTCCAAGTCTACAGGCAGCTATTGTATAGCATGAAGGCACTGGATGCCTGCCTGCAGCTAGGGTGAGTAATGGCAGAATGTCCTAAGAAGGAAGTGGAGTGTCTAGTCCTCTTTCAGTTTCTTTGAGGCTTCTGGAGATTTTTTTCTTCCTTATTATAGTTTCGTTTTGTTTTGCAGACATAACAAACATCAGACTCTGCAGAATTTAGTTTTCTAAAATTAATCTTAAGAAATAGTAGGATCTTTACTTTATAGAGTGATGTCCTTGGGTGATACAAACAGTTAACATGCTTGGATGCTAAACAAAAGGTTGGAGGTTCAAGTCCACCCAAACACCACTTGGAAGAAAGCCTGGCAATCTACTTCCAAAAATTCAGCCATTGAAACCCTATGGAGCACAGTTCTACTCTAATATACATGGGGGTTGACTCGACGGCAAATAACAACAACATGTGACCACAACTATTTTGTTTTGTTTTCCTTCATCCTAAAAACAAGCCCTGAAATTTAGGACCTGATACAATATATAAAATTAGTATTTTACAATTAAATTACTGCACTTATACAATAGTGAATAAAAACATGACAGGAAATACTTTTGAGCACACTCAAGCCATCTTGCTCTGAGTTGGAGGCAACAAGGATCTGAGATGTAAGAATGACCGACAAACATCAGGAAAAGATTAATGCATATGGACAAGAAGAGATTGACATTAAAAAATTTTCCAGCCACACCTAGTGATCATCCCTTTTTCATTGTTGTTGTTGTTATGTGCCGTTGACTAGGCCCTACTCATAGTGACCCCTCCTTGGGTTTCCGAGGCAGTAGCACTACAGAAGTAGATTGACCAACCCTTCCTTCCAAGGAGTGGCTGGTGGGTTTGAACCGCCAGCCTACTGGTTAGCAGTCAAGTGCCTTAGGAACTACACTACCAGAGCTCCTTCATTAAGCATCACTGATTCATTATCTTCCTCTTTTTTGCTGACTCTCTACTTTACCAAGCATAATGTCCTCCTCCAGGGACTGGTCTTCAATAAGATGGATTGACACAGAGACTAAAACAATTGGCTCATATATAGCAATGATTGTGAAGATATCGAAGGACCAGGCAGTGTTTTGTTCTATTGTACCTTGGGTGGCTATGATGCAGAACTGATTCATAGCACCTAACAACAACAATCCATTGTCATTGTTACATTTCTAAATGTTTATGTAACTATAACATAAGAAGGGGCATTACCTTCTTAAAGCAAAATATTTCGATCTGGTATTTCCTCTGTACGTATGTGTTTTTAAGCAGAATTCTCTAAGTTTCAGTGTCTAAAGGGAGGAAAAGACTCTCTCAGAGCCAAAATTATTTTAAAAGTAACTCCAATACAGGAGATACAGATGGGCATCCTTATATTTCTATGGGAAAAAAAAAAAAAAACATTCTCCAGAAAGAAAAATAAACTCAGTTCCTATGAGGGTAACAGAGATATGAGCAAGTCAGAGAAGAGAGTAGAAGAAGGATGAAAGAGACAGGGCAATAGTAAGGAACAGTGTAGGAAGGAGAGATATTTTTCATCCACGCTCTCAGGAAGAATCTGAGATTTTACCCAAGGCTAAGCGTTTGGAGAGTCACTCTCCTATTTTTCTGTTGTGACCTTGGCATCTCTGGAGAGGAGAGTGCTGGTCATACCAGTACTCCAAACCCTCTGCTAAAATCATATTCATCCTGGTCTCAAACTTGAATCAACAATAAAGTCTATCTGTACTACTTCTACACTCAGAATGTGAAACGTTCTCTCTGCAAATGGCATCAAAGGGGCTCCTCAGTCCCTGACAAATGTCCTCCAAGAATCAAGCAGCGTCTCAGCTGCCTGGTCTGATTTATCTGCTACCCATCCTAAGGGGACTGGAAATCCCTGACCTCTCCAGGTTTCTTCCAGCATGAGGCGCCTGTGAAAATGTGTCTGGCTCATTTCCTCCCACCCACCCCCACCTCAAGTGAATTGCTAAGGGCTGCTGCCCTTTAATGAACACTGTGAAACCATAAACTTCCCCAGAGAGGCTGCAGAGGAGCAGGAAGCTGAGGAGCAGAGGACATTGAGTACAAATTGCACTCAGAGGAAAGAGGGGGAGGGTACTTTCTTTGGGATTGCAGTTTCTGAGTGATAAACTCCATTGACCTCTGCCTCCTTTATTCTCTGCTAATCCTTTTTAGCTTTGTCACTTTAATGCAAGAGTGTATGTTGTATATGGTATCGCTAAACTATCAATAGGAGCTCTGGTAGCATAGTGCCTAAAGGCACTTGACTGCTAACCAGGAGGCTGGCGGTTCAAACCCACCAGCCACTCCTCGGAAGGAAGGTTGGGCAATCCTACTTCCGTAGTGATAACTGCCTCCGGAACCCAAGGAGGGGTCGCTATGAGTCGGGGCCAACTCGATAGCAAATAACAACAAAGACAAACTACCAATAACCAATATGTACCCATTTCTGTTGAGTCAACTTTGACTCATCGCAACCCTATAGGACAGAGCAGAACTGCTCCATCAGTTTCCATCGCTATAACCTTTAAGGAAGCAGACTACCTCATCTTTCTCCACAGAGTAGCTGCTGGGTTCTAACAACAGATCTTTCAGCCAGCAGCCGTGTGCCTAACCAGTATATGTCGTTTTTGTTGTTATGTGCTGTCGAGTCAGACCCGACTCATAGCAACCCCTCCTTGGGTTTTGAGGCAGTATCACTACGGAAGTAGATTGTCCTATCGTCCTTCCGAGGAGTGGCTGGTAGGTTTGAACCACCAGCCTTCTGGTTAGTAGTCAACTGCCTTAGGCACTATGCTACCAGAGCTCCAACCAGTATATAGCACTCCCCCAAATCTACTGGTTTTCTTAAACAGGAGTAGACATAGCAAAAAGCTGTTATGTAGTCACCTTCCTTATTCCCATATGCAAAGAATCCTTTCCATGAAGAGCAAATAAACTCAGAGTATGTGAATAGACTCTTTCCCAGTGGGACTATCAGTCCACCTGCCACTGTGACAGCAATTTACCTGGGCCACCCAACTGAGGGAGACAAGTATATGTTCTCTGAAAGCAGAAAGCCCCAGGAAGATGGAGCAGCTCTGAACACTTTATCTCCGTGGGCCAGGCTGCTCCAGTTATAGGCTACTCAATCACTGCATTAGGTTTCTGCTTTCAGGAAAATAAAAAAGGAAAAGAAAAAAAATTAACACTGGGAGCCTAAAAGCTAGTAAAAGACTTATCTTGAGTATTGTTCCAGGTAGTACCCACAGGAGCTCTGCCAGGTTGCTGTGGGTTAGAGGATAGGTTGCTTCCAGAAAAATCTAACCCAGTCTACCTGTTTCCTGACAGCAGCATTTCTCACAAGTTTAACAGGAGTAAATTCTTCCTTATTGCAAAAGAAACCCCACTGGGCACTATTACACATACACCTTGCATACACACACAACACCATCCCGACCATCATCACCACCATCCTGAATAACTCAGCAGAGTGACTGGGTGACCAATGCTGCTTTTAAGGAGACAAAGAGGAACTTCTGTACAGTTTTATTTTAAATTAAGTAAGTTCTATGAATTATTCATGTTTTATCCCCTGCAATAAAGTATGGATATGATTCCATTTTCAACATTATTACTTCCTCAATTCAATAATCAATTTCCTCCAGAAAGTTCTTCATGATAACCTTAGCAGAAGGAAATCTCTACTCTGACTTCCTATGGCATTTATAATCAGTACAGCTCAAGTGGTTTGTTGCACGGACTGCTTTACAGATATTTATGAGCTCCAAAACCTTTCTGATGGTGCCAGACTAACCACTCTGGGGAGAGGAATAAAAGGCCCAGGCCCACAACCCTCATTTATCTTGGTCAGACTAATGCTAAGTGACTGGATCTGTTCCCCTTCTCCCTAACTATCTGAGGTGACTGAGGGGGACATAACTCAGAGAAACTGAATACGAGCTTGTCAAGAGCTGGATTGTTTAATTCAATTCTCATCTAAAAGCATCAGACTTTGAAATGGCATTTATCTTAATCAGTGCTAAAGGTTAATATACAAACATAGCTGGCTCCCCAGAAATGAGAAAGGACATTTTCTTCACTTCCTGGCTTGTTGCTATAATTTTATTATTATTATTATTCAGAAGCAAAGAAGAGATCATTTAAAAGCAAATGTCAGTTTGCTTCCCAAGCATCCATTTTCTGTTCCTAGCTACATGCCTTTGCCTTGCCTGCATTGTCCTTGGCCAGGGGATCAACAGCGATATGCAGGAAAGAGAGAATGGTGACTCAGAACTCTGCAGTCTGCATTAACTGCCATGGGCATTCTCTCGCCTTCTGAATCCTCCACACTTTATTTGTCCAGTCATAAGCTGTCACCCTACCCAGTGCTAACCAGGAGCCCTAAGGGTGAGTGTCTTCCCCATCTTCTCTCCTTTGCAGTCCCAAAAGGAGTTAAAAATATGTACACAAACTTCCAGAAGGCAAAAGGCAGAGGGAATATCAAGCTGCTCTGATGAATGATTCTTCAGCCCAGCCAGGGCCTTTTACTGAGCCCAGCACAGGGAGCAGGTACTTGGTTCCAGCATCTCTGGAGAACAAAGAGAACTGCCTCTGTCAGCTCTCCTGAAATATTGGGGCAAAAGGGCTGAATGGTTGGTGTGCAATGCAAAAAAAAAAAAAAAAATCCACTTTCCTGCAGGAGACATACATCAGAGCCTGCAAACATGAGAAAAAGGATGAGGTAAGATGCATCAGCTGGTCAGAGGTGGGAGAGAAAACAACCTTAGCAAAGATATGTAATAAGTCAGCAGTCTACCTTGTATCCAAGCAGCAGCATCTGTGAAATTGAGCTGTGGCTATTTGGGTTATTACTTCATTTTCCAACATGGAAGTAATCCCTAGGCAGGCTTTCTTTTTTTTAAATTATTGTTATAATGCTTATCACTGCAGAACCTAGGCAAGTACTCTCCCAATTCCTTTTATAAAGGAAGAAAAGATACAGGAGAAAAATCATGGTGCTAAGGAGGCAGGAGACCATTATTTAGCCTTGGCTCTGCCACTAACTTTCCATATAATCAAAGGGTATCATATTACCTTTTTGTAACTAAATTCTAAGGCAGACAGTGTTGGCTGCCAAGAAACATGTCTTTCCTTCCATATAGTCCTTGCTGGCAGAGCTCCAATTTTGTTTGGTTGGTCAGCCTTCCTGAGCTCCAGATAACTACTCCCTATCCCCAAGGGATGAATATTGATTATGGTGCTTCCATTCCTCTCACTGTGATTAGTTTATTTTAAGCATAGGCATATTAAGCAACCCTGGCAAGTGAGATTTAAGACAATTGCCTATAGAATCTTCACTCTTTAAAAGGACTAGAGAAAAGGACTTGCTCTTCCCTGTCTCTGGATCTTCTCTATGAAGATGTAATTAAAGCAGTTGTGGCAGCTGTACTATGACCAGGAGGAAAAATGCCTTCCACACACTAAGAACGGCAGAGCAAGAAAATGGAAAGCACCTGGGTGTTTAATTACATGGTAACACCAATGATTAACCCTGGAAAAGTGAAATAATTAGACCCTTACTATTAAGCTGTTCTTAGTTGTGTACTCTATAAGCAGCTAAAATAAATCTCTAAACCTATCAACTCCACTTCCCTCCTGCTCAAATAATTTGTTTTAGAAGGATCAGCACAAGGCTGGTCCCTATGAGGAGGAGGTTAAAGATGTGCCAAATGCCCAACTTTTCCTAACTGCTGTACTACTCTGTCACCTCTAACATCAACTCCTCTTCCTCCCTTTAGTATTCTCCTTCCCGTCTTAGGGTTGCATGTTTTGCTGAAACACCTCACAGAACTCACCAGCTGCCAAGGAAATGGCTCACACAATGGTCCAGGCTGGCAAGTCCCAAATCCATGGGTCAGGCATCATTCTGAAGGAGTCTCCTCACTAACGTGGTTTCACAGGCTGAAAACCCAAATTGGCAGAAAGGATGACTATCTGCTCTCTCAAGTCCAGGCGTGAGGTTGACGAAACAAATGCAGGATCCATAGCAAGAGAGTGAATTTCACCAGAACATTCACTTATATACCCTCAAGGAAACTAAGGATGGTGACTTAAGTCACACTCTTCAGGAAGGCAGGACTCAAGATACATCCCATCCTAATCCTGCTTCATCAATGCAACAGACAACTCATCTCAAAACGGGACCATAACCACAAGCATGTTGTTGTTATGTGCCATCAAGTCAGACCCGGATCATAGAGGCTAGGATTTATAATACATCACAAAATGGAGGGCTATGTCTAAAAGGGCCATATTAAGCAATTCATTGCACTGCACCTACCTCCAATCACGTCTACTTTCTAACTTCTCTACATTTCCTTTCCTGCCCTCTTCTGCCCTGACCTTTTGGGCAGCAGCGGTGAAGCAAAGGGAGGAGGGAATGTGTCAGTCAGTCAATATACCTACTATGTTCTCATTCTATGCTGTATGTTGCAAGGAGAAAACAGGAACCTTTGAAAGAGGTAGGAGGAAAAAAATATATGATGTTATAACCATTAGAGGACAAGGCAATAATAAATATGTGGTATAGTATGAAGGAGCTCTGGTGGCATAGGGTCTAAGGCATTTGACTGCTAACCAGAAGGCTGAGGGTTCAAACCCACCAGCCTCTCCTCTGAAGGAAGATTGGGCATTCTACTTCTGTGGTGATACTGCCTCGGAAACCCAAGGAGGAGTCATTATGGGTCGGATCCAACTCAAGGGCAATTTGTTTGTTTGTTTCTAATGAGTCAAAATTGACTCAATGACAGTGAATTTTTGGTTGGTATACTATGTGAAAAAAAGTTGTGAGAGATATAAGACTTCACTGAAAGAAAATCAGAGTGTCGTTCAGAATAAATACAGAGACATCACGGCACATGTAGGAACTGAAGGCCTGGTGGGGTCTGAGGGGAAGAAAGCTTTGCATCATTAGCAACCAAATGAGCAACCACCAGCAACTCCCTTGCTCACTGGAGGACCCATCTGAGGATGAAGATGGTGCGATGGTGTTTTGGCAAGAAAGCCCTGTGGGGATTAATAATTCCTCTATGTCCTCCTAATCAAAAGGTATGTTACTACTCACAAGAATCACAAAAGCTAAGAGTAGGGCTTTTTCAGAAGGACAGGCTTAGAGAGCTGCTTGGGAACTGAAGTATTTGGCCTCTAATTCTGTGTTCTTTGCTCACGTCAGAATAGAGTTGGTATAAGTTTAGAGTTGTCCTTGGAACCAATCTAGATTTCTATCTTCTTACAGCTCAGAATGAACTCTCAAGCATTTCCTGCCCTTAATAAAATTCTCTTGTCAACCTGACAAAGAATAAATGTTCCAGAATAGACACAGGTGTAACCCCCTCGAGTTTTCTGAAGTGTTCAGGGACTGTATCAGTTGTTGATTGCTGTATAACAGATTATGACAAATTTAGTGGCTTAAAACAACCATATTTATTATCTCACAGTTTCTGTGGATTAAAAATCAGGCAAAGCTTAACTCAGTCCTCTGCTGAGAGTATCACAAAGCTATAAAGTGTTGCCCAGGTGAATTCTCAGCTAGAGACCTGACAGGGGAAGTATCTACTTCCCTGCCTGCATGATTATTTGCAGCATTCAGTTCCTC
>NW_006921640.1:13243712-13256948 GCF_000298275.1 Orycteropus afer afer | reverse complement strand
ATGTTGTTGGAGCTTCCTTAGTCCATATACTCTCTGTACTGAGTGTGTTTTGTTGTCAAGTGCTTCCTCTCTTTCCTTCTTTATTGTTAGTTTTGTGCTTATTAAACCCATATGTTTTCCTTCCTTCTGGATTTGCTTAGGGGGATTGTTAATTTTCTCTGTGGTTACCTTGGAGTGAATTCTTGTCTCAACATTTTTAGTACAGTCTGTTCTATGAGGACCTTGTCCTGTTTTTCTCTCCATTTGGAAGTTTGTACCTAGAATTTGTATTGCCTCTATTTGGTTAGTTCCTGTTGTTGTATGCAAATTGGCTTCCTTGATTTTTCGTATACAATGTTTTATGGTCTTATTTTTGTTTCTATTTCTGATATGGTTTTAGTGTTGATGTCATGTTTCCTAATTTTGTTGTTCTCTATTGTGGGTTCTCTATTGGAAGGACTTCCTTTAGCATTTCTTGTAGGGTTGGTCTGGTTTTCACAAAATCCCTTAATTTCTGTTTCTGAGAATGCCTTGATTTTGCCCTCATATTTGATGAACAGTTTGACTGGATATAGGATTCTTGGTTGGAAGTTCTTTTCCTTCAGTGTTTTATATATGCTGTCCCATTGCCTTCTTGCCTGCATGGTTTCTGCTGAGTAATCGGAGCTCAGCTTAACTATTTGATTATTTTAAGTAATATTTCTTTTGTCCTGGGCAGCTTGCAATTTTTTTTCTTTGTTTTTGGTTTTGGAGAGTTTGATTACAATATGCCTTGGTGTTTTCTCTTGCGATCTATCCCATATGGGGTTCTATGAGCTTCTTGAACAAATATCTTTTCTTCCTTCATGATATGGGGGAAGTTTTCTGTAGTAGGTCTTCAACAATTTTCTTGGTGTTTTTTTACGCCTCTTCTTGTTCTGGATTTCCGATGAGGTGTATTTTGTTTATTTTCATGTTGTCTCATATGACTCTTAGGTTCTCTTTCTTTCTCTTAAATCTTTATTCTGACTTTTCTTCATATAGGCTGGTGTCCAGGGATTTGTCTTCTAGTTGGGATATGTGTTCTTCAGCCAGATGTATCCTACTCTTTTCTGCTTCCACTGTATTGTGTAATTCTGTAATTTTGGTATTCATCTTCTGGATTTCTAACTGCTTTTTTGTATGAGTTCTGATTGTGCATTAATCTTGTTATTTTGTTTTTGAATTGTTTCCTGAGTTCTTCCAGGGAAATGTCTGTGTTCTCCTTGCTTCTATTTGGCATTTCCTTATGCTCTTATAGAGCTCTATAAACATATCTTCTAAATTCCTTCTCAGATAATTCTATTACCTCCTCTTCCTCCATGTTTAATGAGACTTTTATTTGAGGTTTTACTTCTAATGTCTTGTCCTGTAGTTTTGTTTGATTTGAGGTTGCTTGTCATTTCCCAGACATTTTGAGGTGGTCTTTAACTATTAGTTATGTATTGATTTGTTTTGTTCTGGATTTATGATTTAATATTTTGAAAAGTCAGAGCTTGTGTATTTTATTTTTTTGGTTATTAATTCATGTGTGCTGGGTTGCTCTGCAGTTTTCTTTGTAATGATGGAATTGCTGTACAGAATGTGGATGCAGGTGTTTGTCATAAAGGGAGTTTAGGATTCGAGCCGGCAGATATTATGGTAGCTGAACGTGGTTTTTCTATTGGATGAAATAAGGTAGAGGGGGAGAAATTATGAGAAGAGAGAATGAAAAAAAGCTCCAAGGTGCCAGGAGCAGTTTCTAGGGCTTTGAGCAAGCTGCTAATGATGACCTTGTACTGTTATTCACAGACCCGCAGCTTAAGTTCAGCAAAGACTCCATTAGGGGGCTTCCACTTTCCACCAGGTTCAACATGCAAAAACCCCACTCTGAGGCCCCTCTGTGCCAACAAGCTGACCTAAGATAACTGCCTTGATCCACAATCCATGACGTGAGTTCCTCCCAGGGCCCTCCCATTTGCAGCACTAATGTTCTCTTGTTAATGGGCTTCAGCAGTACCAGAGCCAGTGAAATCTCTGCTTCTACCCAGCAGTCTCTATTTTACCGATAAAAGCAGGTGCTGAAGGTAGAGTGGCTGCAGGTTCCCTGGTGTGGTGCATTGTCTCCACTGCCCCAGGGAGGTCACCAATGGCCTTTCTTACCTGCCAGTTGGTGGTCCTCCAGGGAGGTCTCCTATGGCCTTTGTCACCTGCTGGTCATTTCCCCCTCCAGGTAATTGCACTTTCCCTTTCTCCTTTCTAATCTTACTCCCCTGAGTTTGGCATACTCTGACTTAATGAGCTCTTCAAAGCACCAGAATCCCTATTTCAAAGTACTGCACCTAGTTTTTCAGGCACTAAGATGCTAGAGGGAATTACAGTGGGGACTACAAAAGATATGTCATTTTGAAACTCCTCCAATAATCTGATATCTTATCCCTTGACTAATTATCCTAGATTGTGAATGAAGAGTCTATGTGGCCACAGATATTTGAGATAAAAAAGAGACTCTCAAAGACATGGGAAGAGAATCAGAAATATTCTGTTGCTTTCTCATAACAGAAAGTGGTTATACGAGCCCGTCACCTAGTCACAGTACAGACAGTACTTGAGTATCACTTGTATCTTGAGGAAGATCAAGTTTTGCTCAATGAACATCAGGGAAGTATCTAGAAACTATGAGGAATTTTAGACCTCAGTACTGAACCCACAGTTGTTTGATTTCCTGGTGAAATGTTTGATTTCCTGATGAAATATCTTAAATAACATATTTAAAAGTGTGATAATGATTTCTTTGGGACCTACCAAATGTTGTAAGTAAAGATTTTGCGTTAGAAATTTTGAAAGATGGGGCACTTTGGTCAAATAAAGAACTTCAGGGGTGAAATGTTGTTGACTACAGATAAATTCCCTGTGCAGCTTCTTTCCTTTCCATTCCATAAGAATTGAATACCTGAAACCGTATCTTAGCAGCCAGATCATCTATTTTTGTTCCTCTTTGAACTCAGTCATGCTTTATCTCATTATCTTCTGAAAAGTCACTTATAACTAACTTCTTTAGCTTACCCATTGCCCTTGAGTCGGATCTGATTCATAGCGACCCCTCCTTGGGTTTCCAAGGCAGTATCACTACAGGAGTAGATTGCCCAACCTTCCTTCTGAGGAGTGGCTGGTGGGTTTGAATTGCCAGCCTTCTGGTTAGCAGTCAAATGCCTTAGGCACTACTTAGGATATAAATATTATGTAAATCTCTTTTTAATTAATGTTGCTAGCTGTAACATGTCTTGTAAATATGAAGTTAAATGTTGAAGACTTATCCTAAATAGGCCAAATGAGATTGTATTTAGTCTACAAGATGGTGAGGAGAATTATTTCTGTTGTCCTGGAATTATGACTAAGGCAATGGGCTAAGGAATAAATGTGGTAAGGACCCCACATTTTATAGTTAAGACCTATTAGCAGCTGAGCTCAGCCATTTACCAGAATGATTTACTGAGAGGCAATAGTATAAAAAGATCCTTCTCACTACTAGTCAACATAAGAAGACTGAGGCGAGAAGGGAAGGTTGTTGGCTTTGGGGAAGAACATTATCATAGAGAGAAGAAATTCCCTTCATTCTCCCTGGGAAGTGAAAGAGGGGAGAACCCTAGAGAATCATTTGGGAAGTTAATAGTACCTGAAAGAGAGAAATATTTATTTCTTCTTTAGATATTAAGTTATCCAGCAACCTTTCTATCTATTCTTGTGCTACCTAAACAGGTGCAAAGGGGATCAGATAGAGATGGTACAGATGAAAGAGAAGACCATGGTTAAGCAAACTGAAACCACTATATCATGAGGCAATGGCATTAGAATTTCCTTTAGATTGACTGGACACCCAGAAAGGGTACTGAGCTTGAAACCTTTTGTCAATATTTCATTGGGTAAGGAGACTCCACTAGCAAGTGATTGTTTTCGGTGATGGTGGAAAAGAATTTTGTGTAGAAAAGGCTGGCCAAGGCTGAATCTTTCACATTGTAGAAACATACAATTATACTTTACAAATAACCCTCACATATCCCCCATGAGAGAGACAGCTCTACCAAATACAGTAGTATCAGAGAGTGTTAGAAAGAAAAACAAGGACAACTACTAAACGTGGTTGTTGTCGTTGCACCTAATAACAACAACTACTAAAGGAGAGACCTGAAAATCCCTATGAATGGTATACTGGACCCAGGTTAAGTGCTACTCCAGATCCCTGCCTTACAAAACACTTGTGCAGTGTCTCTGGTTGTAGTCAGGTAACTGGTATTACCCCTTCCATCACTGGAGATCTAGGAACTCTGTATTCAGTTCCAACTTACAAATGCAGGGTGGGCCTAATAGGTATCTAGCTTCCTCATTAACTCTATCAGAAGACAGTTAATGCAACCTAGAAATGTGACACCATTAATATATCTCATGGGGCAGAGTTTGACCAACGGAAGCAGAGGAGGAAAGGGAAAGAGCTGAAAAATTCTTCTTCCTGGAACACACTGTAGGTATGCATATTAAATATTCCTCAGAATGTTCCCCAAAGGAAACTTCGGCCATTAACCCAGAAAGTGTACATTGCCAAAAGCTGAATATTCAGAACTTTCAAGGATTTCAGTACAACTCTAAGCTCTCAGATACCAGGGAACTTGAAATGTTATCATGGATCTTTGTTTATAGTCATGAGGAAAAAATTGTTGCCATTGAGTTGATTCCAACACACTGTGACCCTATATGACAGTTTTCTTTGCTGTCATGTTTGTGAAAGCAGATAATACCAAGCCTATATTTCATGGTGCCACTGGATGTGTTCAAACCACAAACCTTTGAGTAAAGAACCAATAGCAAACCATTTAAAGGAGTTTTGACCTAAGTCTGTCTTATAGTGGTTCGATTGGGTCTGTGGTTTTGTTGTTGTTGATGATGTTTGTTTGTTTTTGACCAATATCCTAGTGAAAAATTGGGATAAGTACACTTCTCAGCAGTCAGAACGTTTACATTGATTTCCTGATATGAAAACAAGGATTATTATTATGATATAAAAGACCAAGAAGAATCTCGTGAAACTGCTTTCCACCTCTCCAGCTAAGAAAATAAATCACAAGTAGCCCAGAAGACTTGAATAAATTAACGACACATTCAAAGACTTGAAGGATGAAGTGGTGGTAGCCCTCAACATATCTTCCTCTTCTCTCTCTCTCTCTCTCTTTCTCTCTCTCTTTCCATATAGCTTCTGTAGTAACCAGCTGGATATTGACTAATGGTGTGGCTAAGGTAAACTTAACCAAGAGGAAAACCCAACTGTAGCTGCCACACTGAATCAACATAGTCTTTGGCACCTGATATGCAGATTTGATCTTGCTTCTCAATACTCATGAGTAGGAAGAAATAAAAGTAGTTCGTTTTACATTGCAGGGACAGAAATATACATGTTCTTTCTCATGCCAGGCTGTGTTAACACTCCTGATCTCTATACTTATATAATGTTCAAGGACCTTGATATTCCTGATATTTTTTATTATTATTATTTTTATTGTGATCTGGGTGAAATTTTACAGAGCAAATTCATTTTCCATACAGCATTCACACTTTGTCTCATGACATTGACTGCCACCTCCCACAATGCAACAGCTCTCTTCCCACTTCCTCCCCATAGTTACCTCTTCCCTGTGTCCTTCCCTCCCATGCATTCCTGCCCCTGAGCTATCTCCCTGTGCATACATAGACCTTCTACTCTCCCATGATTCATCTCTCCAAGGACTGGATCTACCTACTGTAAATGTTCAGCTCATATTCCTGTCTTTTGCTTGGCTGGAAGCCACAGGAGTAGATTCAATTCCAGGCCTGAAGGGCAGTTAAGGGCCATAGTCTCAGGGGTTTCACCAGGTTCTATCAGACTAGCAAACTTTGTCTTTTTTTTATGATTTTGAATTTTGTTCCACATTTTTCTCCCACTCTATCCAGAATCTCCTACATAGATCACCCTCTAAGTGGTTGACAATGGTAGCCAGGTATCATCTAGTTCTCCTGGTCTCATAGTCATATAGGCTGAGGATCAGATGGTATACCAGTCCCTTGGACTTATTTTTTCCATGTGTCTTTGGTTTTCTTCATTCTTCTTCGCTCTGGATGAGGAAAGATGCATCGTTGTATCTAGATGGCTGCTTGCAAACTTTTAAGATCCTAGACACTACTTGCCAAATTAGGATGTAGAACAATGTTTTGTGTAGTATGTTATGCCAATTGAGCTTGATGTCTCCTGTGACCATATCCTGAGCTCACAGGTCCAACTACTCACTCTTTCTGTGTAGCTGGCTGTGGCCAAGAAGTGACTACAACCTTGTCCCTTGTCAGCTCTACTATATACCTGGGAATTCTTATAGAACATACAAATACACTTGTGGAAACATTGTCTATGACCCTACACATGGTCACAGGACATACCTGCATAGACATACCTGATCATTCAGCCTGTTGACCCATCTACCCACCCATATATCAATGTTTGCCATCATTGACAACACAGTCAATGTGTGAAAGGGTTCATCTTTGTTATCTGTACCTCCCATGCACCTTTCTATGTGTTCCTCTTCTTCAATGCCACCATGTTCATCACTCACATTTGCTACATTGCCCTTCCCTTGACCCAAATCAGTACTTGTCTTTACCTATCTAACAATGTTCCCTCCCCTCCCTTCCCACCCCTGGTAACCAACAAAGAAAGTTTCTTCCCATATATAAACCTTCCCTTGACTTTTGCAATAACAGACTAATATAATATTTGTCCTTATGTTATTGACATATTTCACTCAGCATAATGTCCTCCAAGTTCATCCATGTGATGCAGTATTTTGCAGATTCCATGTTATTCTTTAGGGTTGCACAGTATTCCATTGTGTGTTTGTACCATAGTTTGGTTATCCATTCTTCTCTTGATGGACACCTAGGTTGTTTCCATCTTTTGGCTGTTGTAAATAGGGCTGCGATGAACATGGGTGTGCATATGTCTGTTCTTGTCATGGCTCTCACTTCTTTAGGATATATACCTAATAATGGAATGGCTGGGTCAAATTATATTTCTAATTCAAAAATTTTAAGGAATTGCCATACTGTTTTCTACAGTGGTTATATCATTTTACAGTTCCACCAGCAGTGTATGAGAGTCTCAATCTCTCCACATCCTTGCCAGCCTTTGTTATTTTCTGTCTTGTTGAACTTTGCTACTACTGCTGGGGCAAGATGGTATTTCATTGTTGCTTTGATTTGCATTTCTCTAGTGGCTAATGATTGTGAACATTTCTTCATGTGTTTCTTGGCCACCTGAATATCCTCTTTGGTGAAGTGTCTATTCATGTCTTCTGCTCATTTTTTAACTGGATTATTTGTCTTTTTGTTGTACAGTTGGAGTTTTCTATAAATTCTACAGATAAGTCCCATGTCAGATATGTCAGTGCCAAATATTTTCTCCCAATCTGTAGGTTCTCTTTTTACTCTTTTGGAGGAGTCTTTGGAAACACATAAAAATTTAATTTTTAGAAGGTCCCATTCATCTAGTTTCTCTTCTGCTGTTTGTGCATTTTGGGTTATGCTTGATAATCTGTGGGCCGCTCTGGTGTCATAGTGTCTAAGGCACTTGACTGCTAACCAAGAGATTGGTGGTTCAAACCCAACAGCCACTCCTTAGAAGGAAAATTGGGCAATCTACTTCTGTAGTGATACTGCCTCAGAAACCTAAGGAAGGGCCATTATGAGTCGAAGACGGCTCAAGGGTACATAACAACAACAAATTCGCCTCTAGTTTTTCCTTGAGGAACTTTATAGTTTTATGTTTCACATTTAAGTCTTTGATCCATCATGAATTAGTTCTTGTTTTTGTGTATGGTGTGAGGTACATTTCTTGTTTCATTTTCCTGCAAATGGATTTCTAGTTTTGTCAGGGAGCTCTGGTGGTATAGTGCCTAAGGCATTTGACTACTAACCAGAAGGCTGGCAGTTCAAATCCACCAGTCGCTCCTAGGAAGGAAGATTGGGCAGTCTACTTCCATACAGACACCACTTTAGAAACCCAAGGAGGGGTCACTATGAATCGAACCAACTAGACAGAAGTGAGTTTGGGTTTGTTTGTATGTATTTTCCATTTGTTAAACAGACAATCTCTTCCCCCATGTAATGGATTTGAGCCCTTTGTCAAAGATCAGCTGACCATAGGTCAATGGATCTATTTCTGGGTTCTCAATTCTATTCCATTGATCCATGTGTCTGCCGTTGTACCAATACCAGGCAGTTTTGACTACTGTAACTGTATAGTAGGTTTTGAGGTCGGGGAGTGGGCAACCTCCTACTTTGTTTATCTTCTTCAATATTGCTTTGCTTATTCTAGGTTTCTTTCCTTTCCATATAAAGCTAGTGATTAGTTTTCCATATCCTTAAAGAATGTTGATGTGATTTGGATTGGGATTGCATTGAATGTATAAATTGCTTTGGGTATAACTGACATTTTCACAATATTTAATCTTCCTATCCACAAGCATGGTATGTTCTTCCATTTATGTAGATCTCTTATGGCTTCTTGAAGTAGTATTTTGTAGTTTTCTCTGTATAGATCTTTTGTGGCTCTGGTAAGATTTATTCCCAAGTATTTTATTTTTTTTGGTAGCTATTGTAAATGGTATTGATTTCCTTATTTCTTTTTCACCAATCTCTTTGCTGGTGTAGAGGAATCCAACTGATTTTTGGATGTTGCTATTGTATTCTGCCACAATGCTAAATCTCTCAATTAGTTCTAGTAGATTTTTTTACTGAATCTCTTGGGTTTTCCATACATAGGATCATATCATCTGCAAATGGGGGTAGTTTGACTTCTTCTTTACCAATTCAGAGGTCTTGATTTCCCTTTCTTCTCTTATTGCCCTGGCTAGGACTTCCAACACAATGTTGAATAGAAGTGGTGATAGAGGGCATCATTCTCTGGTTCCTATTCACAAGAGGAATGGTTTCAGTCTCTCTCCACTGAGAATAATGTTGGCTGTTCGTTTGGCATGTTGTTGTTGTTGTTATTGTTGTTGTTGTTATGTGCCATCAAGTCAGACCCAACTCATAGCGACTCCTCCTTGGGTTTCTGAGGCAGTATCACTACAGAAGTAGATTGCCCCATCTTCCTTCCAAGGAGTGGCTGGTGGGTTTGAACTGCCAGCCTTCTGGTTAGCAGTCAAATGCCTTAGGCACTATGCTACCAGAGCAAATTTGGTTTGGCATAGAGGCCCTTTATTATGTTGAGGAATGTCCCTTCTATTCCTATTATGCTGAGTTTTTATCAAGAATTGGTGTTAGATTTTATCAAATGTCTTTTCTGCATTGATTGATATGATCATGTGCTTCTTCTTCTTCTTTTTTTTTTTATTTGTGTGATGGATGACATTGATTGTTTTTCTAATTATATTCCTGACATATATTAAAAACATAATGTTGGTCCACTATACTGATGAGTTCATTTTTTGTGCACTTATGAGTGGGAAGAGTCAAGTATATTAGCTTTCCTAATGAAACATATGTGTGTCTGGGGACAGAAGATAAACTCCATAAATATTTAGTCTCACATTGATGAGGTTTTGGGGACTCTAATACTACTGGAGCATGCCTGAACATCTGCTCTAAACTGAAGTACAAGTTGTTGTACCTAGAAGTTTCTACCACTAAAACAGAAAAAGAGAGAGAGAGAGAGAAACAGCATATGGAAGACTTCTCTGAATTTTGGAGGTAAAATCTAACACTTTGGGATTATTTTTTCTGATCCATTTATTGGGTGGTATGGAAGTTGACCAGTTTTGAGAGTGACACAGCAAAGGAAGGCTCTTCAGAAAGTCCTAACTTTAGTACAAATTATCCATCATCTCAGGCATTGTGAGCATATCCAGTGGTGCTAGAATAATTCATGATGGGTAAGAATACCTTTTAGAGTCCCTGACAAGTTCCAGTTGGACAGTCACAGCCTAAACCCTGAGTATTCTGCAGCAAAGCTATGCCACCTGCAGAAGAAAATATTTTCCATTTGAAAAATAGCTCCTAGAATTCTGGTAGAATCTGTATATCTGACCATAAAATACAAAGTTACTAGGCTACTGGAACTGCCCATTATGAGTATTATCATATGCACCAGGTCATAAACTAAGGCACATATAGCAGCATTTAACATAAAAGTTATATGTTCTGTATTGGGCCTGAATAGATTTAGAAAGCAATAACAAATTATGAACAAGTGGCCTAGACTTTCAGTTCACTTCCCTACGTTCAGTTCACTTCCCCTCAATTCATGCCTGTGATCTCCTGGAGTTTCCCTTTGATCAAATGATAAAGAGGAAAATACTCACACCTGGTTCACAATGGGTCAATGAAATGTGTTGGTGCTAACAAGAAATGGATGACAACTATATTAGAATCCCACTCAAGGGTGACCCTAAATAATAGTGATGAAAATAAATTATCCCAGTGGTCAGACCTACAAATGGAATACTTGAGAGTTTATTTCATACAGAAGTACAGGTGGTCTGAGGTATAGATATATACCAAACTTGCTGGAGTTGGGAGGACATGGCAAATTGCTTGTCTGATTATTCATGATTCTGAACGGTACAAGGAGGTCTAGGGAAGAGTATATAAGTGGAATTATGGGAATAGTACAAAGCATCCAGATCTTTGTGTCTTGCATTAATGCTTTCTATAAAGTATTCATCATCAAGAAAGTATTCAGCAAACAGGTAGATTTAACCTCTCGACGTGCAATAACCTCTCTTCTTGCATTATCAGCTCAAGATAGAGTGGCTAAAGAAGCAGAGATAGAGACTATGCATGACCTAACTGCATGGACCTCCTCTCATCAAGGCTGATCTAGTCACTGATGAACACCCAACCTACCCTTGTAGAGACTGCTTTGGCTCATTCAGTGTGACACCTAAGAAATTATTTTCTTAGTGAAGCCATCCAGCCACCAAATTGGAGGTAAATATATGTTGGACCCCTTCTGCTTGGATTTGTCAATAGATTGTTCTTACCAATTCAATGGTTCTACAGAAATTAGTTTGCCTTCCTTCCCCATAATGCTTCAGCCAACATCATTGATCTGTGAGTTTTGAGAATGCCACATCTATAAACAGTCTACTGCATAGAATTGCCTCAGTCCAAGAAAACTATTTAACAGCAAAGGAAGTGTGACAATGGGCACATTACCATGGAATGCACTGATCTGACCATGCACTCTATTAGTGATGGGCTGATGGGACAGTGGAATGGCCTATTAAAAGTTCAGCTAAGTTTTCTGCTCAAGAGCAGGAACTTGTAGAGCTAGGAAATTGTCGTCCAGGTTAAAATTTATGCATTAATCTGGCAGCCAATATATTTGTTTGGATTCCCAACCTCTAGAGTACACAAGCCCAGAAACAAAGAGTAGAAATAGGACTGGCATCTATCTCAATAATTCCCAAGGACCTACCCGTAGTGTTTGTGCTTCTTTTCTTTATAACCTTACTCTTTTAGCAGAGACCACAATAAAGGATCTATTAAACTGGAAGATACAAATAATATGTGGCCACTTTGAGCTCCTTATGCTAGGAGACCAAGAGGCAAAGAGAGAATTCACTGTAATTCTTGGAATAATTGACCCTGATTACCATAAGTGTTGCTGCTATCTAATGATGTCCACTGGTATCCCTTAGTGCCTCTGTGCCCAGTGAAGATGGACAACTTCAGTAGCCATGTCTCAGCAAGGGCAAGACAGGAAAAGTGCCAGGCTCTTTAAGAATGAACATTTGCATCATCCCACCAGGCCAGCAACTCAGACAAGTCAAATTAACAGCCAAGAATAAGGGAAGGGAATGTATAATGAGTGGTGAAGGAGGAAAATTATGAATATCAATAAAAGTCCCAGAAGCAACTGACACTCTGGCTTTATTTTTATCTTCTTTAAGCTTTTTCAAGATTTCAAAACTTGTCATCACCTTGAAGAACAGAAAATTTAACTTTAGAGAAGAATTTAGGGCATGTTGTACTGAGATGAGATACGGACATCATAAAATAATTTGACAGTTCTAAATGGAACTAGGGATGGACTGTATGAGGTTTAGTTTATGTGTCAGCTGGGATCTGTGTGCTTGTCTTACTTCACAGCCAGAATAGACCTAACAACCACTTGTACTGTCCTTGTGGTCATGGAGCTAGTTCATTGCTACTGACACCACTATCTGGAGGTCTATGAGCTCCACATGGAGTTTCACCAGGGCAAACGACATCATGGTAACAGATTGAACTCACTGGGACTCTGGCCTCCCTACCTATTGCCTATAGTCAATGATGCAACCTAGAAATGTGAGGAAGTTAATGCTCTATGGAACAAGTTTTGATCAATAATATGGTGGTCCTCAAATATTCTGTTTTAGTCCCTCTCTGTGGCCAATAAGGAGCTGTGATGGTGTAGTGGACAAGGCAATTGGCTACTAACCAGAAGGTTAGTGATTCAAACCCACTAGCTGTTCTGTGGAAGGAAGATTGGGCAATCTACTTCCAGAAAGATTTACTACCTCAGAGTCCAATGGGGGTTGCTGTGAGTCAGAATCAACTCAATGGCAGTGAGTCTGTTTTTTTCTTTTGGTTTCCTATGCCCAGAGCTGAGACACATTAATTTGTATGGTCTTTCTTGAAACCAAGTAATCAGCTGAACTTCTTATAAAGCTATGGCCAGCCAGTTCAGTATGCATCCCCTGGCATTTGCTTTCCATCTTTCCTTGATCCATTCATCATTTATCCTCACTTTGCTTTCATAAGTCTGAACTTCCAACAAAATATTTTGTTATTGGGGAGTTCCAGCAAGATGGTGGACTAAGCAGAAAGATTGCACAGACCCTTTTCAACAAAGAAAAGGGAAACCAATTAACACAGACACAGAAGATAATCCTGGAAGTCTGAGCCTTGAAGGGAAGGATATAGAAGTGGACTCAACCCCAACTAGCAGAAGAATTTGTGTGAAAATACCAAAAAAGGAGACATACGGAGCTGTGGTGTGGCAGCAATCCTGAGCGATCCTGATGGCATAGACAGCTTAGAGATTCCTGAGTGCTGATAGAACTTAAGAATTAACCCAAAAATCAATGCTGCTAGCCAGGGACTGCACAGAGGACTGCTCCAGTGGCTGGGGAATAAACGGAGAAGGTGAAGAGAAAGGTGGGCTGAGCTGTGGACTTTTGCTGGTCTGGAGGG
>NW_006921640.1:13221094-13240372 GCF_000298275.1 Orycteropus afer afer | reverse complement strand
AAAAAAAAAAAAAATTGTTATTGTTAGGTGCTATTGAGTCAGCTCTGACTCATAATGACCCTATGTACAACAGAACATAACACTGCCTGGTCATGTGTCGTCCTCACAATTGTTGCTATATTTGAGCCCATCATTGCATCTACTGTGTCACTCCATCATATTAAGGGTCTTCCCTTTTGTCACTGACCTTCTACTTCACCAAGCATGATATCCTTCTCCAGGAAATGATCCCTTCTGACAACATGACCAAAGCAGATGAGATGAAATCTGGCTGTTCTTGCTTCCAAGGAGCATTGTGGCTGCACTTCTTCCAGGACAGATTTCTTTGTTCTTCTGGCAGTCCTTGGTATTTTCAGTATTCTTCACCAACACCACAATTCAAAGGTATCAACTCTTCCTTGGTCTTCTTTATACATTGTCCAGCTTTCACATGCATATGAAAATACCATGGCTTGGGTCAGGTGCACCTTAGTCTTTAAACGGACATCTTTGCTTCTTGACACTTTAAAGAGGTCTTTTGGAGCAGATTTTCCAAGTGCAATTTGATGTTTGATTTCCTGACTGCTATTTCCATGAGTGTTGATCATGGATCCAAATAAATGAAATCCCTGATAACTTCAATCTTTTCTCCATGTTGTTTATTGGTCCAGTTGTGAGGATTTTCTTTTTCTTTATGCTGAGGTGTAATCCATACTGAAGATTGTAGTCTTTGATCCTCCTCAGTAAGTGCTTAAATTCTTTTTTAATTTCAGCAAAAATGGTTGTGTCATCTGCATATTGCAGGTTGTTAATAAGTCTTCTTCCAATCTTGATGCTTCATTCTTCATCACACAGTCCAGCTTCTCAGATTATTTGCTCAGGATACAGATTGAGTAAGTATGGTGAAAGGATCCAACTCTGATGCACACCCTTGCTGATTTTAAACTATGCAATATCCCCTTGTTCTATGTGAATGACAGCCCCTTGTTCTATGTACAGGTTCCTCATGAGCACAATTAAGTGTTCTGAAATTTCCATTTTTTGCAGTGTTATCCATAATTTGTTATAATCCACACAGTCAAATGCCTTTGCATAGTCAATAAAATACAGGTAAACATCTTTCTGGTATTCTTTACTTTCTGCCAATATCCATCTGATATTAGCAATGGTATATCTCATTCCATGTCCTCTTCTGAATCCTGCTTGAATTTCTGGCAGTTCCCTGTCAACATCCTGCTGCAACCATCTTTTAAATTAAAATTTTTGCTTGCATGTGATATCAAGCATACTGTTGGATAATTTCCACATTAATAGATAGGTTTTTGCCTTAAGCTTTCATTTCAAGTGAACTGGAACAAAATAAGAGTAAGCAAGTGATTTCTACTACCCTTATTCCTTATCCATGTAGCTTTCTAAAATAGGAGCTGATGCAGAAAAGAGGAGGAATATCTGTATTGAGAAGACACCATCTTTCAGCTCCTCCAAGACAATAGAGACAGGTTTAACCTGTCTTAAATGAGATGAGCAGGAATAGAAAGAATAAAGATTTGAATAATTTTTTCATTCTGTTTATCAGATGAACAGGTGAAATCTTAAACACTACATTGAGACCATTCTAATTGAACAAATCAGAAAATTACACATTCTGAATAGATGTTATTAAAGGATATATCACACAGTGAGAAAGTGGGGTCTACAGAGGAAAATAAAGTTCAGTTATTGGAGAAAGAAATTTACGTTTATATATGATTAGGCTGAGGTGTTTTGAAAAAGGGTCAGATCTTCAGAGAGGCATTCATTGATTCTAGGTCAATTAGATGTATCTACTACTATTGTAAGGAGTTCTGATAGCGTAGTGCCTAAGGCACTTGACTGCTAACCAGAAAGCTTGTGGTTCAAACCCACCAGCCACTTCTCAGAAGGAAGGTTGGGCAATCTACTTTCATAGTGATACCACCTCAGTAACCCAAGGAGGGGTCGCTATGAGTCAGGTCTGACTCAACAGCACATAACAACAACAACAACTACTATGTGCAATAGTAGAGCACAATAGTCTTTGTGCATAGTCTAGCTACACTATTATCCTATTATTCATCTCTGAGGTTATAGCTATCATTCACTAATTCAACAAATATGCATTGAGCATCTAACATGTGCCAGACAACAATATATGCACTGATGATCTACTGTTGAATGAAAGTAGGCAGTCTCCACTTTCATAGAACTTGTAGCATAATGTAAGCAATAAAATTAACCAAATCAAATAATCATCCTAAAAAATATATATGCTTACAAAATTCTCAGAAGAAAAGGAAAATAAAAATTGTAAGTCCATATATTAGAGAAACCTGACCAAGACTGAAGAATCAGTGAAATATCTAAGGGAAGTTGAATATATTGAGCTAAGAAGTGAATGATAGGACTTCCAGGAAGATGGCAGAATAGGCAGACAAGCTACACAGAGCCTCTTCAACAAAGCAAAAAAGAAACCCATTGACAGAGATACAGAAGATAATCCTGGAGCTCTGAGCTTTGAAAATTAGTATGCAGAAGTGGATTAGGTACCAAATAGTGGAAAAACAGTGAGTACAGAGATGGTTGGAGCAGAGTTAGCTACTCTGAAGGGACCAGCTGCCTGAATATTTCCAAGTGGTGTTGGCACCTGAGAATTGACCTAAAGATTAGCCCTGATCTCCAAGGGCTGCAGGGATGACTGCACTGGGGGCCCATGACTAGGAAGGGAAAAAGCAAGGAGGGAGACAACCTAGGCTATGGACTTTTGGCTGTCCAGAGGGTGCAACCATTTTGATTGTTTACAAGTGGTGGCCATTTTGCATATTTAAAGTGACCAATGATGCAGTATGTTGAATGTTTGCAAGCATCAGCCATTTTGAATATTTACAAGTGGTGGCAATACTGGATATTTAAAGTGACTGAGGTTGCAGACATTTTGATTGTTTACAAGCAGTGCCCATTTTGGATATTTAAAGTGACAGCATTCTCCTTCAGATTCCAGGGACCTGAGAATAGGCTCTGTTTTCCAAGGATGGCAGGGACATATGGAAGGCAGACAACGTGAAAGGAGACAGGTGGTGAATGTATAAGTGCTGCCAACTAATGAATAGAGGACCACAGCACAGTATCCTGCTTACATAAATAACATACAAACAAAACAAAGAAAATGAAAATCATGGACAAGTCACTCCAACATACAATCACCAATTAAATATAAACACAAAAACATCACAATGCCTTGGAGATGACAGAGCATCACAGTCCACACAAGGAAGCAAGGTAAAGCAGGAGAAACAAGGGACCCAGGATACAGACCCAAAACACATCCCTGAGGAAGATGCAACATTGGAACTCCCTATAAAGAATTCAAAAGAATTATATTTAGGTACTATTCTGGTTACCCAGTGCCACTCTGACAGGAACATAAAACAAATAGGATGACCTTTAACAAACAGGAGTTCATGCTTACAATTTGGAGGCTTTAAGTCCAAGTTCAAAGTTCCAGGCTGTAGGGGCTGGGTGAAAGCCCCTCAACCTTGGGCTTCAGCTCTGCCTCTTGCTCCTGCCCCACTGAAGCTAGAGGCATCTCTTTACTCATGCAGCTGTTGGCTTCTGAGGCTAATAAGCCCAATGTTGACAAATAAAATGGCACAGTCCTGATGTTACCAAGCACATGGCAGGCTGTTAATTCAAGTCCATTTTAAGTCCCAAGGTCGGCAGAGCATGGCAGGCTGCTGAACAATGACTCAGCTACATGCAGGGTCGGAGTGTGCAATAAGCTAGAGACTATTGCCAAGGCTTCTCCTATATACAGGAAGCAGACCACATCCCTAAGGCAGCTACTCAGCTGCTCAATGTAGATTCCACCATGGAGTTGATTACCAGTCCTATCATGGGGAATACTACATCCAGCTGCCAGGCCACTCAACAAGGCCCAGCCAAGTTGACACACAAACTTAACCACCACAATTCCACCCCTTTGTCAACTTGGCACCAGTACAGATCTTTATTGGGTGGCATATGTACAAATCTATCTCACTGGGTGGCTCTAGTCCCCTAGTTTCTCTAAGTGGCAACCTTACCGACTTGGCCTGGTGGGCCCCATTCCTCTCTCTGTTGGGCATGGCAAACCTTCCCCCTCTCTCTTTGGAAGTGGCTATGGCTCCATCCCACTGGTTCACATGAACAAGCAGCCCCACACTCTAGAACCAAGTTGGTGAAGGTCTGGCTCTTTGAAACCTAGGGGGCTGTAGTGGTTCCACCCACAAAGGTTATGGTCCTATACTTTCAGCCTGAGGGAGCTCTGCTTCCATTTCGTTGGTCTCTCCACTTCTGCCAATTAATGCCCAAAGGCAACCCACTCTGTCAGAAATCTTCCTGCCCCAAAAGACATTTAGCTTTCTTGCTCCTTGGGCCAGCCAACCTCCTACTCCATTTCAAGCCAGTCCCTTCTACCAATTAATGCCCAAAGGCAACCCACTCCACCAGGAAGTTGCCTAACTAATGGCACCTGGCTTTCTCCTCTGTAGGCTGGTAAGCCTGTTGTTGTTTAATGCTGGTCTCTGGGTTCTGCTCCTGCAGTCTCTCATACCACATACTGGGGTCTCTCTGCCAGTGTCTTGAGTCAAGGATGCACTCCACTCCCGTTTCCACATTTTAGGTATCTGTCAGAACAGCACCCCACTCTCTTGGTACCATATTCTGTTCTGGTTACCTTGTGCCACTCTGACAGGAATATACCACAAATTGGATGACCTTAACAAACAGGAGTTTATGCTTACAATTTGGAGGCTTTAAGTCCAAGCTCAAAGTGCCAGGCTCTAGGGGCTGGGTGAAAGTTCCTCAACCCTGGGCTTCAGCTCTGCTTCTTGCTCCTGAAGCTAGAGGCAACTCTTCACTCAGGCAACTACTGGCTGCTGAGGTTAATAAGCCCAAGGTCAACAAATAAAATGGCACAGTCCCGATGTTACCAAACTACAGGGCAGGCCATTAATTCAAGTCCATTTTAAGTCCCAGAGTTGGCAGAGCATGGCAGGCTGCTGAACAATGACATGGCTACATGCAGGGTCCAAGTGTGCCATAAGCTAGAGACTGTCCCAAGGCTTCTCTTTATATACAGGAAGCAGACCACATCTCTAAGGCAGCTACTCAGCTGCTCATTGTAGATTTCACCATGGAGTTGATTACCAGTCTCATCATGGGGAATACTATATCCAGCTGCCCAGCCATTCAACCAGGCCCAGCCAAGTTGACATGCAAACTGAGCTACTACAGTTACCTTCAATGGATTGGGAGAGAGATCGTGGAAAACACTGACAAAATTGAGGAAAGTACGGAGAAAACCCAAGAACAATTTTGAAAGACAATACAAGGTCAAACCAACAGAATAAATGAAAAAATAGAAATTATACAAAATCTACAGATAGAAATCTAGAAGATTAATACTAAATTCTCAGAAATAGGTAGTACATTGAATGGGCAAAGGAGTAGCATTGAATCAATGCAAGACAGAATTAATGAGATTGAAAGCAAATATCTCAATACTTCTTTGGAAAGTGATCAATCAGAAGAAAGATCAAAATGAAATGAAGAAAGCCCAAGGTTCATGAGGGATACCATCAAAAGGAATAACCTACATGTAATCAGAATTCCAGAACAGGAAGAGAAAAATAAAACTACAGAAAAAATGGTCGAAGATTTGTTGGGAGAAAATGTTCCTGGTATGATGAAAGATGAAAAGATATCCATTCAAGCAGTCCAACAAACCCCAAACAGGATAGACCCCAAAAGAAAATTACCAAGACATATCATCATCAAACTCATCAAAATCAAAGACAAAGAAAGAATCCTGAAAGCAGCACAGGAAAAACAAAAAAATTACCTACAAGGGGAAACCAATAAGAGTAAGCTCAGATTTCTCAGCAGAAATGATTCAGGCAAGAAGACAATGAAATGTATATATAAATTCCTGAAAGAGAAAATTTTCCAACCAAGAATTATATACCCAGCACAATTGTTCCTCAAATAAGATGGTGAAATTAGGACATTTCCAGATAAGCAGAAATTAAGGGAATTTGTTAAAACCAGACCAACCTAAAAAGAAATGCTAAAGGAAGTGAGTCCTTTGGACAGAGAACCAACAACAGCTAACAACTGACCATTAACACAAATGGTGACATAACCCAGAAACCAACCTAGTTGTAGAAATATCCAAAGTAAGTAAGCCTACAAGATTGTAAACAGGGAACCAAAGACATCAATTGGCAAATGAAGACAACTACAAAGCAAAAACAGGGAAAAAAATATGTAGTTACAGAACTTCTAAATGGTAGGGAAGTCAAGACAACTATAAGATAAAATGGACTGTTCTAAACTTGGGAAGAAAATTATAAATCACATGGTAACTTCAAAGAAAAATGATAAACCTTCACATTAAAATAAAAAGAGGACCAGCACAAATATTTAGCAAATACTAAAACAATAGCAACAAAGGAAGTGATAACATGATTCATAAACAAAATGAGCTCAGCATGGAAAATTATATAGAACAAAGAAATCAGGAATGCCACAAAAAAGCACATAACAAAATGACACCAACAAATCCATAATTGTTGATAATTACATATCTGATAAGGGATTTACCTCTAAAATGTATAGAAAACTCCAACACTTCAACAACAAAAAGATTAACAATCTAGTTAAAAAATGGGCAGAAGACATGAATAGACACTTCATCAAAGAGGATATTCAGGCAGCCAGTAAATACATAAAAAATGCTCATGATCATTAGCCATCAGAGAGATGCAAATCAAAACAACAAGGAGATACCATCTCACCCCAGCACTAATGGCAAAGTCCAACAAGACAGAAAATAACAAATGCTGGTAAGGATATGGAGAGATTGGGACTCTCATACACTGCTGGTGAGACTGTAAAATGATAAAACCACTGTGGAAAACAGTATGGAGATTCCTTAAAAAGCAGGAATTAGAAATACTGTTTGACCCAGTAATACCATTACTAGGTGTATATCCTAAAGAAGTGAGAGCCAGGACAAGAACAGATATATGCACACCCATGTTCATCACAGCACTATTTATGATAGCAAAAAGATGGAAAAAACCCATCAACAGAAGAATGGATAACCAAACTGTGGTACATACACACAGTTGAGTACTATGCAACCTAAAGAATAACACAGACTCTGCAAAACATTGCATAACATGGATGAACTTGGAGGACATTATGCTGAGTGAAATAAGTCAATCAAAAAAGGACAAATATAGTATTAGTTCATTATTTTAAAAAGTTAAGGAAAGGTTTATGTATGTAAGGAAACTTTTCTTGTTGGTTACCAGGGATGGGAGGGGAGGGAAGGGAACACTTCAAAAAAAAAAAAAAAAAAATGCTTTGATCCATATGGTAGTTAAGTTTGTGTATCAGCCTGGCTGGGCCTGGTTGAGCAGCCAGACAGCTGGATATAGTATTCCCCATGATGAGACTGATAATCAACTCCATGGTGGAATCTACTGTGAGCAGCTGAGTAGCTGCCTTTGGGATGTGGTCTGCTTCCTGTGTATAAGGAGAAGCCTTGGGGAATGGTCTGTAGCTTATGGCACGATTGAACCCTCCTTGTAGCCAAGTCATTGTTAGCAGCTTGCCATGCTCTGCTGATCCTGGGACTTTCAATAGACTTGAATCAATGGCCTGCCATGTAGTTTGGTAACATTAGGACTGTGCCATTTTATTTGCCGACCTTGGGCTTTTTAACCTCAGCAGCCAGTAGCTGCCTGAGTGAAGAGACGCCTCCAGCTTCAGTGGGCCAAGAGCAAGAGGCTGAGCTGAAGCCCAACGTCGAGGGGCTTCCACCCAGCCCCTAGAGCCTGGCACTTTGAATTTGGACTTCTAGCCTCCCAAACTGTAAGAGAATAAACTCCTGTTTGTTCAAGCCATCGCTTTTGCAGTGTTTCTGTTAGAGCAGTACTAGGTAAGCAAAACAACCCATATCACTTTGTTGTTGTTGTTGTTTTGCGGTCGAGTTGGCCCCGATTCATAGCAACCCCTCCTTGGGTTTCCGAGGCAGTATCACTACGGAAGTAAGATTGCCCAACCTTCCTTCTCAAGAGTGACTGGTGGGTTTGAACCGCCAGCCTTCTGGTGAGCAATCAAGTGCCTTAGGCACTCTGCTACCAGAGCTCTTCCATATCACTTTAGTTTCATGTATTTCACTGTATATATATTTCAATAAAATGCATTAAAAAAAGTGAATGATCAGTGAGAGTTACATAAAATTTGGAGAGAGACACTTTCTAGGTAAAGAGGAGAGTATATCTGAAGGTCTTGTAGTGGAGAATAAATGGGCAGTCAATAGAACAGGACTGGAGATAGGCTAAATATCAAGGGACCAGCCAGAATACGGGACTTATGTATCTGCATGAAGGTCATGTCTTCTCTGGGCCAGAAGACACTGAGATAAACAGACTTGGAGAGCAAAAACATGAGTTTAGTTTTAGATATGTTGAGGTTTATAGAGCTTTATTCCTTTCAGATTGCAAAATAAATACAGATACAGAATATGCATATATTTTATAACAGTTTTGTTTATGTAATTCACATTTAATTCTGTGCTACACTGAGCATGGAAGAAATGAACTGCAGATGGAAAATTAAATAGAGTATACTTAATGTCAACTTCTCTGAAAATATAATTACTCAGAACTTAACACCCTTTAATATCACAAAATCATTCTCTTAGCCTCCCTCCCTTCCTTCCAGAATATTTTTTGAGCACTTACTATGCACTTGACATTGTTCTAGATATTATGGCAACAGCATTTGTCAACAAATTTTGGAATGAAAGTTTAAACAGCCAATTAAATATAGTGTGATAAGTGATTCAAAATGGGGAAGTATAACATTCTATAGGAGCACATAACAAAAACCCATAACCCAGCCTTCAAGGGTGGGATCAAGAAATGCTTATTAGGAAGTAGTAATATCTGAGCTAAAGCTCAAAGGATAAGGAAGAGTTAGACTATCCAATGAGAAGCAAGGAAAGGAAGAGAGATTCAAACAGTGAACAAGACAGGGAACAAGAGTGAAAGAGAAGGGGAGATTATGAACTATTCAAGACACTACAATTAGTTTAATAAGATAAAGGATAGAGTTGGGTAAGAAGCAGTAGCAAGAGATAAGACCATTATATGCCGTCTTAAGGAATTTGTACTTTTTCTTGAGAGTAATTGAAAATAATGAAAGGTTTGGGAGAGTGGTCAGTGATAATATGGTTAGATTTCCACTTTAGAAAAATTACTCTGCTATCTGGACTAGAGTAAAGCAAAACTGAAAGCTGAGATCAGATGGAGTCCTTCTGAATGATCCAGTTAAAACATGAATAGATAGAAAGGCAAATGGTGATTAAAGAACAATTTGGGAGACAGAAACAACTGTACATGTTGATTCATTAGATAGGTGGAGAGAGGAGAGAAAGAGGTTTCCAAGATAAAATAAGAAGTATGGCTTAGGAAACGAGTAATAGATTACTTGGGAAAAGTTTATGATTTTGGACACCTTGAGCTTTGGATGTCAGGAACACCACACAGAGATGTTTATGGAGTCTCTGGATCTGGAGCTGAAGGGGCAAATTAGCACTAATGATAAAAATTTGAGAAATGCTAGTTAAAAATGATCACTGGGGAGGAAATGAGATGAAGCACAGAATTGGGGGGCAGGGGGGCATGTGTAAGATTAAAAGAAAAGCAAGCCTAGGTTTGAAACTTTGAACAATAGAGACAACTCAGAGATCACCAAGGAGTGATGTATGTAGAGGATACTTAGGAAAAGCAGCTATGGAGGTGTTCTGGTTACCTAGTGCTGCTCTGACAAGAATATATCACAAACGGGATGGCCTTAACAAATAAGAGTTTATTCTCTTGCAGTTTGGAGGCTAGAAGTCCAAGTTCAAAGTTCCAGGCTCTAGGGGCTGTGTGAAAGGCCCTTAACATTAGGCTTCAGCTCTGCCTCCAGCTCCCAGCCCACTGAAGCTAGAGGCTTTTCTTCACTCAGACAGCTGCTGGCTGCTGAGGCTGCCAAGCCCAAGGTTGACAAGTAAAAAGGCACAGTCCCGATGTTACCAAACCACATAGCAGGCCATTAATTCAAGTCCATTGTAAGTCCCAAGGTCAGCAGAGCATGGCAGGCTACTGAACAATGACATGGCTACATGCAGGGTCCAAACATGCCATAAGCTACAGACTATCCCCAAGGCTTCTCCTTATATACAGAAAGCAGACCACATCCCTAAGGCAGCTACTCAGCTGCTTGTGGTAGATCCCACCATGGAGTTGATTGCCAGTCTCATCATGGGGAATAACCACCACTAGCTGCCCAGTCGCTCAACCTAGCCAAGTTGACATACAAATTTAACTACCACGGGAAGTAAGAGGAGATCCAGAAAAAGATTATGTCACAAAACCCACAGAAAAAGACTGTGATGAAAAAAAGAGAGTGTTAAGCATAAGTCAAGATGAGGACGAAAAACTAGATAATGGTTTTGGCAATGGGGAGATTATTGTTTTGATTGAATGAATAAAATGTTTTAAGAGATTTCAAATGTCTGTTAATCCCTGATTTCCAAGGAGGCAAGGAGGCTCTATCAGGCATTCAAAAACTTGTATCAGGTGAAAAATCATCTCTGCTATGTTACAACAAGGATTGACTTAATCCTTCTGGCCTGGGTACTCACACTTTCAAAGAAAACCTTGTATCTTTGCTAACCTTAGCAATGACCTTATAATCCTCATCATTCCCAGTGACGCTGTATCTAATCCCCTTTCTGCATCATTTTTCATTGTTGTATAAAAGACTCAAATCCCCAAGATAGCATTTCTAAGGAAAAATCACTTATTTGTCTCTTGGGAGTTTTCATTCAGGAAGCTTGGCTTAATTGCTTTTCATTTTTTTTGTTATATTGATCGCTTTGCAGGCAGAACGGGAGATCTGGGTTATCTGCTCTCCAGCAAAGGCACTCTGGTAGTGCAGTGCCTAAGGCCTTTGACTGCTAACCAGCTGCTCCAAGGAAGGAAGATGGGGCAATCTACTCCTGGAAAGATTTTCCACCTCGGAAACCCAATGGGGTCCCTATGAGTCAGAATTGACTCCATGGCAGTGAGCTTTCTTTTTTGTTTTTGCTGTCCAGCAAGATCAAGGCAGAGCATCAAATTGGTTAATTTCAATTTGACCCCCTACTGAGAATTTTCCTTTTCATCCCAAGGATCTTCTTAAAAATGTAGATTCTGATTCAGTATATTTGGAGTGGAAATGCAAATTCTCAGTAGGGGGTCTAACCAGAATGAAACTGTTCAAAGAACTAGATCAAGGCCACAAGAAGAAAATGGTTACCATATTCCTAGAAATAATGCTGATAATGTACATTAGTCAGGGGGACTCCCCAGGTGGAGGTATCAATAAGAAAAACTGGAGCATCAACATGTCAACATAGATGTGACATCGAATCAGCAGATCACTATGCCGTTCTTTGTAATAGGATAACTGTGATAGAAATAAAGCAAAATAAAATATCAGATTGACCTCATTCTCATTATCCAACATGAAGAAATACAAAGAAAACTGACTTCTAAATGTTTCTCCTGTTTTCCTTCCCTGTGATCCACTTGTTACAGTGTTGTCACAGTTATTTTTATGAAACAGAAAATTGATCTGGTGTTACTTTGCTTAAAATCGTTTTACTACAGGTTATGGTCAAAGCCGCTTGTTGGAATAATAATAACAGTTGTTGTTGTTAGCTGCCATGAAGATGCCCTGACTCATGGTGACCCCATGCACAACTGAATGAAACACTGCCCAGTACTGCATCATCAGTTGTGAATCAGACTATTGTGATCCATAAGGTTTTGGAACTGGTTGATTTTTGGAACTAGATAATCAGGCTTGTCTTAGTCTTGGAAGCTCTGCTAAAACCTGTTCAGCATCAGAGCAACACGCAAAACTCCACTGATAAATGCATGATGGATACACTTGAGGTACATTGGCTGAGAATTGAACCTGGGTCTCCCACATGGAAAGCAAGAATTCCACCACTGAATCACCAACGCATCAATAATAATAAAAATGTTGTTGTTAGGTGCCATTGAGTCAGTTCCAACTCATAGCAACCCTAAGCAAAACTAAATGAAACATTGCCCAGACCTATACTATACTCAGTATTGTTGCTACATTTGAGGCCACGGCTGCAGCCTCTGTGTCAATCCATCTCGTTGAGAGTCTTCCTCTTTTTCACTGACCCTCTACTTTACCAAGGATGGAGTCCTTCTCCAGGGACTGGTCTCTCTTGATAACATGTCCAAAGTACACGACACCAAGTTTCACCATCCTTGATTCTTAGGAACATTCTGGCGGTACTTCTTTCAAGACAGATTTGTTTGTTCTTCTGGCAGTCCATGATATATTTAATATTCTTCACCAACAACATAATTCAAATGCAGCAATTCTTCTTCAGTCTTCCTAGTTAATGAATTAGGAATGAGTCAGACACACCTTCTTCTTCAAAGTGACATATTTGCTTCATAACACTTTAAAGAGGTCTTTTGCAGCAGATTTGCCCAATGACCTACATCCTTTGATTTCTTGACTGCTGCTTATGGGCATTGATTGTGGATCTAAGTAAAATGAAATCCTTGACAATTTCAATATTTTCTCCATTTATCATGGTGTTGCTTTTGGCACAGTTGTGAGGATTTTTGTTTGTTTGTTTGTTTTCTTTATATTCAGTAGTCCATACTGAATGACATATAGCAAGAATTGTGCTGAAGTTGTTCAAGATACCACCTCATTTAATGTTTTAAGCAATTTAATATTTATTAGTTATTAATAGCCACATTTTACAAATTTCTAGTAACTTCATTTTATAGGTAAGAAAATTAAGGTATACCACATTTAAGTAGTGTGTTGAAAGGCAGACAGCAATTGGGAAGTAAAGATATGATTTGAACTCTGGAAGTTTGGCTTCAGAGTTTAAGACTCTTACTCACTATAGATATTCTCATCATGGGCTCAAGAAAACCTACCATTTTTTCCCACCACTCCTTATTTTCAGCTATACCAACACCCCAACACTGTTTTTTTATTTTGTTTGTTTGTTTTTTTCCTGCTAATTAATAATAATAAAGAAAAAATACAACAAAAAATGTCACCCTGCTTCTGCATACTATCTTCTCTTGCCCTTAAGGAAATTTTTCCTTCCTCCTCATGTTTATGGAATAATTCTAAGTATCCTTCAAGCCTCAAGTCTCCTGTTGGCCTTTTCTTCAACTTAGCACCATTTACCCACCCAGCCACCCAGAGTCATCTCATGTACCTTTGTAATAGCTGTGTAATATAAGGACACATATTAATCTAATTTGACAGACAAGACAACAAAAGCAAAAAGAAATTAAGAACCCACCTGAAATTTGGGGTAAAATCAAAATTTTATGCATGGATTTCTAAATCCAAGACCAGAATTTCTTTATCATTGTATTTCGCATAGCCATCCTATCAAAAGCTAAGACAGGTGTGTTAAAATCTTCAACTACTCTTGTCTTCCATTTGATTTCTTTTCAGATTTGTACACACAAATAACTTACTTTCTGTATATATCCTGATGATACATTATCTGAAATATAAAGCTTCAAGTCTATTATGACATGTTTGTAGATTTTATGAAAAAGTTCTCTGCACCCCTTTTAATGAATTTTCTTTGAAAATTGGATATTGATAGTGCATACTACTGTTTTGTTTGTTTGCTTTATTGCATTTGCTGTATTCATTTTTCTTCAAAAAAAAAAAAAAACTTTACTTTTAATCCCTCTGAGTCAATTAACTTAGCTACATCTCTTCTAAATAATACAGTTTAACTATGAGTTTTTCTTTCCTTTGCCACATTAAAAAAAAACACAACTCCCTGCTGTGGAGCCTATTCAACTCATAGTGACCCCTCCTTGGGTTTCCAAGGTGATGGCTACAGAAGTACATAGCCCTACCTTCCTTCCAAGGAGCAGCTGGTGGGTTTTAACTGCCAGCCTTCTGGTTAGCAGTCAAATGCCTTAGGCACTACGCTACCAGAGCTCTTACATATAATTTGTGACTGTCACAGAAGAATTTATTTGCAGTAGAAAGTTTAGAAAATATCAAAAGGTATTAAAAAAAAAAAAACTCACTGCCATTGAGCTAATTCTGACTCATAGCAAACCCCACTGGGTTTCCAAGGCTGTAAATCTTTACAGAAGCAGAGTGACCCATCTTTCTTCTGCAGAGCGGCTGGTGGGCTTGAACCACCAGCTTTTTGGTTAGCAGCCAAATGCCTTAACCACTACACCACCAGAGCTCCTTATCAAAAGATACAAAGAAATTTAAAGTACAAATAATATCAAAACCAAGATATATTAAAATAAGCATTCAATTTTTATATATATTAGTATTTAAATATAATAAAAATTAACATGTAATGTACATTCACTATATGTTTGGTACTTCTTTCCTCCTACCCCATTCACAATTCCCCTCACCTTGCTTTATTTTTGGAGCCTCTTTACTATTTTCTAAATTTCACCCATCCCCCCAACACACAATACACATTTTCAAAAATAAACACCTTTTAAAAAATAATATCTAGAATTATGGAGCAAGCTCTAGTAACATAATGCCTAAGGCACTTGACTGCTAACCAGAAGGCTGGTGGTTCAAACCCACCAGCCACTCCTCGGAAGGAAGGTTGGGCAATTTACTTCCATAGTGATACTGCCTCAGAAACCCAAGGAGGAGTCGCTATGAGTTGAGTCCAACTCAATGGCACATAACAACCACAACACAGAATTATGGAACGATGTATGACTAATTTTTATTTAAGTGTCTGTTCTTCATCTTAAATCTGGCTAGGTTTGGCTTGCCCAGGTATTTACTCTCAAAAAAGTGTAGATAGATTCTTTCTGGCCCACCATACTATTCATCTAACTGACATTAGAATTCTCCCATGTCTTTGTCTGGAGTTTGGGTGACGTTAATTCATTTAAACTTTTCTGATGCATGATAACCTGAGGATAATGGGCAGGAACTGGTGCTGGAGACAGTCTCAGCAGGCAAATCTTGCTTCTGTGTGGCTTCTTCTCTGTATTTATTGAAGATATTATATCACAGAAATGTTTTCTACATCTAGATTCTCTTCAACCAAGCCTCTATCTTGGGTACACTTTTTGACCAGAGCAGCCTTTTGGCTGGTATTATTGCCTGTCCCATCAGGGAAGAGTACTATAGTGTCCAAGAAGGATCTCTACAGCAGGGAGAAAAGATCTAAAACATTCTAGAAGTAACTGAGTTGGGAGGAATCCTAACAGTTCCATTTAGTGTGATGGCCTCTCCTAGAACTTCCAAGATTAGATGCTTCTAAAGGTATTTCACATGAAACAATCTCTCTCTGTGTCTTCCTTTTTATTTCCCTTATGCTCTACCCATAATTTCACATGTCGGATCTATTTTATTTCCTTGTGAATGAGTAGCATTGTCTATGGAAAAAAAATATTGTGTTGTTGTTGTTAGGTGCCATCAAGTCATCTCCAACTCATGGCAACCTCATGTACAGCAGAACAAAACACTGCCCAGTCCTGTGCCAGCCCCATGATCTTTGCTATACCTGAGCCCATCGTTGCAGCCACTGTGTCAATCCATGTTGTTGAGGGCCTTCCCCTTTTTCATTGTCCCTCCACTTTGCCAAGCACGGTATCCTTCTCCAGGGAATAATCCTTTCTTACAACATGACCAAAGTAGGGGAGACAAAGTCTGGCCATTCTCACTTCCAAGGAGCATTCTGGCTGTACCTCCTCCAGGGCAGATTTTTTAGTTCTTTTAGCAGTCCATGGTACTTTCAGCATTCTTTGCCAACACCACAACTCAAAAGCATTGACTCTTCTTTGGTCTTCCTTTTTCATTGTCCAGCTGTCACATGCATATGCAGCAACTGAAAATACCAAGGCCTGTGTCAAGCGCGCCTTTGTCTTCAGGGAGACATCTTTGTTCCTCAACAGTTGAAAGAGGTCCTTTGCAGCAGATTTGCCCAATGCTATAAGATGTCTGATATCTTGACTGCTGCTTCCATTGGTGTTGGTTGTAGAACCAAATAGTATGAAGTCTTTGAAAACTTCCATCTTTTCTCCATTTATCATGATGCTGCTTATGGGTCCCATGGTGAGGATTTTTGTTATCTTTATATTGAGATGTAATCCGTGCTGCAGACTGTAGTCTTAACTCTTCATCAGTAAGTGTTTCAAGTCATCCTCACTTTCAGTGAGCAAAGTTGTGTCATCCGCATAATGCAGGTTGTTAATGAGTCTTCCTCCAATTCTGATGCCACATTCTTCTTCACATAGTCCAGCTTCTCAGATTATTTGCTCAGCACAGATTGAATAAAGTAAAGTGAAAGGACACAACCCTGATACATGCCCTTCTTGATTTTAAACCATGTGGTGTCCCCTTGTTCTGTTCAAACAACAGCCTCCAAGTCTATGTACAAGTTCCCCATGAGCACAATTAAGGGTTCTGGAATTCCCATTCTTCTCAATGTTATCCATAATTTGTTATGCTCCACACAGCTGAATGCTTCCTCATGGTCAATAAAACACAAGTAAACATCTTTCTGGTATTCTTTACTTTGAGCCAAGATCCATTTGACATCAGCAATGATATCCCTCGTGCCACGTTCTCTTCTAAGTCCAGATTGCATTTCTAGAAGTTCTCTGTCAATATACTGCTGCAACCTTTTTTAATTATCTTCAGTAAGATTTTACTTGCACGCTATATTAATGATATTGTTCAAAAATTTCCACATTCTGTGGGATCACTGTTCTTTGGAATGGTTACAAATTTGGATCTTTTCCAGTCAGTTGGCTAGTTATTTGTCTTCCAAATCTCTTGGCATAGCCAAGTGAGTGCCTCTAGTGCAGTATCGATTTGTTGAAACATCTCAATGGGTATTCCATCAATCCCTGGAGCCTTGTTTTTCACCACTTCCCTTTATGCAGCTTTGACTTCTTCCTTCAATGCCATTGGTTCTTGATCATATTACACATCCTGAAATGGACAAACATCTACCAATTATTTTTAGTACGATGACTCTGTGTATTCCTTCCATCGTCTTTTGACGTTTCCTGCATCATTCAATATTTTGCCCATAGAATCTCTCAATATTGCAACTCGAGGCTTACACTTTTTCTCAGTTCTTTCAGCTTAAGAAATGCTGATTGTGTTCTTCTCTTTTAGTTTTCTTTGGACATTTCATTATAGTAATTGGCTTTTTCTTCTCAAGCTGCTCTTTGAAATCTTCTGTTCAGCTCTTTTATCTTGTCATTTCTCCCATTTGCTTTAGCCACTCTCCATTCAAGGGCAAGTTTCAGAGTCTCCTCTGACATCCATTTTGGTCTTTTCTTCCTTTTCTGTCTTTTTAATGACCTTTTACTTTCTTCATGGATGGTATTCTTGATGTCATCCCACAATTCCTTTGATTTTCAGTCATTGGTGTTCAATGCATCAAATCTTTTCTTTAAATGGTCTCTAAACTCAAGAGGGATATAATAAAGGTCATATTTTGGCTCTCATGGACTTGTTTTTATTGTCTTCAAGTTCAACTTGAATTTGCAAATGAGCAGTTGATGGTCTGTTCCACAGTCAGCTCCTGGCCTTCTTTTGGCTGAAGATATTGAGCTTCTCCATTGCCTCTTGCCAAAGATATAGTCAATTTGTTTCCTGTGTACACCATCTAGCAAAGTCCACATGTATAGCTTCCATTTGTGTTGTTGAAAAAGGTTTTTGAGATGAATAAGTCGTTAGTCTTGCAAAATTCTATCTGTAATCTCCAGCATTATTTCTATCTCCAAGACCAAATTTTCCAACTACCAGTGATTCTTCTTTTTTCCCAACTTTTGCATTCCAATCACCAGTGAAAATCAGCACATCTTGATTGCAAGTTTGATCAAATTCAGACTGCAGAAGTTGGTAAAAGTCTTCAATTTCCTCAACTTTGGCTGTGGTGGTGGTTGATAGGTGTATTTGAATGATAGTAGTATTAATTATTTTTCTTTGGAGACATATGGATATTATTCTATCACTGACAGCATTGTACTTCAGGATAGACCTTGAAACATTCTTTATGACAATGAATGCCACACCATTCCTGTTCAATTTTTCATTCCCGGCATAGTAGATCATATAGTTATCTGATTCAAAATGGGCAAAATCAGTCCATTTCAGCTCACTAATGCCTAGAATATTAATCTTTATATGTTCTATCTCATTTTTGACAACTTCCAATTTTCCTAGATTCATACTTTGTACATTCCATGTACTGATTATCAATGTATATTTCCAGCTGCTTCTTCTCATATTGAGTCATGCCACTTCAGCAAATGGAGGCCCTGAAAGCTCTACTTTATCCATATCAGTAAGGTAGGCTCTACTCTGATGAGACAGCTCCTTCCCAGTCATATTTTGAGTGCCTTCTTACCTGAGGGGTTCATCTTCCAGCCCTGTATTTTCCAGTAATATATCAGACAGTGTTTCACTACTATTCATAAGGTTTCCACTGGTCAATTCTTTGAGAAATGGATGGCTTCTTCCTTCTTCTGAGTCTGTCTCAGTCTGGAAGCTACACCAAAACAGGTCTACCATGGGCATCCCTGCTGGCACAGCTTCCAGCCTCACAACACCACACAAGCCACCACAGTATGACAAACCAACAGACAAGTTTGTCTCTCTTAGCTGTTTCAACTTCTCCACTCACTTCTGGCCTTCCCCCCTACTTGTTCCTGCTGGCCCTGTCTCCACCTGCTCCCTGCCACCTGGGGGTTGTCTCCTGTTCACCTTAACTGTTCCAGCTGCCAGAAAAAAAAAAAAAATTGAGTTACACCTAAATAACACTTTGAAATACTTGTTCCATCCACCTAGGGTACAGCAAATCCATATTTGTACCCATCCCAAAGAAAGGTGATCCCACAGAATGTGGAAATTATCGAACAATATCATTAATATCACATTGCAAGTAAGATCTTACTGAAGATAATTCAAAAACTATAGCAGTAGTGTGATAGTTGAAGATCTGTCAACTTGGCTGGACTTCACTTGTGAGTGTTGTTTCTCATGATGGATCACATGACTATGTCCTAAGCGGCCGGTCAGTCTAGGGGGAGTTTCCCCAGGGGTGTGGCCTACCTGTAATACTATCCGAGGAACAAACTGGAAAAA
>NW_006921640.1:13207400-13213422 GCF_000298275.1 Orycteropus afer afer | reverse complement strand
GACAATGAATAAGGAAGACCAAAGAAGAGTTGATGCTTTTGAGTTGTGGTGCTGGCGGAGAATGCTGAAAGTACCATGGACTGCTAAAGGAAATAACAGATCTGTCCTGGAGGAAGTACAGCTGAAATGCTCCTTGGAAGTGAGAATGGCCAGACTTCGTCTCACCTACTTTGGTCATATTTTCAGAGGGGACCATTCTCTGGAGAAGGATGTCATGCTTGGTAAGGTGGAGGATTGACAAAAGAGGGGAAGGCCTTCAATGAGATGGATTAACACGGTGGCTCAAGTATAGCAAGGATCATGGATTGGGCAGTATTTCGTTCTGCTGAACATGAGGTCTCTATGAGTTGGAAATGACTTGACAACACCTAACAACAACAACAAAAAGGTACAGCAAAGACCCTACCTACTGTGGTAATGAATGGCAACTCTTCTTCGTATCCATCCCTGATCCTGGTTACCTTCCATTTTTGTATTTGTTTGTTCATTTCAGTCAATTCTGGTGACAGAGAAGACAGACGAAGCTGAGAATTTGTGCTGAGTATTTGTGCTGTCATGGCCATCTTTCCCAGGACTCTAGCAGTGTTCCTTTTGGTTTAGATAATCAATGACATGTTAAGAAAATCTGCCTTGAGTGTTCTGCTGACAGATATTCTCTGATGTTCCCAACCAATGTGAAGAAGGTGTTGTTTTA
Organism: Orycteropus afer afer; assembly: GCF_000298275.1. Taxonomy (NCBI): domain Eukaryota; kingdom Metazoa; phylum Chordata; class Mammalia; order Tubulidentata; family Orycteropodidae; genus Orycteropus; species Orycteropus afer. The sequence goes on along the minus strand of NW_006921640.1, from coordinate 13,212,728 downwards.
GAGTATGATGCTACTGACATGTATTATTTAATAAATACATTTGAATATAATTTAATTGTCCACTACATCGTCTCTTCAGACAGACAGATCATGATCCTCTGAGACAGAATGTTTTTCCAAAGACAAGAAGCTTTGATTATAACATAGAAATTCTGCTAAAACTTTTCCCCACTGCCTTGGGAATAGAAAGTTATTAGTGTCCCCAGAACAGTTTAATTAATACCCAGCCACCATCATCACTACCCTTGTTGTGGTTTGCTGCCGTCAAGTCAGTCCTCTACTCATGAAGACCCCATGCACAACTATCTATAAATAGAAATTTATCCCTTTTCACCAGTGTAATTTTTGTAGCACATACATGTCAAAATTGGATAATTAAAAAAGAAGATGGGAGAAGAATTGGTGTGTTCAAATTGTGATGTTAGTAAAGAATGTTGAGTATACTATGGACTGTCAAAAGAATTAACAAATAAATCTTAGAAGAAATACAACCAGAATGTTCCTTAGAAGCAAGATGAATGAGACTTTGATTCCTTTACTTTGGACACATCATCAGGAAAGTCTACTCATTAGAAAAGAAGATCATGTTTGTTAAAGTAGAAGGCCAAAACACAAATAGAAGGCCATCACAAGCATGGACTCAAGCACACCAGTGCTCATGAAGATGGCACACAACTAGGCAACAGTTCATTTTGACATACAGGTAGACCTTGGATTACAAACAAATTGTGTTCCTAAATTTAATTTGTATGAAAGTCAGATTAGTTATGTACAGTTTGTATCTAACATCAGTTAGTCTTTGTATCTAACATCAGTTAGTCAAATGTTTAAGTACATAGTGTGCCTTTCTATGCAAAAAAAAAAATTTAAAGAACAACTCCAGATACCCTAAACATCTTTAACATAATAATATAGTAATAATAATGCTTTAATGCACTTAACATAGTACCACCCATTTGTTATTATGAACCTTTGTTTGTACCTTGAATTTTTAATATATAGGCTTTACAGGGTTGCTTCATAACTATAGGTCACATGTAAGTCAGAGATTCATAACCTTCAGACTGTAAGGTTGCATTGAACTGGGACTGATTCTGCAACAATTTATACCAACAACAATAAATTCTACAACATAATTGTCTCTTAGTCCCTATATGCCATTCAGTGATGGTAACTTTTAGTCTAGGAGAAAGATCCTCTTGGCATCATATCATTATTTCCAAAAACATAAGGAGATTTTTCTCTTAACATGGTAGAAAAATCAGAGAATCTTGGCACTGCAAAACCTTCAGAGATTATTTAATCCAACTATCCATTTTACAAATGTTATAAACGAAGGGAGGTGCAAGAGTGAATGACTAACTCATGGCTGCAAAGCTATTTAGTTGAAAATAATGACAAGCATCCTCTATATTATGACCCACAGTCTAATGTTCTTCTTTCCACTTCATCATTTTAAATCTTGATGGTGCACACACACACAAATATGAACCTAAAACCAAGCAAAACAAAACTAAAAATTCTTCCTTTTATGGCAAGAATTTAAAGAAGTTATTTCCAGTGAATGATGTGTGGGACAAAATGTAAAAAGTATCATGGCCTTCTATATGTGAGGCAGGGTTGTTGTTATTGTTGTTAGGTGCTGTCGAGTGGTTTCTCACTCACAGCGACCCCATGCACAATAGAACAAAAACACTGCCCGATCCCGTGCCAGCTCCACGATCCCTGCAATACTTGAGCCCATCATCGCAGCCACTGTGTCAATCCATCTCATTGAAGGCCTCCCCCTCTTTCGTTGACCCTCCACCCTACCAAGCATGACATCCTTCTCCAGGGAATGGTCCCTTCTGACAACATGACCAAAATGGGTGAGATGAAGTCTGGCCATTCTCGCTTCCAAGGAGCATTTCAGGTGCACTTCCTCCAGGACAGATCTGTTAGTTCTTTTAGCAGTCCATGGTACTTTCAGCATTCTTTACCAGCACCACAATTCAAAAGCATCAACTCTTCTTCAGTCTTCCTTATTCATTGTCCAGCTCTCACATGCATACAAGGCGATTGGAAATTGCAGGGTAAAGTGGAACTATTTGCTACAGCAGTGATTCTCACACCATGTACAATGAAGGACTATTCTTACCCTATCCATCATAAGATATAGTAAAAAAATAATTATTAGAAAAATAAAATAAAATAAAATAAATTGGCCGACATACAAAATATAAACCCAATTGCTTTATCATTACATTCAGCAAAGATAATATTTACCTATCTAATGTTCTGGTAACATAGTGTCTAAGGCACTTGACTGCTAACCAGAAGGCTGGTGGTTCAAACCCACCAGCCACTCCTCAGAAGGAAGGTTGGGCAATCCTACTTCTGTAGTGATACTGCCTCGGAAACCCAAGGAGGGGTCGCTATGAGTCGGGGCCGACTCGATGGCAAATAACAGCAACGTTATCAAAGTTTCTGCATATTTACTCTCAGTATCTGAGGTCATCTCCTCACACATCAGTAACAAACAGTACATTAATCACATTTTAAAAACTGTTTTCAATGATAATGAATTGTCTGGGTACTTTATGGAATAACAGAATTTTGAAACAGAGGGTATATGGTTATGTCTCCCAAATATATATCTCTAGCATCAATGTTCTTTGAAATACACACACAACTTTACTATATCTAAAACAACATTCCAAATGTCCCCGACCAAATCTGCTCCTCTCATAATTTCTCCTATTTCAGTAAATACAATTTACTGTTGCCACGACCAAAGCCTTGACATTTTTTTCTCTAACTATCAATATAGCCAGTATTTCTCACACATTTATCTCTTTAAGCACCATTGTCTCTGGCCTATTTTATTGCAATAGCCTCCGCTATAGTCTATTTTCAATTAAGCAGACAGAATGACCTTTTAAAATGTATTAGTTTTCAACTTGTACACCAATGTTCATTAAGGTACTTTTCATAGTAGGCAAAAGGAGGAAACTATCAAAATGCCTATCAACAGATAAATAGACACAGTATAGTATAGATAGATAGGGATAGAGAAAGAGATAGACATAGACATAGATATAGATATAGATAGATACAGATATAGGTATAATGGAATATTACTGAACCATAAAGAGGAATTAAATAAGTACTGATGCATGCTGCAATACAAATGAACCTTGAAACCATTATGCTGAGTGAAATAAATCAGTCACATAAGGATAAATACTATATAATTTCACTTCTATCAAATAAGCAAATATAATGAAACCAAGGTTTATTGTTACTAGGGTGGGGGTGGGGGAAATTTTGCCGAGGGGACATTGAGTTTATGTTAATAGTGGTAGAATAATTTGGAAAAGGATACTGGTAAAGGATGTACAACATGAACAACCATGTCCCTGAAATTGTTCAACTGGTGAAGGTTTTGTGGTATACATTTTCAATACAATTTTTAGAAAGGAAAATGTATTGCATTTTTATGTTTCCAAATATTTTTTAAAATATTTTAATATATCTGAAATCAGGATGAGAATTACAATCAACACAAAATGAAAACTTTGGGCCATAATTTAATTGGCTTTTTTTTTCTTATGTAAAGTGCTATGAGTTGATTCCAACTCATAGTTACCCTATGTGACTGAATAGAGCCGCTTCACAGGGTTTTCTATGATGTAAACTTTATGGGAGGAGATTGCCAGGTCTTTCTCCCATGAAGCCACTGGTGGGTTCAAAATGCCAACCTTTCAGTTAGCAGTCGAGCACTTAAGAGTTGTACCACCAGGCTCTTTTTGTTTGTTTGTTTGTTTTCTTCTAGTGGTATATAAAATAATGGTGTCTCTTAAAATTTAAGACATGTTAGAATCAATATCACTTCTCTGCTGAAAATCTTCTGTGGCTCCCATTTCATTCAGAGTACAGTTATCAGTGGATAGATAAGACCCTACTTCATCCCCCTTCTGTCCTCATTTCTCAGACCTCATCTAATCAATAAACCCCACCCATGGTGGCAGGAACTAAAAAATTTGTTCCTGTTTCAGAGCTTTGATCCTTGCTTCTATACACACCGACATGTCTTGTAGCTGTTCCCTGCTTTCCTTGTCTTTCCTCAAGTGCCACCTACTCAGCTAGGTCCTCCCTAAAAGCACCCTCACAACACTCTTCTCTCCTGTTATTTTTCAACATAGAACTTAACTCTAACTAAGAAAACATTCAAATGGCCACCAAACACAGGAAAAGATGCTAAACATCATTAGCTAATAGAGTGATGCAAATCAAAAGCACAATGAGAAATGAGATACCATTTCACTCCAACTAGGACAAATACTCAAACCTATTGACATTTAATCAATTCTGACACATGGCAATCCTATAGGACAGAGTAGAAGTGCCCTATAGGGTTTCCAAGGCTGTAATCTTTATGGAATGTGGAAATTATCACACAATATCATTAAAACCCCATGCAAGTAAAATCTTGCTGAAGATAATTCAAAAACAGTTGCAGTATATTGACAGGGAACTTCCAGAAATGCAAGCTGGATTCAGAAAAAGATATGGAACAAGGGAAACTATTGCTGATATCAGATCAATCTTAGCTGAAAGCAAAGAATACCAGAAAGATGTGTGCCTGTGTTTTATTAACTATGCAAAGGCATTCGATTGTGTGGAGCATAACAAATTATGGATGGCATTGCAAATAATGGGTATTTCAGAGCACTTAAAAATTCTCATGAGGAACAGGTACATAGACCAAGAGGCTGTCTTTGAAACAGAACAAGAGGATACTGCATGGTTTAAAATCAGGAAGGTTATCCATCAGGACTGTATCCTTTCATCATATTTATTCAATCTGTATGCTGAGCAAATAATCTGAGAAGATGTACACTGATAACTTCATATATGAAGAAGAACACAGCATCAGGATGGGAGGAAGACTTGTTAATAACATATGATATGCATAAGACATAACTTTGTTTTCTGAAAGTGAAGAAGATTTGAAGCACTTACTGATGAAGATCAAAGTCTACAGTCTTCAGTATGAATTACACCTCAACACGAAGAAAGCAAAAATGTTCACAATTGGACCAATAAGCAAAATCATGATAAATGGAGAAAATATTGAAGTTATCAGGGATTCCATTTTACGTAGGTTCACAGTCAACACCCATGGAAGTAGCAGTCAGGAAATCAGATGTACTATTGCTCTGGGACTGTTTCAAGTGCTGAGGAACAAGGATATCTCCTTGAGGACTAAGGTGCGCCTGACACAAGCCATGATATTTCCAATCACCTCGTATGCATGTGAGAGCTGGACAATGAATAAGGAAGACC
>NW_006921640.1:13201057-13207083 GCF_000298275.1 Orycteropus afer afer | reverse complement strand
GACAGTGTTTCGTTCTGCTGTGCATGGGGTCACTATGAGTCAGAAACTACTCGACGGCACTTAACAACAACAATTGCTCTGGGAAAAACTTCTGCAAAAGACCTTTTTAAAGTGTAAAGAAGCAAAGATGTCACTTTGAAGACTACAGTATGCCTGACCCAAGCCATGGTATTTTCAATCATCTCATATGCATGTGAATGTTGGACAATGAATAAGGAGGACAGAAGAAGAGTTGATGCCTTTGAATTGTGTTGTTGGCAGTGAATACTGAAAATGCAATGGACTGTCAGAAGAATGAACAAATCTGTCCTGGAGGATGTGCAGCCAGAATGGTCCGTGGAAGCGAGAATGGCCAGACTTCATCTCATCTACTTTGGTCATGTTGTCAGAAGGGACCATTCCCTGGAGAAGGATGTCATGCTTGGTAAAGTAGAAGGTCAGTGAAGAAGGGGAAGACGCTTAATGACATGGATTGACACTGTGACTGCAACAATGGGCCCAAGCATAGGAAAGATTGTGAGGATAGTGCAAGACCAGACAGTATTTCACTCTGTTGTACACAGGGTCACTATGAGTCAAAGATGACTTGACAGCACCTAACAACAATAAAAACAATCTTTATGGAAGCAGATTGCCACATCTCTCTGCCACAGATAACCTGGTGGATTCAAGCTGTGTATCTTTTGGTTAGCAGCTAAGTGCTTAACCACTGCACCACCAGGGCTGCTTCCCACTAGGAAGAGTAACATACAAAACAGAAAATAACAAATGTTGGTGAGGATGTGGGAAAATTGGAACACTTATCCCTCGCTTATGAGAACACAAAATAGTACAGCTGTTGTGGAAAACAATGCGGAGATTCCTCAAAAATTAGATCTCCCATATGGCCCAGCAATTCCACTCCTAGGTATAGATCTAAAATACTTGAAAACAGAGACTCAAACATGGACTTGTACATCAGTGTTCATTTCAGCACTATTCACAATAGCCAAAAGGTAGAAACAACCTAAATGTCCATCAATAGGTGAATGGATAACCAAACTGTAGTACATTTATACAATACAATACTACTCTGTTGGTAGAATAAATTAAGTCTTGATACATGTTACAAAATGGATGGAGCTTGAAGACATTATGCTGAGTGAAATAAGTCAGTCACAAAAGTACAAATATTGTATGACTTCACTTATATGAAAAGACAAAGACAAATGTACAGAAACCAAAGCTTATTAGTGGTTACCAGGGGCAGGAAGAAAGAGGAAAATAGGGGGTTAATGATGATGGAAAAATTGTATTGATTAAAGGTGGGATTACACATCTGATTACTGTAACTTCTGTCAATGAGTTGTTTGATGTTTTTTGTGATTGTCATTAAGTGCTGTTGATTCCATTTTAATAGCGACTCTATATACAGCAGAAGGAAACACCACCTGCTCCTTTACCATTCTCATAATCATTGTTATGCTTGGGCTCATTGTTGCAGTCACAGTGTCAGCCCAATTTGTTGACTGTTTTCCTCTTTTTCACTCACCCTCTACTTTACTAAGCATCCTGTTCTCCAGAGACTGATCCCTACTAATAACATGCACAAAGTAAATGGGACAAAGTCCATCCTCCCTTCTAAGCAGTATTGTGGCTATACTTTTTCCAAGGCAGATTTGTTCCTTCTCATGCAGTTGATGGAATATTTAATATTCTCCACCAACACCATAATACAAAGGTATCAGTTCTTCTTTAGTCTTCCTTATTCATTGTCCAGCTTTCATATGCACATGAGGTGACTGAAAATACCATGACTTGGGTTAGGCACACCTTAGTCTTCAAAGTAAGATCTTTGCTTCTTAACACTTTAAAGAGGTCTTTTGCAGCAGATTTTCCCGATGCAATATGACATCTGATTTCCTGACTGCTACTTCCATGGGTGTTGACTGTAGATCCAAGTAAAATGAAATCCCTGACAACTTCAATCTTTTCTCCATTTATCATGATGTTGCTTATTGGTCCAGTCATGAGTGTTTTTGTTTACTTTATGTTGATGTGTAATTCATACTGAAGACTATAGTTTTTGATCTTCATCAGTAAGTGCTTCAAATCATCTTCACTTTCAGAAAACAAAGTTGTGTCTTCTGCATATCACATGTTGTTAATAAGTCTTCCTCCAATCTTGATGTCACATTCTTCTTAATATAGTCCATCTTCTCAGATTAATTGTTCAGCATACAAATTAAGTAAGTGTGGTGAAAATATATAACCCTGACAGACATCCTTCCTGATTTTAAACCATGCAATATCCCCTTGTTCTTTTCCAACCACAGCTTCCAGGTCTATGCATGCATACCTCAAGAAAACAATTAAGTGTTCTGAAATACCCATTCTTTGCAATGTTATCCATAATTTGTTATGATTCACAAAACTGAATATCTTTGCATAGTCAGTAAAACACTGGTAAATATCTTTCTGGTATTCTCTACTTTCAGCCTAGATCCATCAGACATTAGCAATTATATCCTTCATTCCATACCCTCTTCTTAAACTGGGTTGAATTTCTGGCATTTCCCTGTCTGCATACTGCTGCAATCATTTTTAGAACACCATGCTTATGGATAGGAAGTCTTAGCACTGTAAAAACTACACTACCAAAAGCAATATACAGATAGAATGCAATACCAATTCAGAGTCCATGATCATTATTTAAAGAGATGGAGAAACTAATCACCAACTTTATATGAAAAGGAAAGAGACCCCAGACAAGCAAACAACTACTAAACAAGCAGGACAAAGCACGAGGCCTCACACTGCCTGATCTCAAAACCTCCTCTATAGCCACAGTAATCAAAACAGCCTGGTACTGGCACAATGACAGACACACAGACCAAGGGAACAGAACTGAGAACCCAGAAGTAAATCCATCCACCTACTGACAGCTGATCTTTGACAAAGTGCTAAAAACCATTAAGTGGGAAAAGAGTTAGTCTCTTTTACAAATGGTACTGGCCAAACTGGATATCCATTTGCAGAAAAATCAAACAAGATCCGTGTCTCACAGTATACAAAAACTGACTCCATTCATGGAGGTAGTCTCATTTGCCTTCCCACCATGTTCAGCTTGATGATCTATCTATGTACCCACTTGTAGATTATTGTTATTACTGTTGTTGCAGGATTGAGTATGTAATAGTAGCCAGCTTTGTTGCCTTTAACTTTTTGTCTTCCACTGTCTTAATCATTTTGTGCTGACCTCACCCCTTACTGTATATTGTGTTTCCCTCTGGTGAAGTAGTGGTTAAGACTTTCAGCTACTAATCAAAAGGTCAGCAGTTCTAATCCACCAGCTGCTCTGTGGGAAAAAGGTGAGGCAGTCTGGTGCCATGCAGATTTGCAACTTTGGAAACCCTGTGGGTTTCCACTATTTCTACTTTGTCCTAGAGGGTCACAATAAATTGGAATTGACGTGATAGCAGTGGGTTTGGTGACACTCTAGTCAGTGATTTACTTGCCCTTCCCCACCTTCCCCTGGTAATGTTCAAAGAATGACTCTTCTATGTGTAAAGGAGCTCTGGTAGCACAATGCCTAAGGCATCTGACTGCAAACCAGAAGGTTAGTGGTTCAAACCCACCAGCCACTCCATGGAAGCAAAACTGGGCAATCTGCTTCCTTAAAGATTTGCCACCTCAGAAACCCAAATGGGGTCACTATGAGTCAAAATCGACTTGATGGCAGTAGGTTTGGTGCTTTTTTTTTTTGGTATGTATAAACATTTTCTTGACATTTTATAGTAGTGGTCTTATGTAATATTTGCCCTTTTGGATTGATTAATTTCACTCAGCATAATGTCCTTTAGTTTCATCCATTTTATGACATGTTTTACAGATTCATTGTTATTCTTTAAAGTTGTGTAATATTCCATTTTGTGTATGTACCACAGCTTGTTTATTCATTCATCCATAGATTGTCACTTAAGTTTTTTCTGTCTTTTTATTAAATAATGCTTTGGTGAACACGTTGTTGTTGTTGTGATGTGCTGTCGAGTCGGACCTGACTCATAGCGACCCCTCCTTGGGTTTCCGAGGCGGTTTCACTATGGAAGTAGATTGCTCAACCTCCTTTCCAAGGAGTGGCTTTTGGGTTTGAACCACCAGCCTTCTGGTTAGCAGTCAGGTGCCTTAGGCACTACTCTACCAGACTGCCTGTGGTGAACATAGGTGTGCATATATCTGTTCATGTCACGGCTCTTATTGATCTAGGATATATACCAAATAGTGAGATTGCTGAATCATATGGTATTTCTATTTCCAACCTCTTAAGAAAGTGTCATACTATTTTCCACAGAAGCTGTACCATTTTTGCAGTCCCTCTAGCGATGTATGAGGCTTCCCGTTTCTCAAAACCCTCACCAGCATTTATTGTTTTGTGTTTTTTTGAACTTCGTTGTTATTGTTGGGGTGAGATAATGTCTCATTTTCATTTTGATTTGAATCTCTCTAATGGCTAATAATCACGAGCATTTCTTCATGTGCTTGTTACCCACTTGAATGTGTCCCTTGGTGAAGTGTCTTTCCAACCATCTGCCCAATTTTTAATTAGATTGTTTGTCTTTTTATTGTTGAGATGTTGACGTTTGCATAAATTTTAGAGATTGGTTCCTTGTGTGATATGTCATTGGCAAAAAATTTTCCTCAGTTCTCTCTTTACTCTTTTGGCAAACACTTGATGGACCAAAACCCAAACCAAACTCACTGCCATAGAGTGGATTCCAACTCGTAGTGACACCCATGGGGTTTCTAAGGTGGTAAATCTTTAAGGAAGTAGATTGCCCCATCTTTCCCCAGTACTGCTGGTGGGTTTGAACCACCAACCTTCTGGCTAGCAATCAAATACATAGGCACTGCACTACCAGAGCTCCTTAATGTTTAATGTCCTTAATGGGCATAAATGGGTATGTCCTTAATGGGCATAAATGTTTAATTTTTAAGAAGTCACAGCCATCTACATTGTCTTCCACTGTTTATGCATTTTTAGTTATGTTTCATAAGATATTTATGCCATGTATTAGGACCCCCAATTTTGTCCCTATTCTTCCTTTGATAATCTTTATGTTTTAGGTTTTACATTTAATTCTTTGATTCATCTTGACTCAGTTTTTGTATATTGTGAGAGACATGGATCTTGTTTGATTTTTCTGCAAATGGATATCCAGTTTGGCCAGTACCATTTGTAAAAGAGACTAACTCTTTTCCCACTTAATGGTTTTTAGCACTTTGTCAAAGATCAGCTGTCAGTAGGTGGATGGATTTACTTCTGGGTTCTCAGTTCTGTTCCCTTGGTCTGTGTGTCTGTCATTGTACCAGTACCAGGCTGTTTTGATTACTGTGGCTATAGAGGAGGTTTTGAGATCAGGCAGTGTGAGGCCTCGTGCTTTGTCCTGCTTGTTTAGTAGTTGTTTGCTTGTCTGGGGTCTCTTTCCTTTTCATATAAAGTTGGTGATTAGTTTCTCCATCTCTTTAAATAATGATCATGGACTCTGAATTGGTATTGCATTCTCTCTGTATATTGCTTTTGGTAGTATTGCCATTTTAAAAATGTTAAGACTTCTTATCCATAAGCATGGTATATTCTTCCACTTATATAGATTGTTGTTGTTGTTGTTGCCGTCGAGTTGGCCCCGACTCATAGCAACCCCTCCTTGGGTTTCCGAGGCAGTATCACTACGGAAGTAGGATTGCCCAACTTTCCTTCCGAGGAGTGCTGGTGGGTTTGAACCGCCAGCCTTCTGGTTAGCAGTCAAGTGCCTTAGGCACTATGCTACCAGAGCTCCTAACAAGATACTACCTTATATACATACATTGATTGTAAGACACCTTCTGCTTTCAGAAATGTCAAAGTATAGAGGGAAAAAAAAAGTGCTTAACATCAAGAAAAGTGAAGTAAACCAGGAATTGCCTCTTGGGAGGTATCCATTTAAAGAAGCGTTCAATGATGGACATGAAGGTGAGCTCCCTCAGCTCCCCACCCTCTGTTTTATGCC
>NW_006921640.1:13196998-13200957 GCF_000298275.1 Orycteropus afer afer | reverse complement strand
TTTTTTTTTTTTTTTTTCTGTCTCTGGTAGTGTAGTGGTTAAAGCATTTGGTTGTTAACCAAAATATCTGTGGTTCAAACACAATAGCCACTCCATGAAAGATAGATGGGGCAGTCTGCTTCTGCAAAGATTTACAGCCTTGGAAATCCAAGGGAGTCTCTATATGTTAAAATCAACTTGATGGCAGTGAGTTTAGTTTTAAGTTTTGGATTCCTAAGTACATCTTTTGGGTGGCTATTGGAAATTGTATTTTTTTTTTTTCTGATTTCCTGTTCAGAGTTCTGTTTTTAAGTGTAGAGGAATCTGACTGGTTTTTGTATGTTGATTTATTATCCTGCCACTTTGCTGAATCTTTATATTAGTTATAGAGGTTTTCTGGTTGAATCTCTAGGATTTTCTATGTGTAGGATCATATCATCTGAAAATGGAGAAAATTTTATTTCTTCTTTGCTTATATACATGTCTTTTATTTCCTTTTCTTACCTTACTGTTCTGGCTAGGATTTCTAACACAATATTGAATAGAAGTGGTAATAAAGAGCATCTTTTTCTGGTTCCCATTCACAAGAGGAATGTTTTCAGTCTCTCTCCATTGAGAATAATGTTGTCCTTTCATTTTATGTATATGTCTTTAAATATTTTGAGAAAGTTCCGTTCTAATCATATTTTTTTGTGCATTTTTATCAGGAGTGGGTGTTGGATTTTGTCAAATGCCTTTTCTACCTCAATTGATATAGTCATATGGTTCTTTTCCTCTGTTTTATTTATGTGGTGGATTGATTGTTTTTCTAATGTTGAACCACCCTTGCACACCTGGTATGAATTCCACTTGGCCATTGACTTAGCCTGAGTCCTCTGGAGAGAAAGACAGATTTATGTCAAATAAATGGTCCATGAGTTATAAAGGCTGGCAAATCACAAGTCTGTGGAACAGACATCAAGCTGAAAGACTCTCCTGACTCATGAAACTGCGGGAGCTGATGAACCCAATATTGGCAGGAAATACAGCAGGCTGCTGGCTTCAGAGGCTGACTAATCCAAGATCAGCAGGATATACGTTAGGTTATTGGTGTGAGTCCAGAGGATGATGAGCCAGATGCAAGATTTTGACCATAAAGTCAAGACCTTTGCCAGAGCTTTTCTATGTATAGGAAGTAGGCCACACCAAGAAGGAAACTCCTTTCCAACTGATTGACTGCTTACAGAAGATGTTATCATGGAGGTGATTGCATTATATCAGATCTCATCATGGAGGATGGCTATATCATAACTGATAAACTACTTAGAATGGCCTAGTCAAGCTGACACATGATCTTAACTATCATAATCTACTAGGTCAGCTTGGCTCCCTTATACCATAAATATAAGATTATATATTTAATATATATAAATATATAATCTCTAAATAAAGATAATTATAAAATCATTCTTGCACCTAATATGCTACAACTAGCATGTGTACAATTGAAAATGTATTAGTTCTACTTACATTTATATTTCATAACTGAAGAAAACAAAACATTTCATGTACACATACAAGGAAGAAATACTCATAATAAACACAGTACTCCTTTCTGCAACTGGTCGCATGGTCATAGTTGGTATTTAGAACTGCCTTCTTCTACCACCCAGTCAGTATTCCCTTTATCCTCAGCAAGCTCTTCAGCTGGCCATGGTTGTTTGCCTGGTGGGTTGACCCAAACATTCATCCCTGGAACGTCTGGAGCATCAGTAGTCATAACAGAATTGGGTTGCTATAGTTTTCCCTTAACTTTAAATACAGGGCATGGTAGTACTAAGAGATGGCCTAAGGAATATCCTGTATTCCAGACATACTCTGCTTTATCTCCATTGTGTAATATCAATCTGATTTCCCTTTGGTAATCAGGATTAACCACACCAGAAGATACAGTAACCTTCTCCTTTACCTGTTAATCCAAAGGGATGAGGCACCCAAAATGGCCAGGTGGCATTTTTAACTTCCAGTTCAATAAAATCAGTATTGTGTATCCAAGTAAGAATATACTTCCCTTTAGGACCAAGACCTCCAGACTATCAGAGCATTGGGTCACAGGAACAGTAAGCAAAAGATTTTTGAAAGAGTCACTAGGAGTAGTAGTAAGTGGTGCCATTCCCATTTCTACTCCTTGATTCCTGAACTCATGAGTCCTGGCTATTGGTGAAACAGTACCATAAATTGGATGATGGTTTAGAGCACATACATCTTCCTGGAGAACTTTCCTCTACCCATGCAAGGAATTGCAAGGTAGCTAGCACTGTAATTGTGTCTTTAGAAGACTATTCCATCATTCTATCAAGCCAGCTGCTTCAAGATGATAACAAACATGGTAAGACCACAGAATTCCATAAGCATAGGCCCATTGCTACACTTCATTCACATGAAGTGAGTCCACCTGAGGCAATGCTGTGTGGAATAATACCATGATGGAGGATAAGGCATTCTGTAAGTCCACAGATGGTAGTTTTGGCAGAAGCATTGTGTGTAGGGAAGGTAAATCCATATGTAGAGTGTCTATACCAGTAAGTAAAAAACGCTGTCCTTTTCATGATGGAAGTGGTCCAATGTAACAAATCTGCCGCCAGTTTGCTGGCTGATATCTCTGAAGAATTTTTCCACATTGTGGACTCAGTATTGGTCTCTACTGCTAGCTGATTGGGCATTCAGCAGTAGCTGTTGCTTAGTCAACCTAATTGAGTCAAAGTACATACTGTTGAGCCGCTGCATAAGCTCCATACCTGCCACCATGGCCACTTTGTTCATGTGCCCATAGTGCAATGATAGGAGTATCTGGGGACAGAAGATGACTAATTTCCATTGACTGTGTCATCATATGCACTTGATTGTTAAAATCCTTCTCTGCCAATATCACCATTTGGTGAGCATTCACATGAGACAAATATCATCCACATATCTCCTCCCCGTACCTCTTTGTCACCAAATTTCCAGCCATGTTCCTTCCAAGTCCCTGACCATTCAGCCAAACAACTGGCCACAGCCCATGAGTACAAATGCACATTTGGCCACTTTTCCTTCCAAAGAAAGTGAACAACCAGATGCACTGCTCAAAGTTCTGTCCATTGGAAGAAGTTCCCTTTACCACTGTCCTTCAGGGAGGCCCCCAAAATAGACTGCAGTGCCGCTGCTGTCCACTTTCAAATGGAGCCTGTATATCGTACAGAACCATCTATAAAGCAGGCATGAATTTTTCTCTTCCTCAGTCAATTGATGATAAAGAACTCCCCATGAGGCCATAGGTACAGCCTGGTAGAGGAAAGGTAATGTGACAGGAGTGGAGATGATGGGCATTTGAGCCACTTCCTCATGCAACTTACTTTTGTCTTCAGGTCCCACTCGAGCCTGATCTCTTATATTCCACTACCATTTAATGATGGAGTACTGCAGTGCATGTCCACCTTTATGACTCTGCTGTCAGACAAAACCCAATCCATGATGGGAAGCTCAGACTGTATGGTGAGTTGGTGGTCCATGGTTAGATGTATAGTCTCTACTAATGGTCAGTAATAAGACAAAAGCTCTTTCTCAAAAGGAGAGTAGTAATCTGCAGAGGATGACAGGGATTTGTTCCAAAATTCTAAGGGTCTGCACTGCAATTCACCAATAGGAGCCTGGCAAAGACTCCAAACTGCAAATTCCCCTTATTCATGTTTATCTTTGAATGTCCTATTTTTGCCATCATATTTAAGGGAAAAATTGTTAGATACATAATTTTTTGTTGCCAATTTTCTTTTTTCAGGGTTTTATATATGTAATCCTTTGCCTTCTCGACTATATGGTTCATGCCAAGAAATCAGAGCTTTGGAGTTCCGGCAAGATGGCGGACTAGGCAGAAGGATTGCACAGACCCCCCTTCAACAAAGAAAAGGGAAACCAATAAACACAGACACAGAAGATAATCTTGGACCCCTGAGCCTTGAAGG
>NW_006921640.1:13184441-13188633 GCF_000298275.1 Orycteropus afer afer | reverse complement strand
TTCTGGAATTATTATCACACATAAGTTATTCCTTTTGATCATATTCCACATAATTCTTAGGCTTTTTTTAATTTTATTTTTTACTGGTCTTCTAACAGATTACTGTTGAACAGGTTTCTCTTCAATCTCACTAATTCTGTGTTCCATTGATTGAATTCTACCCCTTTGTTTACTGATGCCTTATCTATCTCTGAAATTTTAGTATTAATCTTCTGGATTTCTATTTGCTGTTTTTGGGAGATTTCTAATTTTCCATTGATTTTTATCTTGCATTGTTTTGGAATTCTTCTAGAGTTTTGTCTATGTTTTCCTTGATCTTGTCTGTGGTTTCCTTGAACTTTTTCTCCATTCATTGAAGGTACCTAAATAAAACTTTTTTGAATTCCTGATCAGGTAGTTTCAATAGCATTTCTCCCCCAGAACATTTTCTGGCCTTGTATTTTGGTCATTTGTTTGAGCCTCTTGTTCTGTTTTTGTGTGTGATTTGAAGTTGTTTGGCATCTCTGAGATATTGTGGTGTTATTGTATTAATTTGTTGATTTTATGTTGGTTTGCTTCACCTTGATTTTTTGTTTTTATTCTGTTTTAATATATCCAAGCAACAAGCTGGGACTGTTTCTCTGATTACTGCTTTGGCAACACAAGGGCTCTCACCACCTGTCTCTGTGAAGATTTAGTAGCAGGTGGGATATGCAAGAAAAAGAAGAAATAATTAACAGAGGGGAAGAGGGAAGTACTGAGAAAAAGGAAAGAAGGAGAAAGAAAAAATAGAAATTAAAAAAAAAAAAAAAACTGGTGCAAATGTTAGCCACCAAACACTGCTGCAGCAAGAGCATGAAGCTCACTTTAGGGGGAGTGCACACCACCATCTACAGAGGGGTGTGAGCTACCACAGAGGGGTGAGTGGAGTCAAAAAGAAAAAACAAGATAGTGAGAAGAGAAAGAAACAAAAGAAAAGAAAGAAGAGGAAAACAAGCAGCAGAAGAAGAAAAACTAAGAAGGAAAACAGAAAAAAGAAAAGGAAGAAAAAAAGCAGCACAGCACCAGAGAAAGTGCCAGCTACCAAGCATGCCTGCACAAGAATGCAGCACTCAGTCCCCTGGATCATGTACCTCAAACCAGGGAGGGGAAGGGCAGGTACTGCTGTGTTGGTATTGAGGAAGGGACTCCCAGTCTTCAAGATCAAAAAGAAAAGGAGCAAGAGAAGAGGAAAGACAAGAAAATGGGTGAAGATGGGAGAACAAAGCAAAAAGATAAAGAAAAAGGGGGGAAATGGCATAGAACCAGCAGTGAGGGTAGTTTGACCAGCTGCCAGGTGTGTGTTGGTTGGGAGGGCTGCATCTTTAGTCACTTGGAGATTGTGAGGGTTAAGGGGAAGGAGACAGCACTCTGGTAGCCTGATCTCTGATTTGGGTGCTGGTGCTGTCTTGAGCAAGTGGAACTTGTTACCTGGTTCCTGCTTGGATTGGAACACTGCTTCCAATAATTGAAAATGGCTGAGCTGTGCTCTTTGGCAGTTTACTACTTCTTGTTCATTGTTTTTGTTCAGTTTCTTCCTTTCATCAGTATTTGATCTACCCCTTTATCCTTCCCAATGATGCTCTGGGATCCAGGATGTCATCCACAGTCATTTCCCTTGTTTTATTAAGTCTTTGTTTTAGAGGTTCTAGATAGTGTATGCCTAATCTGCCATGTTGGATCCTCTTCCAGGCCCTGGAAGTCTTCTTAAAGCCAAATAATCGTTTAGGTTAAATAGTAAAAAAATCTCTGCCTTGAGTATTACACTCTTTTAAGAACTATCTTATGGGATCAAAGTGACAACAGCAACTCAAAAGATTAGGTAGGAATTTTCAGGGGCAGTAAGTTTATGTTAATGGGGGAAGAACAACTCAGAAAAGAAGGATGAAAATAGTTGCACAAATCAAAGAATATAATCAATGTCATGAAATTGTACATGTAGAAATGGTTGAACTGGTGAATGTTTTGGTGTGCATATTGTCAACAGCAAAAAAATAAAATTAAAATACACTTTATTTATATATAGAAGCTCTGGTGGTATAGTGGTTAAGGCATTTGGCTTAAGGCAAGAGGCTGGTGGTTCAAACCTACTAGCCACTCCATGTGAGAAAGGTAGGGCAGTCTGCTTTTGTAAAGATTTAGTCTTGGAAACCCTATCAGGAAGTTCTACTCTGTCCTATAGGGTTGCTATGAGTTAGAATCTACTCAATGGCAGTGGGTTGGTTTTATAAATGTGTGTGTGTGTGTGTTTTATTTTCCCTTTCAATTAGAACACAAACTTAAAATTGGACCAGTGGCCTCTAGAAGATTAAGAAAAGGTAAACCTCAATGGTTTAAAATTATATTATTCACTAAATTTGCAAGTTGTGTGTCTCTGCCTCAAGACTCCTGTGAATCTAGTATTTAGGAAATTTATTAAAATTTAATGTGTGGAATAAAGAATTGTTGCTGCACCTGAAAATAAAATGGTTGTGCTTAAGAGTTCTATTCTATCAGTGGTCACTTGACTGTTCTTGTTAGTTGCCCTCGAGTCAATTCTGCCTCATGGTGAACCCATGTGCTACAGAATAGAACAGATTCATAGGGTTTTCTTGCATGTAATCTTAACAGAAGTAGATTGCCAGGACTATCTTTCATGGTACCCCTGGGTAGGTGCAAACTACCAACCTTTAGATTAGCAGCTAAGCACAAAAAACTTGTACCACCTAGGGACTTTTTAGTCACTTGACTATATTGGACATTTCTGTTGCCTTTCTGATAACACAAAAATCATTAACTTTGAGTATTCAACAGCTTTCCCTCTCCTTCCCCTACTTAATACGGCATCTGTATCTACTTGCATATATTACTTTATACTCCTTAGCTGGCACTTAGGGCCTGAACAATTTGGCTTCAATCTTCTTTTCTGTTTCTCTATTTAGTAACTTTCTTAAGTCATGTGTCCCTTAGACTGGTTCAGTAATTCTCCCTTTGTCCTTTCTTCCTTGTACAGTTTTATTAACAATGGCACACCCATCGATAAGGCCCTTCCCCGTGTTCTCTACCCATGCTAAGCCTATCTATACCCCATCTCTATAAACGTCTCACCCTACCATTCCTTCTGAAGTCAGGGACACTGTACTTCTGAGCATTGACAGAAGTATTGCTTGAGGAATTCTTTCACTAATATGCATTGTAACATTTCTTTTATTGATGTCTTAAATTATTCAAATACTTTATTTTTACATAACATATCACATATTTTCCTTTTTATAATGTCTTCAGCACTTAGCACCAAATGTACAATGATATGAAGGTCATGATAATTGTTTCAAAGGTAAGTTAACTGATTAGAATAGCAAACATTATTAACATCACATTAATAAATCTTGGACAGTCTGATTTTTCTTTTCACTACTTATTGTGCCTGATGTTCCAAAAGTCTTAACTAGTGAAGAGGCTTAAATAAGAAAAGTTAAGGTCAAGGCTAAACCTCCTCAGAAACCAAATAGGATAATCACCTTGAGATGATGCTTCTTCTCAAATTCATACTGTAATCATCACCTCTCTGCTACTTTGTAATGAAGGAGGATAACAGAGAAATCCCCACAATATTGTAAAGGCTTAAGGGATTTTCTTTGGAGGATAACTGGCACAAAAGGTAACCTCAGAAATCAAAGACTAAGAGAGTTAAATCAGATGTCCAGCAAAATACAGAAGATACACATTTTATATATGCAATATTTGAGTATTTATAAAAGAGAATAGTTATCTCCAAAATCACCATGAGTTACATGGTGATTACAAATCATGTCAAACTAAATACATTTTATTTTTATTGGACCCTCACACTGTAAAATCAGGGAAACTCCATAGGTAAAGTAAAAAAATGACTTTTTAAAAAAGATACTGATGTATTTTTTATAATATCTTTGCGGACAAAATAGAAACATATGGAATAGAGTGAAATCTTATACATAATTAACTTATTCAGTCAACGCATGGAAAGACAGAGAAATGAAAATTTAATAGTGATAGGTGGAAAAGAGTGTCAATTATCAGAGAATTGTTGTTGTTGTTATTTGCCGTCGAGTCTGCCCCGACTCATAGCGACCCCTCCTTGGGTTTCCGAGGCAGTTATCACTACGGAAGTAGGATTGCCCAACCTTCCTTCCGAGGAGTGGCTGGTGGGTTT
>NW_006921640.1:13180616-13183946 GCF_000298275.1 Orycteropus afer afer | reverse complement strand
AGGAGTGGCTGGTGGGTTTGAACCGCCAGCCTTCTGGTTAGCAGTCAAGTGCCTTAGCCACTATGCTACCAGAGCTCCTTGGGGTGGATTTGCTTATATTCTAAGCAAGATAATGTTTCTGGAGGAGAGAGAATGTGAGTATCTGTGTGGCCTTGAGGCTAATTGCAGCAATGGGGCTGTAGTGCATCCCACTAAAAATAACCTAAGGAAAATAGGTCAATGATGGAATTGATATGGAAATATGTAGATATATGTAGATAAATGGTTCTGTGCAGAGCAAAGGTGAACTACAGTGGTCACGGAAGCTTGGTACTATCTCCCTCAAGCAAAACTTCATTGAGGAGCATAGTTGAACAAACACTTTCAACTATAGTTCCAGGCACAAAATGGTGTTTACACTGGAAAACATTTCTCCTGGGCTGACCCCAGCATGATGCGGGTCCCAGCATCAGGTGATTCCTGCCTCTAATAGGCAACCTTTGCTCACTGAGTTTCTATTAGCCTGTCTATGACATTTTTAGAAGTATAGTAGGGCCTGAGGCTCTTCCTACTCAGTCCTTCTTTCTTCTTTCTTTTTTCCCACAAATGTCAGACCTACATCATAGTGTACAGAATCTTACTCCATTTGTCTCCCCATGACCTGTCACAAAGTATTTCCCCAATCTCTTGCATATCTTTTCTCATCTTGGCATCTGTTTCTTGGAAAACCTGAACTGATATAAGGTATGTTTAATGTAATTATCAATATGATTTGCTTTACTAAAATGCCATATTTTTATTATTTACCAGTCATATGTTGAATTGTTTAATTTGATATTTTGAGATTTAGTTATTTTACTATTTTTTTTTTTCTTTTCATCTAAGTTCCATCATCTGTGTTATTTCTGGCAATGTTTCTATGGATCTATTTTTCTCCTAGTTATGGACTGCATTTTTCTACTTTTTTTATATATGCTCTGATGGCCTAATGCATTTGACTGCTAACCAGAAGGCTGTCAGTTCAAACCCACCAAACACTCCTTGGAAGGAAGACTGGGCAATCTACTTCCGTAGAGACACTGTCTTGGAAATCCAAGGAGGACTCACTATGAGTCAGATTCGACTCAACAGCAGTGAGTAATTTTTGATTGATTGTGGAACATTGAGTATTTTACCTTATTGGTTGCTAGATTTTGTTGTAATTCTTCTCAGAGTAATTTTCTCTGTAGCATGGGTAATTTACTTGGAAACAACAACATTGAAAGGAAAATTTTATGTTTGATTGGACTTCCAGCACAGAAGGAGACAAAAATAAGAACAAATTTTCAAAGACTTGCTGGTAAATAACTTCCCTAATGTCATGAAAGATGAAAAGATAACCATCCAAGAAGGTCAGTGAAGCCCATACAAGATAGACCCCAAAGAAAATCACCAAGGTATATCATATTCAAACTTTTTATAACCAAAGACAACAAAATAATCTTGAGGCAGCTCAGGAAAACAAAATGTTACCTACAAACAGGAACAAAGACTAAACTCTGATTTCTCAGCAGAAACCATATAGGGCAGAAGGCAATGGATGACATATATAAAGTCTTGAAAGAAAAAAAATAAAATTGCCAAAGAAGAATTATGTATCTAACAAAACAATCCCTCAAATATGATGGCAAAATTAGGACACTTCCTGATAAACAGAAATTAAGGGGTTTCTAAAAAACAGACCAACTTTACAAAAAATGCTAAAGGAACTCTTTTGGATAGAGAAGAGAAGACAACAAACTATCATTAAGACACATGACAACATCAAACAGAAACCAATTCAGAAAAAGAACCCTCAAAATTAAAATAGGCTTACAAGACTGAAATAAAGAACTAGAGTGTCAATCAGTAAACAGCAACAACTACAAAGCAAAAAGAGAGAATAAATGGTATAATTACAGAACTTCCAAGCAGAGAGAAAGTCAAGAATGTAACAACACAGAACAGACTCTTTCATATTTGTCACTGTTGTTGTTGTCTTCAAGTTGGCCCCCACTCTTAGTGACCCTATGTACAACAGAACAAAATACTGCCCAGCCCTGTTGCATCCTTACAACAATTTCTACGCTTGAGCCCATCATCACAGACACTGTGCCAATTCATCTCATTGAGGATCTTCCCCTTTTTCTCTGACCTCTACTTTACCAAGTTTGATATCCTTCTCCAGGGACTGGTCCCTTCTGACAACATGACCAAAGTAAAGGGATGAAGATTGACCATTCTTTCTTCTAAGGAACACTCCAGCTGTAATTCCTCCAAGACAGATTTGTTCATTCTTCTAGGAGTCCATAGTACATTCAATATTCTTTGCCAACAGCACAATTCAAATGCATCAACTCCCTGTGGTCTTCCTTATTCATTGTCCAGCTTTCACATGCATATGAGGCTATTGAAAAGACAATGGCTTGGATCAGGCTCACCTTAGTCTCCAAAGTAATATATTTGCTCTTTAACATGTTAAAGAGGTCTTCTGCAGAAGATTTGCCCAGTGCAATATGTCATTTCATTTCTTGACACTGTGTCCATGAGCATTGTGGATCTAAGTAAAATGAAATTCTTGGTAACTTCAATCTTTTCTCTGTTTATCATGATGTTGCTTATTGTTCCAGCTGTGAGGATTTCTGTTTTCTTTATGTTGAGATATAATCCATGCTGAAGTCTGTAGTCATTGATCTTCATCTGTAAGTGCTTTGAGTTTTATTAACTCTCAGCAAGCAAGATGGTGCCATCTGCATATGTTAGAAGGTTAATGAGTCTTTCTCCAATACTGATCTTTCAGTTCTTCATCATATAGTCCAGCTTCTCAGATTTGTTCAGCATGCAGATTGAATGAGCATGGTGAAAGTATACAACACTGACACACATCTTTCTTGACTTTAAACTATGCAGTGCAGTGCACCCTGTTCTGTTCATATCATTGCCGCTTGATCTATGTACATGTTCCTTCTGAGAACAACAAAGCATCCTGGAATTCCCAATCCTTGCAATTTTATCCATAATTTGCAATGATCCACACAGTTGGATACCTTTTCATGGTCAGTAAAACACAGGTTAACATCTTTCTGTTATTCTTTGCTGTCAGCCATAATTAATCTGACATCATCAATCACAGCTCTATTTCCGTAACTAATTTTGAATCCAGCTTGATTTTCTAGCAGTTTCCTATCAATATACTACTGCAACTATTTTTTAATTATCTTCAAAAAACTTTTACTTACATGTAATATAAATGATATTGTTCAACACTTTCCACATTCTGTTGGATCACCTTTCTTTGAAATAGACTGGATATCTTTTGGTCAGCTGGCCAGG
>NW_006921640.1:13149235-13177076 GCF_000298275.1 Orycteropus afer afer | reverse complement strand
CAGGAGGTGTGGGTGTAGTTGTGTCTTATGGGAACTGTTGTTGTCTCTCACTCAATCAGACACAAATTACAATCAAATAACCTTCAAAAAAACTTGTCAGTCTTGCAGGTCCCAAGTGTCTTTGGGGTTGCTGGAAAGCAGAACGTGTTCTTAAGGCCCAGGAATCTGCAAGAGTGCTGTCTCTTTAAATATCCACAATAGTCAAGCCGCTTTTTAAACCTTCAAAATGGTGGTGCCCTCTGGACTGGCAAAAGTCCACACATAGCATCAGTTCTTGATCATATACTACCTCTTGAAATAGTTGAACTTTTTAATATAGTGACTCTTATGACTTCTATCTTCTTTTGGTGCTTCCTGCATCTTTCAGTATTTTGCACAGAGAATACTTCAATATCACAACTCGATGCATTAAGTTTTTCTTAAATTCTTTCATGTTTAGAAATGCAGAGCATGTTCTTCCTTTTTTGACTTTCTAACTCCAAGTCTTCATGCCTTTGATAATAGCTTACTTTGTCTTCTGAAGACACCCTTTGAAATCTTCTGTTCAAATCTTTTACTTCATCATTTCTTCCATTCCCTTTAGCTACTCTCCATTCATGAGCAAGTGTCAGTCTCTTCTGATCTCTATTTTGGTCTTTTCCTTCTTTCCTGTCTTTTTAATGACTCTGCTTTGTTCATGTATGGTGTTCTTAATGTCATCCCAGTCATCTGGTCATTGATCACTGGTGTTCAATACTTCAAATATGTTCTTCAGATGATTCCTAAATTCAGATGGGATATCCTCGAGATCATATTTTGGGTCTCATAGATTTGTTTTAATTTTTCTCAGCTTCACTTTAAAGTTTCATATGCACAATTGATGGCCTGTTCCACAGTCAGCTCCTGGCCTTGTTCTGATTGATGATACTAAGCTTCTCAATTGTCTCTTCCCACAACTGTAGTAGATTTGATTCTTGTGCATTCCATCTGGTGAGGTCACATGTATAGTTGCCATGCATTTTGTGGATAAAAGGAATTTGTATTGAATAAATCATTGATTGGTCTTGTAAAATTATATCATACAATCTCTGGCTTCTTTTCTATCCCAAAGGTTGTATTTTCCAGCTCCTGATGATTCTTCCTTGTTTCCAACTTCTGCATTCCAATCAGTAATAGTCAATACATCTTGATTGCATGATTGATCAAATTGAGGCTGCAGAAGTTGGTAAAAATCTTCAATGTCTTCATCTTTAGCTTTAGTGGTTGGTGTTCAAATTTAAATAATAGTTGTATCAACTGGTCTTCCTTGTAAGTATATGGTTATTATCCTATCACTGATAGCATTGCACTTCAGGGTAGATTTTGAAATGTTTTTTTCTAATGTGACACCATTCCTCTTTAATTTATCGTTCCCAGCACTGTAGACCACATTGTTTTCTGATTCAAAATGGCCAACACCAGTCCACTTCAGCTCACTGATGTCTTGGATATCAATCTTTATTTGTTCCATTTCATTTTTCACAACTTCCAATTTTCCTAGATTCATATTTTGTATGTTCCCTATTCTGATTATTAATGGATCTTTGCAGTTGTTTTTTCCCATTATGAGTTATGCCACATCAGAAAATGAAGGTTCCAAAAGCTTTAGTCCATCCATGCCATAAAGTCAACTCTACTTTGAGAAGGCAACTCTTCCTCAGTCATATTTTGAGTGTGTTACAATTTATGGAGTTCATCTTCCAGCAGGATATCAGACTTTGTTTCACTGCTATTAATAAGATTTTCAGTGGCCAATTTTTTCAAAAGTGGACCTGGCCACATCCTTCTTCCTAGTCTCTCTTAGTCTGGAAGCTCCACTGAAACCTGCCCACCATGGGTGGTCCTGCTGGGATTTGAAATACTAATGGCATAGCTTCCAGAATCACAGAAACACGCAAGCCAGTATGACAAACTGACAAGTGAATGGTGTGTTTCATACCAAGAAGAAAAAATAATAATTACAAGGTAATCCCAAAGGAAATAAATAAGATACTGCCTCGGAAACCCAAGGAGGGGTCGCTATGAGTCTGGGCCGGGCCGACTTGATGGCAAATAACAACAACAACCAAGTAAGAAAGAAGATATTTGTAGAGATTTAATAAACACAAAATCAACAACAATGAAGCAAATGAAAAGAAAATCATAACAAAATGGATTCCTCACAGAAAAATATTTGGAACAAAGAAATCATCAATACCACAATAAATTAAAAAAAAAAAAAGATTGACAGCAGTAAAGCCATTCCTATCATTAATTACCCTGAATGTCAATGAATTAAATGCACCAGTCAAGAGAAAAAGAGTGGCAGAATGAATACAAAAACAGGACACATCAATATGCTATTCACAAGAGACTCACTTTAGACACAAAGATAAAAATAAATTAAAACTCAAAGTCTGCAAAAAGCATGTTAAGCTAATGGCAATCAAAAAAGAGGAGGAGTGGCAATATTGATTTCTGATAAAAGAGATTTCAAAGCAAAAACTAACATAAATGACGAGGAAGAACATTATATAATGATAAAAGAGTCAATCTAGCAAGAAAATATAACCATTATAAATATCTATGTAACCAATGAAAGAGTGCCAAAATACATAAAGCAAATATTAACAGAATTGAAAAGAGAAATAGACAACTCCACAATAACAGTAGTAGACTAACACACCAGTTTCAATGAAGGACAGGACAACTAGAAGGAAACTCAACAAAGATACAGAAGATCTCAACAACTCAATTAACCAACTTGACTTCAAAAACATATACAGACTACTCAACCCTACAAAAATTCACACTTTCTTTTACAATGCACATGGATCATTCTTCAAAATTGACCATATATTAGGCCACAGAGAAAGCCTCAGTAAATTTAAAAATATCTAAATATTACAAAGGATCTTCTCATGTTGCATCCTATAAAATT
This sequence comes from Orycteropus afer afer, assembly GCF_000298275.1. Lineage (NCBI taxonomy): Eukaryota > Metazoa > Chordata > Mammalia > Tubulidentata > Orycteropodidae > Orycteropus > Orycteropus afer. Next base: position 13,174,138 of record NW_006921640.1, on the reverse strand, counting down.
ATAAATCAATAATAGGAGGATCAAGGGGAAAAAAATTAAGTACATGGAAATTGATTGATACCCTGCTTAAAAAAAAAAAACAAACTACTAGGTCACAGTAGAAATAAAATGTGGGGAAAAAAAAATCCTAAAAGCAAATAAGAATGAAAGCATAGGGAAACCTTTGGGGCACTGCCAAAGCAGTACTCAGAGGTCAATTTATAACAATAAATGAGCACATCAAAAAAAAGTTCCAAGACCACTGTCTTAATCCAACAACTTTTTGTCCAGGGGGACAAAAGCCTACAGTTTCCAGAAGAAAAGAAATAATAAAGATTAGAGGAGAAAGAAATATAACAGAAAAACAATAGAAAGAATCAACAAGACTATAAGTTGATTCTTTGAAAAGATTGACAAGCCACTTCTTAAGGTAAGGAAAGAAAGGTGTAAATAACACAAAGAAGAAATGAAACTGGCAACATCACAACAGAACCAATTGAAATAAGAAGATAATAACAGAATATTATGAAAAATTGTACTCCAACAAATTTGAAAGCCTAGAAAAAATGGTCAAATTTCTAGAAAAATATGACCAACTTAAGCTAACACAGACTGTTAGAAAATTTGAATAGGCCCATAACAAAACAAGAAATTGAACAGGTCATTAAAAATCTGCCAGCAAAAAAAGTCCTGGCCCAAATGACTTCACTAGAGAATTCAAACAAAATTTAGAAAAGAGCTGACATTAATTGTACTTACAGTATTCAAGAACATAGAAGAGAATGGAATACTCTCAAATTCACTTTATGAAGCAAGTATAACTCTGATACCAAAGTCAGGCAAACACACCACTAAAAAAGAAAATTATAGACGAATATCCCTCATGAATACAGATGCAAAAATCTTCATCAAAATCCTAGCCAACAGAATGCAACACTATATCAAAATTTAAAAACAAATAAATAAATAAAAATACAAAATGACCAAGTGGAATTCATACCAGTTATGCAAGTATGACTCAACATTAGAAAACAGTCAATGTTACCCGCTACATAAATATAATAAGTAAAGGAACCATAAGATCATATCAATCAATGCAGAAGAGGCATTTGATAAAATCCAACACCCATTTCTGACTAAAAAAAAAAAAAAACCTCTCAGAAAATTAAGAGTAGAAGCAAAATTCCTCAACATAATTAAAGGCATATATGCAAAACCAACAGCCAACATTATTCTCAATAGAGAGAGACTGAAAGCATTCCCTTTGTGAATAAGAACCAAACAAAGATGCCCTCTATCACCACTTCTATTCAACATTTTATTGGATGTCCTAGCCAGGGCAATAAGTCAAGAAAGAGAAATAAAAGACATCTAAATTGGTAAGGAAGAAGTAAAACTATCCCTATTTGCAGGTGATATGATTCTACACATAGAAAAATCCCACAGACTCAGCAAGAAAACTACTAGAACAAATTGAAAGATTAACCAAAGTGGCAGGGTACAACATATGAAAATCACTTGGATTCTTCTACATCAACAAAGAGAACTATGAAAAGGATATAAGGAAAATAATATAATTTAAAATAGCTACCAAAAAAGATAAAATACTTAGGAATAAATATAACCAGGGACACAAAAACCTATACAAATAAAAATACCAAGCACTACTACAAGAAACTATAAGAAACCTACATAAATGGAAGAAAATACCATGTTCATGGATAGGAAAACTGAACATTGTGAAAATGTCAATACTATCCAAAGCTATCTATAAATATAATGTAATCCCAATCCAGATTCCATCAACATTCTTTAAGGACATAAGAAAACCAATGACTAATTTTATATGGAAAGAAAAGAAAGCTTGGATAAGCAAAGCACTACTGAAGAAGAACAAAGTAGGAGGTCTCACACTTCTGGTCTCAAAATCTACTATAAAACAATGGTAGTGAAAACAGTCTGGCATTGGGTATAACCACACATAGACCAATAGAACAGAATTGAGAACCCAGAAGTAGAGCCATCCACTTATGAATAACTGATCTTTGACAAAGGGCCAGAATTCATTAAATGGGGAAAAGACAGTCTTTTTAACAAATAGTCCTGGTAAAACAGGATATCCATTTGCAGAAAAATGAAACAAGATCCATATCTTACACATATAGAAAAATTAAACATGCATCAAAAACCTAACTGTAAAATTGAAAACTATAAAGATCATCAAGGAAACAACAGGGGCAAACTTTGAAGCCCTAATAAACAGCAAAAATACACTATCAAGCATAACCCAAAATGAACAAATCAGATTACTGGAGCCTTCTAAAAATTAAATTCTTATACACATCAAGAGACTTCACCAAAAGAATAAAAAGAGAACCTACAGATTGGGAAAAAAAAATATTTGTCAATGACATATTCAACAAAGGATTTATCCCTAAAATTTATAGAAAACTTCAATACCTCAATACAAAAAGATTAACAATCCAGTTTAAAAATGGGCAAAGGCTATGTATGAACAAACACTTAAACAAAGAAGGTATTCATGCAGCCAACCAGCACAAGAAGAAATGCTCAGTATCATTAGCCATTAACCCATACCCTGTCATCGAGTTGATTCCAACTCATAGCAATCCTACAGGACAGAATAGAACTGCCCTATAGGGTTTCCAAAGCTATAAGTCATTATGGAAGGCTTCATCTTCCTCCCACAGAACAGCTGACGGGTTTGAACCACTGACCTTTTTGTTACCAGCCAAATGCTTTACCCAAACTGTACCACCAGAGCTCCTTCATTAGCCATTAGAGAGATGGAAATCAAAGTGACACTGAGATATCATCTCACCCTAGTAAAAATAGCAAAGTTCAAAAAAGAAAAAAAAAAAAAAAACAAATGCCAGTGAGGGCTTGGAGAGATTAGAACTCTCATACCCTGCTGCTGGTTGTTGTTGTTAGGTGTCATCAAGTTGGCTCCGACACATAATGACCCTATGTACAACAGAATGAAACACTGCTTGGTCCTGTGCCATCCTCACAATCCTTGCTATGCTTGAGTGAATCATTCATTATAGCCACTGTGTCAGTCCATCTCATTGAGGGTCTTCCCTTTCATCGCTGACCCCCTACCCTGCTGGTAAGACTGTACAATGGTGCAAATACTATAGAAAAAGGTAAGTCACTTCCTTAAAAAGTTGAAAATAGAAATAATATTTGATCCGGTAATCCTACTACCAGGGATATATCCTAAAAAATTGAGAACTGGGATACAACTAGATATATGCACACCCATGTTCATCACAGCACTATTCACAATAGTGAAGAGATGGAAGCAACCTAAGTGCATCAATATAGAAGCAATATACAAATTGTTAAATATTAATTAATATTATACCATAAATCCATAAAAATACATAAACTATAGATACACTCATCAACATGGATGAACCTTAAAAATACATTATTAAGTGAAAGAAACAAAGTCACAAAGGAAAAAATACTGGATGATTCACTTGTATAAATTTCAAAGCCAGGCAACGGCAAACTAGTCTTTAGAGGGTAAACTATAGAGAAGACAATCCATAGAGATAAGCAAAAACAAGGGATTACACTTCTTTGGTGGTAGTGTGTCTGATGGGAAAATGGCAATACGGAAAATTTCTGCTTGCTCTGGGTGAGTTACTTTGTAATTATTTTATTTTTTAAACTGTACATATGTTTTATACACTCTTCTACATGTATAAAATAACTCACAAGGACAAAAACAAGCACCCAAAAATCAAATTGATATTGGATTTAAATCCTCAACCATCAGTATGAATGGAAGATGCAGCATATCATTAAGGAAGCCCAAGCCTACTGTCATCAAATCAATCCTGACTCAACAGTGCTGCAGTAGGACAGAATAGAACTGCCCCATAAGGTATCCAAGGCTATAAATCTTTAGAGTAGCAGACTGCCACATCTTTCTCCCATGGAATGGCTAGTGAATTTGAACCACCAACCTTTTGGTTAGCAGCCAAATGCCTTAGTCACTGTACCACCAGAGTTCCTTCCTCATAATTAAGAAAATGCCTTATTTACTTTTTTCTTCATATGTCTCACTGCTTTGGCTTTCTTTAAGTACTAATTATCTAGTTTGTGTTGCTGCCTATGCATTTTAATAGCTGTTCACTGATCTAGTCTGACCTTCTGTTCAGTAATTTTGAATAGTCAGCAGGAGACATTAAATTACATCAAGATAAAATGCATTATGTAATATTGTAAAAAGTAAGGTAAGATGATGTTAGGGCTTGCAAAGAAGCAAAATGTAAATGAGGCCTTTTGGATACAAGATGTATCTTTAATTGGAACAGAAATGTCACACAACTCAAGTGCAATGGTCTTGGGGGAGAAAGACTAAGAACATCCTACACTTTTCTGCTCCCAGCATCTGAATTGATATCCCATTAATAATTGTCTTAGGTTTGTATTTCAGTTCTGACTGCAGGTACACAATTTGGCAAATTAATTTCAGAAAGACTACTGACAAACAGTTTTATTATGTATGGAAAAATTATTTGAGGAATTAACTAAGGTAGAGTCAGGACTTGAAACCAGATCTCTCAAATTTCAAAAAATTTGTTGTCAACCATCATGGCAGAAAATCTGCTAACAGAGTTCTGGATGATTTCAGAGCCATCTATTCAATCACCTTCTGAGGCCACATTCAAGTTATATAAATTTAATTCGGAATATAATGGAAACAATAGTAATTGTTAAGGAGCTCTAGTGGCATAGTGCCTGAGAAATTTGACTGCTAACCAGAAGGTTGGCGATTCAAACCCGCCAGCCACACCATGGAAGGAAGACTGGGCAATCTACTTCTGTAAAGATTTACTGCCTTAGAAACCCAAACAGGGTCACTACAAGTTGGAATCAACTTGATGGTGGTGAGTTTGATTTGGTATTTTTTATGGTACTTGTTGCTTATTGGTTTCATTGTGAGGATTTTTGTTTTCTTTGTATTGACATGTAAACCATATATTTGATCTTCATTAGTAAATGTTTCAAGTCCTCTTGACATTCAGCAAGCAAAGTTGCATCATCTGTATACCTCAAGTTGTTAATGAGTCTTCTTCCAGTCCTGATGTTGCATTATTCTTCGTATACTCCAGTTTATCAAATTATTTGCTCAGCATACAGATTGAATAAGCACAGGAAAAGGAAGCAGCCCTGACGCACACCATCCTTGATTTTAAACCGTGTAGTATCCTCCCCCTTTTTTTTAACTTGTATTCACAATCAATACCCATGAAAGCAGCAGTCAAGAAATCAAAGGACATACTACACTGGGCAAATATGCCGCAAAAGATCTCTTTAAAGTGTTAAAGAACAAAGATATCACTTTGATGACTAAGGTGAAACTGACTCAAGCCCTGGTATTTTCAACCGCCTGATACATATGCAAAAACTGGACATTGGATAAGGAAGACCTGAGAAGAATGCCTTTGAATTATAGTGTTAGCAAGGAATATTGCATATATCTGCAATATGCAGAAAATGCACCCTTGCTCGCTGAAAGTGAAGATGACTTGAAGCACTTACTGATGAAGATTAAAGACTACAGTCTGCAGTATGGATTACACCTTAACATAAAGAAAACAAAAATCTTCACAACTGGGCCAATAAGCAGCATCACTATAAATGGAGAAAAGATTGAAGTTGTCAAAAATTTCATTTTACTTGGATCCACAGTCAACACTTATGGAACTAGCAGTCAAGAAATCAGATGTTGTATTGCACCGGGCAAATCTGCTGCAAAAGACCTCTTTAAAGTGCTGAAAAGCAGCAATGTCACTTTGAAGACTAAGGTGCATCTAACCCAAGCCATGGTATTTTCAATCACCTCATATGCATGTGAAAGCAGAACAATGAATAAGAAAGACCCAAGAAGAGTTGATGCCTTTGAATGGTGGTGTTGGCAAAGAATACTGAAAATGTCATGGAGCCAGAAGAATGAACAAATCTGTTCTCGAAGTGCAGCTGCAATGCTTTTTAGAAAGGAGAATGGCCAGACTTCACCTCACAACTTTGGTTATGTTGTTATTCTCATTCCCTGGAGAAGGATGTCATGTTTGGTAAAGTGTAGGGTCACTGAAAAAGGGGAAAACCCTCAATGAGATGGATTGACACAGTAGCTGCAATGATGGGCTCAAGTATAACAAAGATTGTTAGGATGGCACATGACCAGGCAGTGTTTTGTTCTGTTGTACATGGGGTCACTATGAGTCAGAGCTGACTTAACGGTGCCCAACAACAACATTGAATATACCAGAGACTGCCAGAAGAGTGAACAAAGCTGCCTTGGAAGAAGTGTAGCCAGAATGCTCCTTAGAAACAAGGATGGAGAACTTTATCTCATATACTTGGGCCTATTATCTGGAGGGACCAGTCCCTGGAAAGGGACATCATGCTTAGACAAGTAGAGGACCAGCAAAAGAGAGAAAGCCCTCCAATGAAGTGGATTGACACAGTGGCTGCAACATTGGGCTCAAGCATAGCAATGATTGTAAGTATGGCACAGGACCAGGCAGTGTTTTGTTCTGTTGTACACAAGGTCACTATGAATCAGAACAAACTCAATGCCACCTAACAACAATAATAGCATAACAGTTGTAGAATTCTCCCCTTTCATGCAGGAGACCTAGGTTTAATCCCCAGCCAATATAACTCATTTTCAGCCACCACTCATCTATCAGATATAGAACACTTCGCAGAAGTCATTCTGTCAGTGTCAGTCATCTATCAGTGAAGGCTTGCATGTTGCTATGATGATGGATGGTTTTCAACAGAGCTTCCAGACTAAAATGACATAGGAAGAAAGGTTTGGTGATCTACTTCCAAAAAGCAGCCTATGAAAGTCCTGTTTCACATCAATCCGATCCACAGTCTGTCATGGGGATGGTGCAGGACCATGCAGTAAGTCTTTCCATTGTGCACGGGATCACCATGAGTCAGGGGCTGACTCAAAAGCAGCTAACAACAAATCTCAATTGTTTAGAATAAAATCTGCTCTCTCTAAACGAACCCAAAAATAAAATAGAAATGATTTCAAAACTACAATCAAATTTCTGTTGAAATATTTCTGCAGTGCAAGTCCAACAACAAAAAGTGTGATATCATGGAAAGTAACTAGGACCAGGGTCAGCAGACTTTATCAATTGTGTGACCTTGGGCAAGTAATATAACTTCTCTATATATAATTTTTCTAATGTGAAAGATGTAATCATACCTGCCAACCCAACCTCACACTGGATGGACCAAATGAGATAGAGAATATGGAAATGGTTTGTAAAATGAAAATCATCCTGCAAATGTTTTACTAGTATTATAAAGACAAATGGGGAAGGTGTTTGATATTTCTGCTATTTAAAATCTTCAGACATTCTGTTCATCTAATACCACTCTCTTCCCAAGAACAGCTCATTTCAGCAGGTTTAATTATTCTAGTCCCTTTATCCCCATCTGTAAAATTTGTAACTCTACAGAGATCCAATTTATGGGGATGTCATCAGAGAAATTATTTGAAAGGCAAAATGACATAGAGGTCATAGAGGCCTGGACTAAAATATTGGTTGTTATCTTCCTCTGTATGACCTTAGATATCTGAAACAGATGATTACTCAAGTCTTATCTAGTCTAAGCTTAATATAAAGAGTACATTGAGATCAGAATCCTGCTGATGGCTCAGCAGTAGAACATATGCTTTGAAGTTTTCTGTAACAATGGTGAAGTGTTGGCATCAACCCAACTCTCACCAGGTCCTTCTGTGTGGGTCATTTTCAAGATGGACCCACCAGCATTAGCAGTTGCAGACTACAGCTACAAAAGAAAGTTTCTTCCAGTAAACCAGATCATATGGGGTCTGAATCCATGACCTTGGCCTCATTAGCTGTGCTCTAACTAGATGAGGTAACAAGCCCAGATGGTAACAAGATATAGAACATTTTGCAGAAGTCATTCTGTACTTGCATAGATGAGAGATGACTTCTGAAAGTGAAATCCTTGATGACACGTGCTGTCTCACCCTTAGGTACTTAGTCTATGGTTTTACAGAAGCAAAAGTAGGAAGACAGATGGTCAAGCTGGAGGGAAGGAAAAAGAGAACAAATATAAAAAGAAGGGAAAATATTGCTTAAAAGAAAACATTAGGATTCTGGCCAATGCCCGGAAATGTGAACTATAATGTAAAGGTTATAAATCTCAAAACATGAGAAACTTAAGCACAGACATTGGCTGTTGCAGTACAAAGCTTAGCAATCAAAATGAAATATCTCTCCTTCAGAAAAACACATTATCATCAAAACAAATTATAGTACACAATTTGCTTGGTAAATATTCATGAAAAGTCTCCAACCATGAAATATGTTTAATGTGAAAGAAAATAATATTGAACCTATGAGTAGTTGGGAAGAATTACAAAGTTAGAAGAGTCAGGGTCGAGGCCATCGGCTGGCTGGGGATATTTCCAGCAGCAGAAACAGAGCTCTTTCCACCTCTTGTTACTAAGGAGATCTCAGAGCCAGTCTATAAATAGCTCCTTGTCATTAGTCCCATCAGAAATGAGGTTCTGCAGCAACGCTGCAGCTCTGCATGCTGCCAAAGGAAATTCAGTCCTGATTTTTTTTTTCTTTCTCTTTCCTTTTTCCCCCCTTGGTGGAAGAAAAAAAAAGAAAAAGAAATATTGTAGGAAAGAAAAAATCGGAGTTGATAGGTAGATCTATAACGGAACACTGTAATGCTTCCACTTCACAAGCTCCTGCAGCTATGAAAATAATGCAGCTACCAGTGTTAAACTAGGTATGAGTTGTAATACTTTCAGAGTTTGCATCTAATGTCTGATTTTTGTGGATCCATAAAGAAAGTATCAGCACAGTAATTTGATATCTTTCCATTTTTAAAATAAGCCCTAATTCACTTGATAAATTTCTTAACACCGAAGGCATTCTCATGTAATAGAATTTTTTAAAAAAATTATCAGTATTCTCATTTTGATAAATTGTAAATTTGCTCCCCCAGACATCTGACCAATTTTGCCTCCTTTCCCCTACTCTCTGTTTCCATTTTCTTTTGAATGGGTTCCCATGAAATAACTAAGTAACTTGAGAATATTAGTTTATTTCAACAGATTTACATAACAGTTTTTGGGAAAAGGACTGTCTTACAACATACCGAACACCATTCCAATAGGCAGTTTTATGAAAATTGCTTATTTAGAACTTGTAAGCCTAGTCTTTGGTAAATTTATGATTGGATGAACCTGACTAATATTTGTCCCTTTATTCCCTTGTCTTTGGAACTCGTATACATGTGGTCATGTGGTCATGTCTAGTAACCCATAGGATCAGCTCACCTGAGCCTGATTAAGGCATTTTGTTCTCTGCTCTCCTCTTCCCCAAAGCAAAATTTAACTATTCCCAAATTAATCTGTAAAGTCAATGCAAGCAAGGTACATTAGGATTGAAGCATAGATTATAAAATGCACCTGGAAGAGTGAAGATGCAATATCAAACCAAAACCAAATCCACTGCCATCGAGTCAATTCCAACTCATAGCAACCCCTATTGGGTTTCCGAGGTTGTAAATCTTTATGAAAGCAGATTATCCAGTCTTGCTTCCATGGAGTGGCTGGTGGGCTTGAACCACCAACCTTATGGCTAGTAGTCAGATGCCTTAGTCAGTGTGCTATGAATATGCCAACAAAATTTTCAAAAACTCAAAAATAAATAAATAAAACCAACTCATTGCCTTTGAGTCATTTCCCACTCATAGCTACCCCCATGGGGTTTTTGAGGCTGTAAACCTTTGTGGAAGTAGATTGCCCTATCTTCCTTCTGCAGAGCAGCTGGTGGGTTTGAACTGCTGACTTTCCAATTAGCAGTTAAATGCCTTATCCACTACGCCACAAGAGCAAAATTTTCAAAGGAAGAATAAAAGGGAAGGTTTTGTTCTATCAAATATCAAAACATGGTATAAAACTACATTGTGCAAAAGAGTAGGCAAGTGTAGACAAATAAATCAATGAGGCAGAGAAAAAGCCCAGAGACATGATTATATACATATATGACTTCAAATGTAAGTGGCATTTCAAATCAGTAGGAAAAGTAGTTGGGCAAAAAAGTAGAAACAATACACATAGGTTCCCAACCACACATTGCACACAAAATTAAGCTTAAAAAATTAGATAGTCAAGTACCAAAATTAGAATTTGAAAAATACTGTAATAATACATAGGAGAATAATGTTATAAACTTTAGGTAGAGTAGGAGAGGAGAAGGTCATGCTAGGCAAGCCATAACACAAGAATCTCCAAAGAAAAACACTAATGTGTTTGACTACATAAATCTTAAATTATTGTGTGGAAAAAAACCAAAAACCAAACCCACTGCCATTGAGTCAGATCTGACTCATAGCGATCCCTCCTTGGGTTTCTGAGACGGTATCACTACAGAATTAGGTTACCCAACCTTCCTTCTGAGGAGTGGCTGGTGGGTTTGAACCACAAGCCTTCTGGTTGGCAGTTAAATGCCTTAGGCACTACACCACCAGCATTCCCATTGTATGGTAAAGGACGTCATAAATAAAGGATAAGTAATATCATAAGAGAAAAATTATATCAAATACATAACAAATAAAATGTTACTACACATGATATAAATCCTATATGCTAGCAACTTTCACGTTTGCATCCAAATTCTTATCATCCCATATCCTAAATTTGGATATCTAAGCCCTTTTTGCACCTTCACAAGGAGCCTAGCAGTCATTGCAAAGTTAACAGGGCCAGAGTAGAATTCTTACTACATTTCACAATACTCAAAGCGATTTTCCTCCAGTCTTTCAGTAAATGACACCACTAATTACCCAGTTGCTCAAGCCCAAATCATAGTAATCACTCTGTTAATCACATCAGGAAATAAATTAATTAACAAATCTTCTCCCTGTCATCTAAGGAGCTTTGTTGGGTAAGGCATTGGGCTGCTAACCAGAAGATTAGTGGTCCAAATCCACCAGCTACTCCACTGGAGGAAGATGAGTCAATCTGTAAAGATTTACAGCCTTGGAAATCCTATGGGGGTTGCTATGAGTCAGAATCTACTTGAGGGCAGTGGGTTTTGTCAGGTTTGACTACCTTCACCTAGAAAACATAGCTGAAATATAGTTAATTTATTATTTTCCACTCAAATGCTAAAACCATTGTTTATCCACTCTCCTCTCTTAGATGGAATACCGAGGATTATTGGTCTATATTCTCTTGGCCATCTAAAATCTGCTGTACAGACACCATAAATAAAGGATAAGTGATATCATAAGAGAAAAATTATATCAAATACATAACAAATAAAATGATACTACACATGATATAAATCCTATATGCTAGCAAATTTCTAGCATCTGCTAGAAAGTCAGATGACCTTCTTAAAGCATAAATCACGTCATGTTTCCTTAGAACCTCCAGAAGGAATGCAAGTCTGTCAATATCTTGATTTTAACTCAGAGAAACTGATTTCATATTTCTGGCCTCCAGAATGTACAAGAAAAATATGTGTTGTTTTAAACCACAGATTTGTGGTGATTTGTTACAACAGCAGTAGGAAACAAATACAGCCTTGCATAAATTTATTTAATTTTTTTAAAGCAGTAATTTTATCTCAAGAAATCTTTCTTATGGAAAGACAAATTCATTTCGTTGTGATGGCTTTATAGTAACTCTTGAAATTGGATGCTGTGATTTCTCCACCTTTACTCTTCTTCAGTATTGTGTTGATTTTCCATATAAACTTCTTCTTTCCATATAAACTTTAAAATCAGTTGTCAATGGCTACAAAATAATAGCTGAGTTTTTTATTGAGATTGCATTCATCTATAGATAAGATGGGAAGAATTGGTATGAATTTTAAATTTATGTATCCAAAATATATTTTCTTTTCTTTATATCTTCCTTGATTTCTTTCATTAGTGTTTTTTGGTTTTCCCCATTCATGTCCTCTATATAGTTTTTAGATTTATACCTATTATTATTATTATTATTATATTGTATGTAGCTGTCCACAATTTGTCTGTCAGTTTGTTGTGCTGTGGTGGCTTGAATGTTGTTGTGATGTTGGAAGCTATGCCACTGGTATTTCAAATGTCAGCAGAGTCAGCCATGGTATAGAAGTTTCAGTGGAGTTTCTAGCCTTGGACAGACTTGGAAGAAGGACTTGGTGTTCTACTTCTAAAAATAATTGGCCAGTGAAAACCTAATGAACAGCAGTGGAACATTGTCTGATATAGTGCTGGAAAATGAGCCTCTCAAGCTGTAAGGTACTCAAATTACTACTGGGGAAGAGTTGTCTCCTCAAAGTAGAATCAATCCTAATAATGTTGATGGAGTAAAGGTTCCTGAGCTTTGATTTGCTGATGTGGCATGACTGGAAATGAAAAATAATAACTGCAGAAAATCCACTAATAATCTCAATGTAGAACATACAAAGCACGAATCTCAGAAAATTGGAAGTTAGCAAAAAATGAAATGGAAGGTTCGAAGATAAATATCCTAGGCATTAGTGAGCTGAAATGGACTTATATTGGCCATTTTGAATCAGAAAATTGTATGGTCTTTTATGCTGAATGACAAATTGAAGAGGAATAGCATAGCATTTGTGGTAGTTCAGTTTGTGTGTCAACTTGGCTGGCCCTGGTTGAGTGGCTGGGCAGCTGGATGCAGTATTCCCCATGATGAAACTGGTAATCAACTCCATGGTGGAATCTACTATGAGCAGCTGAGTAGCTGCCCTAGGGATGTGGTCTGCTTCCTGTATATAAGCTTTGGGGAATGGTCTCTAGCTTATATGTGTGGACCCTGCATGTAGCCTTGTCATTGTTCAGCAGCCTGCCATGCTCTGCCGACCTTAGGACTTACAATGGACTTGAATTAATGTCCTGCCATGTGGTTTGGTAACATCGGGACTGTGCCATTTTATTTGTCGACCTTGGGCTTGTTAGCCTCAGCAGCCAGGAGCTGTCTGAGTGAAGAAAAGCTTCTAACTTCAGTGGGCCAGGAGCTGGAGGTAGAGCTAAAGCCCAAGGATGAGGGACTTTCACCCAGCCCCTAGAGCTTGGTACTTTGAACTTAGACTTATAGCCTCTAAATTGTAAGAATAAATTCCTGTTTGTTTAAGCCATCCCATTTGTGGTATATCTTGTCAGAGTGGTACTGGGTAACCACAACAGCATTCATTGTCAAAAAGAATATTTCAAGATCTATCCTGAATGCAATGCTGTCAGTGTTAGGATAATACACAAATGCCTACAAGGAAACTCAGTTAATAAGACTGTTATTCATCAACCACTAGTGCCAAAACAAACAAACTCACTGCCATTGAGTTGATTCTGACTCATAGTGATACCCATTGGTTTTCTGAGGTGGTAAATCTTTACAGATGTAGATTGCCCTATCTTCCTTTCACAGACTGCCTGGTGGATTTGAACCATCAACCTTCTGGTTAGCAGTTAAATGCCTTAGACACTAGACCACCACAGCTCCAAAACTAGCCACCAGAACTAGTGTCAAAGCTGAAGAAACTGAAGATTTTTACCAACTCCTGCTGTCTGAAATTAATCAAACATGCAGTAAAGATACATTGATAATTACCAGTGATTGAAATGTGAAAGCTGGAAACAAAGAGGAAGTATCTTTAGCTGGAAAATATGGCCTTGGGGATAGAAATGACAACAGAAGTTGCAAAATAGAATTTGCAAGGCCAACGACCTATTCATTAGAAATACTTTTTATCAACAACATAAACAGTAATTATGCGTATGTAAACCTTATCAGATGGAACACACAGGAATCAAATACACTACATCTGTGGAAAAAGACAATGGAGAACTCAATATCATCAGGCTGGTGGTCAACCCCAAAACAGGCAATCAATTACTCACATGCAAGTTTAAGTTGAATCTGAAGAAAAGTCCACAAGAGCAAAAGTATGAGTTGAGTATCTCCCACCTGAATTTAGAGACTCTGTCAAGAACAGACTTGACACATCGAACACTAATGACCAATTAGATAATTTATGGTATGACATCAGGCATGTCATATATGGTAGCATAGTGCCTAAGGCATTTGACTGCTAACCAGAAGGCTGGTGGTTCCAACCCACCAGCCATTCCTCAGAAGGAAGTTTGGGCAATCTACTTCTGTGGTGACACCGCCTCGGAAGCCAAAGGAGGGGTGGCTATGAGTTGGATCCAACTTGACGGCAGAGAGTTTGGTTTTTTTTTTTTTGGTTTTTTAAAAGATCATTACAAAGACTGGAAAGAATCAAAAAAAAAAAAAATGGATGTCAGGAGAGACTCTGAATTTCATTCTTGAATATACAGAAGCTAAATCAAAAGAAAGAAATGAAGAAGTAAAAGAGCTAAACAGAAGATTTGAAAGAGCAGATCCAGAAGACAAAGTAAAGTAATATAATGAAATGTGGAAAGACCTAAAGTTAGAAATCCAAAAAGGAAGAACACTTTCATGGATCTAACTGTGTCCCCTAAAGTATGTGCCAATTTGCTTAGGTCATGATTCCCAGTATTTTGTGATTATCCTGTATTGTGTGATGTGTTGTAAATCCTAAACTCTGCCTACAGTTCATAAGGCCAGATAGATTATATTAAGGAGAATTAGGTTGTGTTTGTTATGTTAATGAGGCAGAATTAGGGTGGTATGCATTACCCTTACTTAAATTACCACCCTTACTCAGGTCATGGCTGTGATCAGATGTAAGGGGAATTTCCCTGTAGCTGGCCTGCATCACCTTTTATGTTACAAGAGGGAAAAGGAGAGAGAAGTGAGCAGAGTGTAAGGGGCCTGACTACTACCAAGAAAGAAGAGCCATGAGTGAAGTATATCTTTTGGACCCAGGGTCCCTGTACTGAGAACCTCGTACATCTGGGGGATGATTAATGCTAAAACACAGGGCAATTTCCAAGGAATACCAGGCCCACAGATATTGAAAGGAGACAAGGATCTTCCTACAGAGATGACAGAAGAGAAAGCACTCTAGTCTTCTGCACTGTTAGAGAATAAATTTCTGTTTGTTAAAGCCATTCACTTTTGATATTTCTTTCATAGCATTACTAGATAACTAAGACAAACAGGTTCCGCATTTTTCAAGCTGAAAGAATGAAAGAGAAAATTTAAGCCTCAAGGCATTACTGAAGGATTCTACGGGGGAAAAAAATTAAATGTCACAGGAGCCATCAGAAGAACACGGAAGTAATACACATCGTCATTGTTCCAATAAGAATTGATCAATGGTCAACCATTTCAAGAGACAGCATAAGATCAAGAACTACCGGTACTAAAGAAAAGAAGTTTTAGTTTCACTGAAGGCATTGGTGAAAAACAAGGTTCCCAGAATTAACAGAAAACCAAATGAGCTGTGTCAACAAACAGATGCAACATTATTTGAAAAGATTTCTCGTACATGTAAGAAGTTTGGAAGACAGTCAACTTGGCCATTCCAAATAAAGACAATCAAACAGAATGCTGAAATTATCAAACAATATAATTATCAAACAATATAACAATAATATCACATACAAGTAAAATTTTCCTCTATTCTTAGTTTGATGAGTTTTTATCATGAATAGGTGTTCAAATTTTTCAACTATTTTTTCTACATCTTTGATCATATGATTTTTTTCTTCTTTAGCCTATTTGTATGATGGGTTACATTCATTATTGTTCAAATGTTGAGCCAGTCTTGCACACCTGGAAAAATTTCCATGTAGTAGTGGTATATAATTCTTTTCCACATTTTAGTTTCAATTTGCTAATACTTTGTTGAGGAATTTTACATCTATGTTAGTAACAAATATTAATCCATAGTTTCCATTTCTTGTAATGCCATTATATTATCTCAGTATTGACCAAAGTAATGCTATTCTCATGAAAGGAGTTAGGAAGTATTTCCTCTATCTTCCATTTTCTGGAAAAGATTGTGGTGAACTAGTATCATTTCTTTCTTAAAGCTATGGTAGAATTCACCAGTGAACCCATCTGGGCCTGATGATTCCTTTGTTGGAAAGGTATTAATTGTTGATTCCACTTTTTTAAATAGTTATAAGCCTACTAAGGAGCTCTGGTAGCATAGTGCCTAAGGCACTTGACTGCTAGCCAGAAGGCTAGTGGTTCAAACTCACCAGCCACTCCTCGGAAGGAAGATTGGACAATCTACTTCTGCAGTGATATTGCCTTGGAAACCCAAGGAAGGGTTGCTATGAGTTGGGTCCGACTCAATGGCAAACAATAACAACAACAAAAAGCCTACTCAGATTTTTTATTTGTCCTTGTGTGGATTTTATTACTTTGTGTCTTTCAGTATAATGGAGATATGAGGCAAGGACTTCTACTTTTTATTTATGTAAAACACATAGGGGTTGCTATGAGTTGGAACTGACTCAACAGCAGTGAGGTTTTTTTGAGTTTATACTGTAGTTCAAAAATTAACTTTAAAGGTATATATATTAGAACAAAAGTCGGCAAACTTTTTTCTGTAACGGCCAGATAATACATATTTTAGGTTTTGTTGGCCACATCTGGTCTCTATCATATATTCTTTTCTCTTTTTGTTTCTGTTTGTTTGTGTTTTTTAGCAACCTTGTAAAAATGTAAAAACTATTCTTAGCTTCTAGTTCATACATAATTAGTCTACAAATTTAGAAGACATTATTGGTAGCCATCTAAACCTTAATCTCCCCATAGGTCTTTCAAAAACCGTATTTATCAACAAGAAGGGCAGTAAAGCCACCTATAACTTTTGCTTAAATTTCACTTATCATTTTCTGAATTAGGGGAGTCCAAACTAATTGAATTATAGGAAATAATTTCATCAAAGTAGCAAAATATTTCCAAAGAACTAGTATCAATTATAGTACATTGTAATGGTAGCAAATATAGGCAGAGAGAGAGAGAGATCAACTGAAATAAACTTGTAGAAAGACTACATAAGAATTTTCCTTATTGCATTTCAGTATTTTTTGAGCTCTGTGTTTATTTAAGTCCACGTTTGTTAACAAATATTGAACGGAGAAACACTTAATTCTTATAACTAGATCAAGTCTTCAAACCTCCTAACAACTCTAGCTCTTATTTTCTGTTCTTTACTATAAAATGGAAAAGAATTTTGACAAGATAATAATTAAGATTCAAGAGCTAAATTCTATGAATAAGAAGAAAGAAAGAGGAAAAGAAAGAGTGAGGCTAGGGGAAAAAATGAAGATGATATTACCATTAATTGTTTTATGGTCACTTAGTGTTCTGCTTTTGCTTGTAGCAAAGAATGGTTCACATTTTTCCATTTATGTCTTCCATATTCTCCATACCAAATGGATAACCTAACATTTTGGTAAAAATTTCATTGAAATTACCTTCCGTTAATAGAACCTTTTCTTTTCCCCCTTAACTTCTGCCTTAACAATTAAAATGGAAAAGAATAAAGTTGGAATATTTCTCCCTATCCAACCAAAAAGTCAAACTATCTAACAACTGGGACAGAAAATTCTTAGTAGCACCTGAGAAGAAAATACTGAGCCAAATACATCACTCTAAAGAATTTTGACAGCTGCCCATATGCTCTCTTAGAATGGCTAAGAATTTTTATATATAATATTGATGATTTAAAAATTACTAAACATTTTAACACAAAAATTATAATAGATCAAATCACATAAACTCAATCCATATTAGCACCATTATCTAAATAGGTTTCACTTGAATTTTTTGGATTTAACTTGAAGGCTTAAAATTGATTAGAAAGGAAGACAAGAAGTGGGAGAATGATAAAAATGCAAGCTGTTGAAGTGGGTGATAAATGCTGCCAGACACCATGCTTTTAAAAACCAACGCCACAGTATCTTAACAAGGCAGGACTTCAAAGAAATCTTGGGTCATTTGGGTTATACCTCTATTTTTTAGACTGTCACAAACATAATTGGTTCAGACAGTTTCTCTCTACCTAATATTTCTAAACCTGGCTCAAAACAGTTGCCTGAAACAAAGACCCTAACTCCATAGGGTATTTTAGAGATAACACCAACAACAGTAACAAGTATAGTAGTGGTAATAATAAATTTTAAGGAATATAAACATGTAATCTGATTATGCAATGTGAGAACTGAAAAACTGATCTTGATGGTCATATTTATCCCAGACATTTTGTCAGTGATAAAACTGCAGCACAAACAAACTATCATGATTTGCTTAAGGACAAATTGCTAATTTCATCAGACCGCTGTTTCCTGACTTCTAATTCATAGGCACCTCAATTTTGCCACATGAACATAATTTTTATGTATCCAAATGCAGTAAACACAACAGTTTTGAGAGTTAAACATCTTAATAGCTGCTTAACAATATAAAATATATAACTTAAATGTGCTGAATGACACTTAAATGAACATTAATGAAAATTGAACTCTACTAAATTTCAACAAGGAGCTCTGTTAGTGTAGTTCCTAAATCACTTGACTGCTAACTAGAAGGCTGGTTACTAGTAACAGCTAGAGCAATAATTACAGGGGCTAGAATTTCTCCTTCAGTCCTTTCAGTTTGAGAAATGTCAAGCACGTTCTTCCCTTTTGCTTTTCTAACTCCAGGTCTTTGAACATTTCATTATAATACTTCACTTTATCTTCTTGAGCTGCCTTTTCAAATCTTCTGTGTTCAGCTCTTTTTTTTTTTCACCATTTCTTCCATTAATTTTAGCTACTCTACGTTCCATAGCAAATTTCAGAGTCTCTTCTGACATCCATTTTGGTCTTTTCTTTCTTTCCTGTCTTTTTAATGACCTTTTGCCTTCTTCATGTATGATGTTCTTGATGTCATCCTACAACTCATCTGGTATACGGTAATTGGTGTTCAAAGCATCTATTCTTCAGATGGTCTCTAAATTCAAGTGAGATATATTCAAGGTCATATTTTAACTCATGTGGATTTTTTTATTTGTGTTTTATGTGTTTTAATTATCTTCAGCTGGAACTTAAACTATCATAAGAGCAATTGATGGTCTGTTCCATAACCAGCCACTGGCCATGGTCTGGCTCATAACATTGAACTTCTCCATCTTCTCTTTCCACAGATGAAGCTGGTTTGATTCCTGTGTATTCCAGCTGGTGAGGTCCGTTGTCACCATTTATGTTGTTGAGCAAAGATACTTGCAATTAATAAGTCATTGGTCTTGAAAAATTCTATCATGCCATCTCCAGCATCATTTATATCACCAAGACCATATTTTCCAACTAACAATGATTCATTGTACCTACATCTTAGCCAGTCCTACTGTGCAAATAAATTCCTACTTAGCCTATCTGGTATACTTTAAATCCTTCTCTACTCAAAGACAGAGGTAAGAATTCCCCAATATGGGTACCATTGTTGTTGTTAAGTGCCGTCGAGTCATTTCCGACCCATAGCGACCCCATGCACAGCAGAACGAAACACTGCCCGATCCCGTGCCAGCCCCCAAATCCCTGCTATACTTGAGCCCATCATCGCAGCCACTGTATCAATCCATCTCCTTGAAGGCCTCCCCCTCTTTTGTTGACCCTCCACCCTACCAAGCATGACATCCTTCTCCAGGGAATGGTCCCTTCTTACAACATGACCAAAATAGGTGAGACAAAGTCTGGCCGTTCTTGCTTCCAAGCAGCATTCTGGCTGCACTTCCTCCAGGACAGATCTGTTAGTTCTTTTAGCAGTCCATGGTACTTTCAGCATTCTTTGCCAGCACCACAACTCAAAAGCATCAACTCTTCTTCGGTCTTCCTTATTCATTGTCCAGCTCTCACATGCATACCAGGTGATTGGAAATATCATGCTTGTGTCAGGTGCACCTTAGTCCTCAAGGAGATATCCTTGCTCCTCAGCACTTGAAACAGTTCCTTTGCAGTTGACTTTCCCAATGCTACACGTCGTCTAATGTCCTGACTGCTGCTTCCCTTGGCATCGATTGTAGAACCAAGCAACTTGAATTCCTTGACAACGTCAATCTTCTCTCCATTTATTGTGATGCTGCTCATTGGTCCAGTTGTAAGGACTTTTGTTTTCTTTATGTTGAGATGTAATCCATACTGCAGACTGTATTCTTCAACCTCCATCAGTAGGTGCCTTAAGTCATCCTCACTTTCAGCAAGCAAAGTTGTATCGTCTGCATATCTCAGGTTGTTAATGATTCTTCCTCCAATCCTGACACCACGTTTTTCTTCATATAGTCCAGATTCTCGCATTATTTGCTCAGCATATAGATTGAATAAGTGTGGAGAAAGAATACAACCCTGACGCACTCCCTTCTTGATTTTAAACCATGTCGTGTCCCCTTGTTCTGTTCGAACGACAGCCTCCTGGTCAATGTACAGATTCCTCATGAGTACAATCAAGTGCTCTGGAATTCCCATTCTTCTCAATGTTATCCATAATTTGTCATGATCCACACAATCAAATGCCTTTGCATAGTCAATAAAACACAAGTAAACATCTTTCTGGTATTCTTTGCCTTGAGCCAAGATCCATCTGACAACAGCTATGATATCCCTTGTTCCACGTCCTCTTCTGAATCTGGCTTGAACCTCTGGAAGTTCTCTATCAATATACTGCTGCAAACGTTTCTGCATTATCTTCAGTAAGATCTCATTTGCATGTGATATTAATGACATTGTTCTATAATTTCCACATTCTGTGGGATCACCTTTCTTTGGAATGGGCACAAATATGGATCTCTTCCAGTCAGTTGGCCAGGTAGCTGTCCTCCAAATCTCTTGGCATAACTGAGTGAGTGCCTCCAATGGGGCATCTGTTTGTTGAAATATCTCAATCGGTATGCCATCAATTCCTGGAGCCTTGTTCTTCGCCAGTTCTTTCATTGCAGTTTTGACTTCTTCCTTCATTACCATTGGTTCTAGATCATATGCCACTTCCTGAAATGGATGAAGATCGATCAGTTCTTTTTGGTACAGTGACTCTGTGTATTCCTGCCATCTTCTCTTGATGTTTCCTGCATCATTCAATATTTTGCCCATAGAATCTCTCAATATTGCAACTCAAGGCTTCAATTTTTTCTTCAGTTCTTTCAGTTTGAGAAATGCTGAGCGTGTTCTTCCTTTTTGGTTTTCAGACTCCAGGTCTTTGCACATTTCATTATAGTAATTGGGTACCATTAGTGGTTCATAATCTCAAACACAGTACTTTTCACATAATTGTACTCTGAAGACCTGGCAAACAAATACTATTAACCTGAAGATTTCAAATTAATCCAATTTTCTTGCAAATTTAGCTTCGACAAACATCTTAATAACTATCAAACCCATTTATGTATAATCTTTACCAAAACAACGCCCCACAAAAAAAATCATTCCCTAAAATGTTCTTTACAGAAGAAGATCAAACTAATATGGAGAGGTGAAATTCTATTAAATGCAACCTATAAGCTCTGTTTGAAATTTAATTTCTTTGGGATTTTGTTTGTTTGTTTGTTTGTTTGTTTACTAGAAAAACACAAAGAATTAAAACTAAGAAAGAAGACCTCTATATTCAAATTGTAAGCCCATCATATAAATTATTGATGGATTTACTTTTGTTGGCTGAGCTAATGTGATTACATTCAGATCCCATTAAACAGAGGTCAGCCTGGGGCAAGCCCCTGCACCTGACCTATCACAGGGGTCGATAATGGTAAATGGGATGGCAGCTGCTCAATAAGGAAAGTGTCACCGTTATCAGATTGTAAGTAGAGAGACAAAGCTGTGTCCACACTGCTCCCTCCTCATTTACAGTGTCCCTACAACAATTATATGAACATCCCAAAGACAGCAAACCTATGAATGCCAGACTTGTGGAGAAAAGCCATAAAGTCCAAGCCGTTTTTTACACTTGAGAAAATTGGAATCTTGAAAGGAGAAACCACTTGCTTAATTCTAGTAAGTTGGGGGCAGGGATAGAAACCGTGACATAACCTTTCCCTACTCCAGACCATTTCAGCTGACTTTCTTGCAGAAATGCAGCTGGGTCCACCGTGAGAGTCATGTGAAATGCACTGCCTGCAAAATATTCTATGGAATTTAAGGGCATATTTATTCTATCCTGAAATATTCTGTGGAATTTAAGGGCATATTTATTCTATCCCTCCTCAAGAAAAAAGTAAGGAGAACTATAAGTAACTTTAAGATTTATTTGCAATGGTTTTCAAGTGATTATTAGGTCATTGTTGTTGTTTTCTGAATTATGCACTGTGAAATATTGCTCCTTCTCTTGTCTCTCAAGAATAGAAAAGGATTCTATGTTACAGAAATATATTTGCTACTGAGCAAACAGAACTCCTCTCCTTGATTCCAAGCTGCCATGAATGTAGGACCTTTATTCAAAGATGGTCTTTGCTAAAACAGTTTGCATTGACAGATTAAGTTTCACTGATAGCAAAAACATGTAAAACCCTTACCTCCAAAGATGTTTTGAACACATTGTCCCATGTACATAAAATACTGATATCCATTGCCTAGCACTCAATACACCAAAATATTGCTCCCATGCTCTCTTTCTTTTTTCTCTCTCTTCCTCACCTCCCGCTTATTCTCTTCCCAGATTTCTCTATCCCAATCTCTTCCATATCTGTGGTTGTGTATTATTCCCTTATTGTCACAAAAATTCCTCTCAAAATTGTCTAACATTAGCTAATTATTCCTTTAAATCAATCTCATGTACAATTCATGGTGAACATTAGTAGAGACATAACACAAAATGAATTTGATATTAAACTTAGAATTTAAAAGATTGAATAAATATTGATAAAATTTATATCTACATATATACATATATATCTTGATGCATCTATATCTACAGAACTTGACCAAAGAGTATTGGGCAAGGAAGAATTAATGATCACCAGAGAAAATTCTAGTGGCCAAAAGTCAGGGTGAGTAGCATTTGATTAATGAATCAAATATTAGTCTTAAAATTTAAATTGAAAAGAATTGATCTTGATGAAGTTAATTTCATAAAATAAAACTGAAAGTGGAAAAATTGGAAATGGTTTAATTGTTCTTTATAAAAATTAACCAAGGGATTAAGTTGATTTATTATAATTTCTCTGGAAACTACTGCCTTAAAATTTTATATATGGCATAATTGTGATCAAATGTTTCCATTAAAATGGCTGGATCAAAATATTCTGTACTCCATGAGAAAATGCTAAGGATAATGAAGATGATTATTGACATCTTTATTGACAATATTTCTATAAGTGTATATGCTGTAAGAATTCCCAAGTATATAGTAGTGCTGACAAGGGACAAGGTTGTAGTCACTTCTTGGCCACAGCCAACTACCCAGAGGGAGTGAGTAGTTGGATCTGTGGGCTTGGGACCATAGTCACAAGGGACATCAAGCTTAATTGGCATAACATACTACACAAAATATTGTTCCACATCCCACTTTGGTGAGTAACCACTGGGATCTTAAAAGCTTGCAAGCAGCCATCTAAAACAATGATGGGTCTCTCCTCATCCAGAGCAAAGAAGAAAGAAGAAAACCAAAGATTCATGGAAACAATTAGTCCAAGTGACTGGTACACCACACGATCCTCAGCCTATACAACTATGAGACAACTATGAGACCAGAAGAACTAGATGGTGTCCAGCTACCACTGTCAACCACTCTGGAGTTGAAGACTTGTCCAATAGTAAAGCCAGAGTTTCTATCATGAAGTAGAGGATAATTTTATCATCAATAACAAGAATATAAAAACTTTTTAAAGTGTTATTAGTATACTGTACTCCAGAACTGGTGCCTCTTCCCTGAATGAAAGATTTAAAATGCGACTGAGGTACACAGTCACATTGCATGCTGTAGATTGCAATGCATAACTTAATCTGATATATCTTATATGTTGTTGTTCTGTTGTTAGGTGCCATTGAATCTACTCCAACTCATAGTTACCCTAAATACAACAGCCAAACACTCCTGCTCCTGTGCCAAGCTCATAATCCTTGCCATACCTGAGCCCATTGTTGCAGCCACTGTGTCAATCCATCTCGTTGAGGGTCTTCCTCTTTTTCATTGACCCTCCACTTTACCAGGCATGATATTGTTCTTCATGTAATGGTCCCTTCCAACATCATGACCAATATAGGTGAGACAAAGTCTGGCCACTCTCACTTCCAAGGAACATTCTGGTTGCACTTCTTCCAGGACAGATTTGTTCATTCTTTTGGCAGTCCATGGCACTTTGAGTATTCTCCTTCACCACCACAATTCAAAAGCATCAACTCTTCTTTGGGCTTCCTTATTCATTGTCCATCTCTCACATGAATATGAGGTGATTGAAAATACCATGGCTTGAGTTAGGCACCTTAGTCTTCAAAGAGTTATCTTTGCTCTTCAGCACTTTAAAGATGTCTTTTCCAGCAGATTTGCCCAATGCAATACATTGTGTGATGTCTTGACTGCTGCTTCCATAGCTGTTGATTGTGGAACCAAATAATAGGAAATCTTTGACAACTTCAGTCTTTTCTCCATTTATTGTGATGTTCCTTATTGGTCAAGTTGTGAGGATTTACATTTTCTTTATGTTGAGACATAATCCATACTGCAAACTGTAGTCTTTAATCTTCATCAGTAAATGCTTCAAGTCATCTCCACTTTTCAGCAAGAAAACTTGTGTCTTCTGCATATTACAGGTTGTTACTGAGTTCTCCTCCAATCCTGATGCCACATTCTTCTATACTCCAGCTTCTTGGATTATTTGTTCAGCATACAGATTGAATAAGTATGGTGAAAGGATACAACCCTGACACTCGCTTCCTGATTTTAAACCATGCAGTATCCCCTTGTTCTGTTAGAATGACAGCCTCCTGGTCTGT
>NW_006921640.1:13141918-13148725 GCF_000298275.1 Orycteropus afer afer | reverse complement strand
GTACAGTGGATTTGTGCATTCTTTCCATCTTCTTTTGATGCTCCCTGCATCATTCAATATTTTGCCCATAGAATCTTCCAATATTGCAACTTTAGGCTTAAGTTTTTCCTTCAGGTCTTTCAGCTTGAGAATTGCCAAGCATATTTTTATCTTTTGTTTTTCTAAATCCAGGTCTTTTCATATTTCATTATAATAATTGACTTTGTCTTCTTGAGCTGCTCTTTGAGATCTTCTGTTCAGCTCCATTTTATCTTGTCATTTCTTCCATTTGCTTCAGCTGCTCTCCATTCAAGGGCAAGTTTCAGAGTCTCTTCTGACATCCATTTTGGTCTTTTCCTCTTTTCCTGTCTTTTTAATAACCTTTTGCTTGTTTCATGGATGATGTTCTTGATGTCATCCCACAATTCCTCTGGTTTTAAATCATTGGTGTTCAATGCATCAAACCTATTCTTTACACATTCTTTAAATTTGGGAGGGATAAAATCAAGGTCATATTTTGGCTCTCGTGGACTTGTTCTGTCCTCAGCTTCAACTTGAACTTGCATATGACTGGTTAGTCTGTTCCAAAGTCATCTCTTGGCCTTGTTTTGGCTGAAGACATTGAGCTTCTCCATCACCTCTTTCCACAGATGTAATTCATTCAATTCCTGTGTATTCCATCTGGAGAAGTCCACATGTATGGCAACCACTTGTGTTGTTGAAAAGATATTTGCAAAGAATAAGTTGTTGGTTTTGCAAAATTCTATCATGAGATCTCCAGAGTTATTTCTATCACCAAGGCCACATTTTCCAACTACCAGTGATTCTTCTTTGTTTCCAACTTTTGCATTCCAATCACCAGTGATAACCAACATACCTTGATTGCACATTTGGTTAATTTCAGAGTGCAGAAGTTGGTAAAAATCTTCAGTTTCCTCTTTGGCTTTGGTTGTTGTTGTGTAGATTTGAATAATAATAATATTGACTGGTCTTCCTTGTAGGTATATGGATATTGTCCTGTCACTGACAGCACTGTACTTCAGAACAGATTCTTGAAACAGTTTTTGTGACAATGAATGCCTGGCCATTCTTCTTCAGTTTGTCATTCCTAGCACAGTACATCATATGATTGTCTATTCCAAAATGGCCAAAATCAGTCCATTTAAAATCATTAATATCTAGGATTTTGATCTTTATGTGTTCCATTTCATTTCTGACAACTTCCAATTTTCCTACATTCATACTTTGTACATTCCATGTTCCAATTATTAATGGATGTTTGCAACTGTTTCTTGCCATTTTGATTCATGCCACATGAGCAAATGGAGGTCTTGAAAGCTTTACTCCATCCACATCATTAAGGTCAAATCTATTCTGAGAAGGTAGCTCTTCCCCAGTTGTATTTTGAGTGCCTTCTGATTTGAGGGGCTCATCTTCCAGCACTGTATTGGACAATGTTCAGGCCTATTCATAATATTTTCTAGTACCATATCTACAGTGTTTCACTGCTATTCATAAGGTTTTCACTGGCCAATTCTTTGAGATGTGGATAGTCCCTTCCTTTTTCCAAGTCTGTCTTAGTCTTATATGGCTCTTATAAAAATATTATATGGCTCCTATAAATTTAAATGTAAATTTGTTTCCCTAAATTGCGATTGATTTATAAAGTAGCTTGGTAACTCAGACTTCCTCCTAGTTTTTCACTGAAGTATTAAGAAGGTGTCATTCCAAATATATGATGAAAGCAGTAAAATAGGAGGAACCTACATCAATAAGTAGACAATGTAGAAAATATTTTACTGGTCTTCCCCTTCAGCTATTACTGCTTTGGAAAATAGCTTAGGCAGATTGACATCTGATTAATGTTATAAGTGTATGTGTATATGTAAATACATGTATATATTAAGTAAAAAAAGAAAAAAGAAAAGAAAAAACCTAACTGCTGTCGAGTCCTTGGGTTTCTGAGGAGGTATCACTATGGAAGTAGATTGTTCATTCTTCCTTCCGAGGAGTGGCTGGTGGGTTTGAACCACCAGCCCTCTGGTTAGCAGTCAAATGCCTTAGGCACTATGCCACCAGAGCTCTTATATTAAAAACAGAAGAAGATATATAGAGTATAATATATAAACTATCATGTCAACTCCGATTCATGACAAGCTCACGTGTATCAGAGTAGAACTGTGCTCTACAGGGTTTCCAATGGCTGATTTTTCAGAAATAGATCACCAGGCTTTCTTGCAATGTTCTTCTGGGTAGACTGGTAACTTTTGGGTTAATAGCCAACCAACCATATTAACCATCTGCACTACCCAGGGTTGTGTGTGTATTTGTGTGTGTATGTGTGTGTGTTATATAATCTTGTGTTGCATAACATATATAATACATAAAATATAATGCATAATGTATGTAACTAATACACTCATAATTATGTATAAACATACACACCTTCCAGAATGAGTCAACCAAAACCATTCTAAGAGTGGGCATTCCAGTCAGGAGGAGCAGCATGTCTAAAGATCCTGAAGTGAAAAACAAGTTCACACAATTCACAAAGCATCAACTGAGACTGATTGTCTGGAATGTGGAAGACAAAGATAGTGATTTTTTTTATCTACCTAAATTAATATAATAGGTCTCAATTGATAGCCTATTTATTATTTTTCCTTGCAAAGGAGTTCTGCTGGCTTAGTGGGTAAGGCATTTGGCTACTAACCAGAAGGCCAGCTCTGCAGAAGGAAGAAGAGGTACTCTACTTCTGTAAAGATTTACAGCTTTGGAAACCCAATGGGGGTCGCTATGAGTCAGAATCAACTCAACAGCAGCATTTGTTTTGTTTTGTTTTCCATTCCAATAAGCCTAAAATAAAAGCAGCTACCTTATTCAAGGTTAAAAACACATTACCAACAATTTCTTAATTATACAGAGGATCCAATAGTAATAACATCAGAAGTAACAGAGAAAAACATATGTGTACAAAAATGAATAGCTTAGATGGGGGGAAATGACTCATGTTCCCATGCATGGCCCCAGGAAAAACTTGAACCAAATGAATCTAGTTTCCAGCTGCCCTTCATATCTACCTGTGTTAAGTCTTTCTTTCCCCTTGTTTCCTCAGCTTCACCTTGGTGCCAATAGCCTACTCTCTGTCACTAGGGCCAGTTTTGTGTGTTATTTCCAGATTTATATATTAAAAATGGACATTTTCATGCTGAAGTACTTAGTAGAAAGGATACTGGCATCTGCAATTTACTCTGAAAGGCATAAAAAAAAAATTGTAGATAAATGGAGTCCCTAGGTATTGAAAACAGATAACATGCTAGGCTGCTAACCAAAATGTTGGAGATGTGAGTCCAGTCAGAGGCACCTTAGAAGACTTACTTAGATGACTTACTTTGAAAAAAATCAGATGTTGAAAACCCTACAGAGCACAATGCAACTTTGAAAAACATGAGGACTTCATGAGTCGAAGTTGACTCAATGGATAGATAGAGAAGTGGATTGCTGAATAAATGTGTGATAAAGAAAGTATAGTAACATATTAATTGTAGAGTCTAGGTATGGGATGAAGATATATTGCTGTAATATATTTTCAACATAATAAAATGTTTAAAACAATGTGGGCATAGTAGCCCAACTTTGGTGTGTGGGAGACTTCTTAATTTATTTCCTGAGTCTTTTTTACATGGATTTCATTTTCCTTGATAGCTAGCTTACTATTCAATGTGACAAGATGTTCCAGGCTTATCTTGTTCACTTCCTGCCCCATTTGCCTGGAAACCCTGATTTTTTCACTGGGAAATGGTATTTCAAGACAATATCATTGGTGCTAGCGATACTGATTGTGACTGGGCTCGTCTTTGTCTTATGTGCTTTCCAGAGGGCAGAACTAGGAGATAGATGATAGTTAGGTAGAGAGATAGGTAGGTAGGTAGGTAAGTAGATAGACAGATTTTTTTTTGTTTTGTTTTCATTGTAATTTGGGTGAAAGTTTACGGAGCAAATTCACTTTTCATACAGCAGTTCACATATACTTTGTCTCATGACATTGACCACAATTTACCACAATGCAACAGCTCCCCTCCCACTTCCTCCTAAAAGTTACCTCTTCCCTGTGTCCACCCCTCCATGCACTCCTGTTCCATGAGCTGTCTCCCTGTACATAAACAGCCCTTCTTTTTCCCATAATTGTTCTCTCCAAGGAGTGTAGCTACCTTAGGTAAATGTTCAACTCCTATGCCTGTCTTTTGTTTGGCTGGAAGCCACAGGTGTGGGTTCAATTCCAGACCTGAAGGGCAGCTAGGGGCCATAGTCTCAGTGGTTCCACCAGGCTCTATTAGACGAGCAAACCTGGCCCCGCTTTTTTTTTTTTCCTCCAAATGATTTTGAGTTTTGTTCCACATTGTTCTCTCTCTGATAGACAGATTTTTAAAGATAAGTTTGTCTCTTGAGTTCATTCGAAAATTTCCTTTTCAAATTAGTACTACAGGGATTTAACTTAACTTGGAGCTCTAGTTTTGTAGTTGTTAAGGCATTTGGTTGCTAGCCAAAAGTTTGGTGGTTCAAACCCACCAACCGCTCTCAGGAAGAAAGGGCAGTGTGCTTCCATAAAGATTTACATGTCTTGGAAACCTATGAGTTGTAATTGACTCCATGGAGTTTGGATTTTCTTTTAATGTGTTAGCCACTTCTGCACCTCTGAGAATATTGGTTCTTAAAATACAGAAATTGATAGATTTAGAATATTCTATAAATCTTCTGCTCTAGCCCACATTACATGAACATCTCAGAAATATGGTACTAATACAACCAATTATGATTACTGAAACCAATGAAAATTTTGTGCATATGCTTTCCCCATTCTCTCCACATTTTTTATGGTTATAATTTATCAACATTGTCAGACCATATAACCATTACATACTATACTATACTCTCTTTTTCTCTCTTTTTTTATTCTCCTTTAGTCTTTAGAGAATAAAAAGAGAAGATAGTATAATAAACATATATGTTTAATGTTTCTTATCAGTCTTATGTCTATTCTCTCTAGTCATTTTTGTTTTCTGAAACTCATTCTCTAGAAGATTCCTCAGGCAGGGCTCATAGAAAAACTGTTTTCCAAGTTCTTGCATGTTAATTACATTTGTACCATTTATAGATGAAAGTCTGTTTCACTGGATGTAAAATCCTTAGGTCACATTTTTTTTCCCTTGAATATCTTTACATGTATTACTCAATTTTCTTCTGGCATGAAGGATTATTGTTGGAAATCTGATAATAATATAATTTTTCTATTAATTACCACATGCCTTTTTGCCAGATGTCTCTTTAAAGCCCAGGAATTTTAATAGAATATATCTTAGTGTTGGTCATTCTGGGTCTATATTTTCAGGTATGCTTTTTTTTTTTTTTTTTTTTTAATTAAATTTGAACATCAGTAAGAATAAGAAATACAATAAACCAAAAAAAAACCAAACTCACTGCCCTCAAGTCAGATTCGACTCATAGTGACCCCTCCTTGGGTTTCTGAGGCAGTATCACTACAGAGGTAGATTGCCCAACATTCCTTCCAAGGAGTGATTGGTGCATTTAAACTGCCAGCCTTCTGGTTAGTAGTCAAATGTGCTAGGCATTATGCCACGAGAGCTCCTTAAGCCCACTACCCTTGAGTTGATTCCAACTCTTAGTGATCCCCATTGGGTTTTCAAGGCAGTAAATCTCTACAGAAGTAGATTGCCTCATCTTCTTTCTGCAAATGGCTGGTGGGTTTCAACATCAACCACCTAGTTAGCAGCCAAATACCCTAACCACTCACCACAAGAGCTGCAATAGATTAAGCCCCATAAAATACATTTAATTCCAGAATTTTATAGTGATATTAAAAATCAATTGCTCACCTTGGAGGAAGACAGGGAACCAACAAATTATCCTAAATACTGGTAAAGAAAAGAATCAAACCTTTAGCCCACCTTTTCTAGATGCACAATGGATACTAGATAAGGAAAATATCTATTCATAAAAATTATTCTAGCTAATAAATGAAAACAAAGAGACTGAATTAGAACCTCAACATTTTGCATAACAGCAGGCTTACTTTAGATTCCAAATCTCTTATGTTGCCCTTGAGTGTGACTACATATGATTTAATAACTCTGCAGTCATCAGCTGTCCTAAATGATTTGTTCTTGATATACATGAGCTAGGACAAAATAGTTGTGGTTAAAAAAAATACGTTGGCTTCCTTCATGGAGGCTGTGCTATCCAAAATAACCTTTCAATTTTTTGAAACTTTCTTCAGAGAGCATTTGAATTTGGAAGTAGTCCATAACACTACAATCAATACCACAGCATGTCAAAAAACATCTAAAACCTGGATGTCCAGGAATGATAGTTATGTGAACAGATAAAAGCTGACTAAAATGACATGAGCGTAAAAATTAATAATATCCAATTTGGATAATAACAGCTAGGATTTCCTAGGTATTTACTATTTGTAGCACTGGACTAATCTTATTTGATTCTCAAAACAAACCCTCGGAGCACATACTGTAATTGTACCAATTTACAAATAAATTACAAATTTCCCCAGAGTTGTTGCCCATCCCTGAGTGAGTCATATTTATCAGAGGATGAGATTTTACTGATTGACTTATATTGAGACCATAAGAGTATAGGAAGTTCTCCAGAGTCACACTGTGAGTCAATCTGAAGCCAGAGTTCTAGTAGCCTCCAGGAAAATCTTTAACCAGAAACCTTTTAGTGTCAGCAATACTAACAGGACTTTTGGAATTCTAAACACTCCTTAGGGCCTTTATCTGCCCTCCAGTCTCA
>NW_006921640.1:13130161-13133388 GCF_000298275.1 Orycteropus afer afer | reverse complement strand
TTTGAAGCCGGGGGGTTTCTTTACATCCCCCAACATCTTAGATCACTGCCCTAAATTCCTTAGCAACAACCAATCATCTGTATCCTCTCGCCCTGGTGCTGCTCCACCCCATAATTTTCCATAAATTTGTGAAAATACCTGGGCACGGGGTCTTTTGCTCAAGCCACCGATCTGGTAAGGACAAAGACCCTAACTTAAGTTAGCTAATAAACTTTCCTATTGCTTTTGCATTGTCGTGTGTTGGCATATTCCTCGCCGAGCAACTCCTTCATAACCTGGGCACAACAACACATTTAACAAACATGACAATAAGGAAAAGAGACATCAGTTTCAGAAACAAGGCATCATGGGATGGGGGAGTTGCTGTCATCCACTTGAAACTAGCTTTACACATGTCACCAAGGGATAACTCACAATTCGCCTTCCTGAGAACAGTTGCAGTATCACAGGAAGCAATCAGAGAAGAAAAATAGGATTCTCATCTACACTCTCCACCTGAAGGGAAATGGGAAACAGGTATAGTAATCTGGGTCATAAATTTTCAGAATCAACTGCCTCAAGGATTAGCAGTAAGGTAAACCAAAGGAGAGCAGTTTCAATACCCCAGAGGGAAAGAATACGTGTTTCCAAAGATGGAGTTCCCTGCTGGGACAGCCTATTACCCGATCCTTCCACAAAACCCACAGTGTACAGAGATGAATCACAGCTTTTCAGTGTAGAATAGTTTAGGAGAATATTAATACAACTTCTGTTAGACTAGTTCTGGAGCCCAAAAGCAACACACTCAGAGAACAAATATCAGTAGGGAATAGACTTTATCTCATTATTAAAGAATAAACAGAAATAACAAGACTGAAAACAAAGAGAGTGGCATGAAAGAGAATGATACACACAGCACTGAAGACACAGAAAGAACATGTTTTTAAATATTACTTATTGTAGGAAACATCTGATTTACACTCTCAGTGAAATTAAGAATGACCAAACATAAAGCAGAAGGTGAGATATGATGTGAAAAATTAAGATACAGAAACGAAAACTGAGAAGGTAAAGGCAAAGTATGAACTAATTAAGAAGGCATTTGGAAACAATAAAGAGCAAAATCTACGTTCTGTCATAGATCACAAACTTACAAACTTGAGAAATTCTCCCAAAATGCAGAGAAAAAAATAAGATATGAAAGCAATCAGAAAGAATAAAATAAAAAAGGATAAAAGACAATAATTCAAAATATGGATAGCAGATATTTTGGTATAGATCAGAATCAATACTATAAAATCAGCAATCAACTTCATAAAAAAGAAATATTTTCCTAAGCTAGAGATCTACATCTGCAAATTTATAGTGCAGAACATTAAGAAAAGAAAAATTTAGAAAATAATCTAACATTTAGTTTTATCCCAGTATTATTTTTTTCCTTCAAGGATGAAGAAATAATGGTGCCATTCAGGGAACTCCAAAAAAAGGAACTATAGAGCTGGACTTTCATTTCTCTTAAGCAACTCTAGTTGCCAAAGTATTAAGTACTAATGTCTTTAGAGTTGTAAGAGAAAAATGTCATGATCCAAGAATTCTAAACAACCACCCTGTTATTTAGATGCAAAAGCAATAGTAAAACACATATATGCAATAACTAAAAAAAAAAAAATTCATATGTAATTTTTCTGAAAACAATAAACTATTTTCAAGTCAGTAGATAAAAGTCAATATAAATGAAAAGTAGGGAGTATATACTATAGGAAAGACTGGCAGCGATGACTCAAAACAGTAAAATGTAGTTTTAAATCTAAAAATCTTATATAAATATATTTTATGGCCCATATCACACATATCATTTTAAGAATATATTTAACGTTGTGCTAAATAGTAAAAAAAGAAAAAAGTATTTTAAAGTAATGTTAACAAATCAGCCAAATTCACTAATTTTTCTGATATAAGAAAAGATAAATAGGAAAATAAAAATAGAAAATCTCATTGCCATGGAGTCAACTCTAATACATAGTGACCCTGTAGGACAGAGTAGAACTGCCCCATAGGTTTCCAAAGCTGTAGTCTATACAGAAGTAGACTACCACATCTTGGCCCATGGAACAGGTGGTGAGTTTGAACTTTTGACCTTTTGGTTAACCAAAAGCACTTAACCACTACACTACCAAGGCTCTTTCAATAAGTAAAAATAGGAGATAGTATTAATAGTGTGTTAATTAAGTGATACAAGAAAGAATTTTATTATTGATATTGATAAGTAGAAATGTATAGTTTAAATTATATTTTTCTTTTAAAAATGTTTTAAGTGAGTCCCTGACTGTATGTATGCATCTCTGTACAATAATGGATAGAGCTTTTCTTCCTGCCCAGTCTGTACTCCAATAAGATCACTGTAAAGGAACTTTAAGTTCAATTCATGCATAACAGTGAAAAAAGAACAAGCAGAGAAAGAGTCATCATCAGACAAGAGATTTCAACAATTTTTGGAATACATATAATTGGGTAATAAAATGAGTGTAAAAGATAAAGCTGAGTAGAAGATGTTTCAGCCTAGAATAGTCAAGATAAGACTGAAGGAAAAAATGGTACTAATCAGCACAGCAATGGGTAATCAGCACAGAGGGACTCTAGGCTTGGAGCAGGCAGCTACAAAGGGTAGCAAAGAACCACGATCAAATAATGAAAAACTCTGCAAAATTCTCTCCCACCTACCCTACTGCCCACCTCAACTTTGTGCAGAGTCAAAAGCAGACAAGCAGAACAAGTAGGGGATTTTTCTCTAAAGAAAGCCAATGGATTGACTTGGTGGTTTTATTGCCTCCAGAAGAATGGTGTTCTTCATGTGGCATTTGTGGACTCCCAAATCAGTGACCTGCCACCCTAAATCAAACTATCCTAAATCAAAGCCTGCCAGTCAGTAAGACCTACCCTTTCACACAGAGCTCTTGATCAACATTCCAGTAGAAGGGAGGCTCAACAAGCTCAGCAGATTATTATACAGTACAGTAGAAATTCACAGAAACAAGATAAAATGACCATTTCAGTTTCTCATGCTTAAATGGGAATAGACAATAAAGGCCTACCAGACTTATGAACAAAAAATCAGCAGAATAAAAATTAATATGTTGTGTTATTGTTGTTATTTGCCTTCGAGTCGGCCCCGACTCATAGCGACCCCTCCTTGGGTTTCCGAGGCAGTATCACTACGGAAGTAGGATTGCCCAACCTTCCTTCCGAGG
>NW_006921640.1:13119876-13129176 GCF_000298275.1 Orycteropus afer afer | reverse complement strand
TATGTAACTGTATGTATATATATATATATATATATATGTACATAATAAAGCACATAGGAGGCACAGTTACAGATACTTCCTAAACATAACCAAACACCTAGTGGGATTGTTGTTCTGGATTATTAGGATTAGGACCACAGTCTCATGAAACATCTTGGTCAATTGACATAACATAGTTCACAAGATTATGTTATAAATCCTGGTTAGATGAGTAGTGTCTGGGGTCTTAAAAACTTGCAAGCAGCCATATAAGATAAAACTATTGGTCTCTATCCACCCAGAACAAAAGAAAAGAAGGAAACCAAAGACTCAAAGAAGAAACTAGTCTACAGGACAATTAGTCTACAAGAACCACAGCCTCAAGTACTCTGAGACCAGAAAAATTAGATGGTACTCAGACACTGTTACTAACAGTTATGATGGAACACCAATGAAAGGGGAGAAAAAGGTGGAACAGATCCCTTCAAAAAAAAAAAAAAAAGACTTATGTATTGGTTGAGACTGAAGGACTCCCCGAGACTATTGCCCTGAGATACTCTTTGAACCTTGAACTGATACTAACTCCTGTGGTTGCCATGTAGCCAAATAATAGATAGACTCAATAATAGATAGATGGACAAAATAACAAATATCATCCACAAATACTATGCTTCTTTTTAAAAATCACCTAAATAAGACCAAGTGGTCAACAATTCTTTTGAAACAAAGATGAGAATGTAAGGGGACAGGAAAACTACATTAATGGAAACAGAACAACCAGAATGGAAATAATGAAAATGTTCACATATCATGAAAAATGTAATCAATGTCACTGAACAATGTGTGCAGAAAGTGTTGAATGGGAACCTAAACTTCTGTGTAAACCTTTACAGAAAATACAATTAAATATTATTTTTTTAAAAAAAGTAATGACCTCTGAAAAAATAGTCTCCAGTTAGTATAATGACGAAATTTCACTTAATGTTATAACTCCAAAAGCAAAACAAAAAAGGTAGCTCTGAAGCACCTTCAGCCTGCAACCAAGCAGCTAAAATAGAAAATTTGATACAAAGTTTGGAAAATACAGTCAAGAAAATTCACCAGAACATAAAGTGAAAACACAACCACATATAAAAGTTCAGAGACATGGAGAGTCCAAAATCTATTAAAGCAAATGCAACTAAAAATAAAGAACACAAATAAAATAGAATAAAATTTCCTAGTTCTGAAGAAAGATGTGAGACTTAGCAAGACATATCTTAGGCTGGGTTCTCAAGAGGAGCAAAACAAGTGGAGCATGTATACACAGGTATACAGAGAGAGATTTATTTCAAGGAAATGGCTCACACAATTGTGGAGGCTGGTGAGTTCCAAATTTGTAGATCAAGTATCAGGCTGGTGGCTTCTTCTGACTCACATAGTTGCAGGGATTCACAAATCCAAAATTGGCAGGTCAGATGGCAGGAGGATGGCTCACAGGACTGCAGTTGCTAACAAATCCAACATCTGCAAGTGAGGCAGCAGGCTGCTAGCTCATGTCACAAGAACCGGAGGTCAGAGGATGATAAATCAGATGCAGAATCATGAGAGAGTAAGCTTTGCCAAAAATCCGTATGTATTGGATGATGGCCACTTCCTCAAGGAAACTCTTCTTTCCACTGTTTGACTGCACAGATAAAATGAGGATGATTACATAATATCTGCCAAATCACAGAGACTCACAGCCCAGTCAAGTTAACACATAACCTTAATCATCATATTGCACTCTTGGCACCGGTACACATCTTACACCATACATACTTTCTAAATAAAGATTATTATAAAGTCATACTTGAACCTAATATGATACAATCAACATACATACCCACAACTCATCTGTCAGATTGTCATACTGTGGTGGCTTGCATGTTGCTGTGTGGCTGGAGGCTATGCCACCAGTATTTTGAAGACCAGTTGAGTCACCCATGGTAGACAGGTTTCAGTGGAGCTTCCAGACTAAGACAGACTCGGAAGAAGGAAGGGGCCATCTACTTCTCAAAGAATTGTCCAGTGAAAACCATATGAATAGCAGTGAAACTGTCTGATATGGTACTGGAAAACTTTATGAATAGCCCCAAAACATTGTTCAATATGGTGCCAGAAGGTGAGCCCCTCAAGTTGGAAGGCACTCCAAATACAACTGGGGAAGAGTTGTTTCCTCAGAGCAGAGCTGACCTTAATGACGTGGATGGAGTAAAGTTTTTGGGAACTCCATGCTTATGTGCCATGACTCAAAATGGGAAGACACAGCTACAAACTACAAAAAAAAAAAAAGAAAAAGAAAAATCCATTAATAATTGGAACATGGAATGTACAAAGTATGAATCTAGGAAAACTGGAAGTTGTCAAAAATGAAATGGAACATAAAGATCGATATTTTAGGCATTACTCTAACTTACTGCCATTTAGTTGGTTTTGAGTCATAGCAACCCCTCCTTGGGTTTTCAAAGCAGTATCTCTATGGAAGTGGATTGACCAATCTTCCTTCCTTCTGGTTAGAAGTCAAATGCCTTAGGCACTATGCCACCAGAGCACCCATCCTTGGTATTAGGTGAGCTGAAATGGACTGGATTTGGCCATTTTTAATCAGATAACCATATGTTCTACTATGCTGCGAATGACAAATTGAAGAGAAATGGTGTGGCATTCATCGTCACAAAGAATGTTTCAAGATCTGTACTGAAGTACAATCATGTCAGTGATAGAATAATATCCATAAACCTACAAGGAAGAACAGTTAATACTACTATTATTCATATTTATGAACCAACTACCAAAGCCAAAAGTGAGGAAACTTTTACCAACTTCTGCAGTCTGATATTGACAAAACATGCAATCAAGATGTGTTGATTATCACTACTGATTGGAAGGCAAAAGTTGGAAACAAAGAACAATCACTGGTAGTTGGGAAATATGGCCTTGGTGATAGAAATAATGCTGGAGATCACATGATAGAATTTTGCGAAAACAATGACTTATTCACTGCAAATGCCTTTTTTCAACAACAGAAATGGTGGCTATACATGTGAACTTTGCCAGATGGAGTACAGAGGAATCAGATTGACTACATCTGTGGAAAGAGGCAATGGAGAAGTTCAGTGTCTTCAGCCAAAACAAGGCCAGGAGATGACTGTGGAACAGACCATCATTTGTTCATATGCAAGTTAAACTTGAAGCTGAAGACAATTAAAACAAGTCTACGAGAGCCAAAATATGACCTTGATTATATCCCTCCCGAATTTAGAGAACATATAAAGAATTGATTTGATGCATTGAACCCAATGGCTGAAAACCAGAGGAATTGTGGGATGACATCAAGAACATCATCCATGAAGAAAGCAAAAGGTCATTAAAAAGACAGGAAAAGAAGAAAATATCACAATGGGTGTCAGAAGAGACTCTGAAACTTGCCCTTGAGTGGAGAGTAGCTAAAGCAAATGGAAGGAATGACAAGATAAAAGAGCTGAACAGAAGATCTCCAAGAGCAGCTCAAAAAGACAAAGTCAATTATTATAATGAAATGTGCAGACATGGAGTTAAAAAACCAAAAGGAAAGGACATACTCAACATTTCTCAAGCTGAAAGAACTGAAGAAAAAATTCAAGCCTTGAGTTGCAATATTGAAAGAGTCTATAGGGAAAACATTGAATGATGCAGGAAACATCAAAAGAAGATGGAAGGAATGCAGAGTCACTGTACCAAAAAGAATTGGTTGATGTTCACCCATTTCAGAAGGTGGCATATGATCAAGAATCAATTGTACTGAAGGAAGAAGTTGAAGCTACACTGAAGGAATTGGTGAAGAACAAAGTTCCAGGAATCGACGGAGTACCCACTGAGTTGTTTAAACAAACAGATGCTGCTCTGGAGGCACTCACTCTGCTATGCCAAGACAGCTCCCTGGCCAACTGACTGGAAGAGATCCATATTCATACTCATTTCAAAGAAAGGTGATCCCACAGAATGTGGAAATTATCAAACAATATCATCAATATCACATGCAATCTTGTTGAAGGTAATTCAAAACCGTTATAGCAGTGTACTGACAGAGAACTTCCAGAAATGCAAGCTGAATTCAGAAAGGGATGGGGAATGAAGGATATCATTGCTGATGTTAGGTGGATCTTGGCTGAAAGCAGAGAATACCAGAAAGATGTTCACTTGTGTTTTATTCACTATGCAAATGCATTCAATTGTGTGGATCATGAAAAAAATATATATGGATAACATTGAGAAGAATGGGAATTCTAGAGTACTTCATTGCACTCATGAGGAACCTGTACATAGACCAGGAGGCTGTTGTCTGAACCTGTACATAGACCAGAATGCTCCTTGGAAGAAAGAATGGCCAGACTTCACATCACCTACTTTGGTTATGTTGTTAGAAGGGACCATTCTCTGAAGAATATCAGGCTACAAAAAAAAGGGGAAGGACCTCAATGGGATGGGTTGATGCAGTGGCTGTGACGATGGGCTCAGGTATAGCAAGGACTGTGAGGCTGGCACAGGACTGGGCAGTGTTTGGTTATGTTGTACATAGGGTTGCTATGAGTCGGGGCCCACTTGACAGCACCTTACAAGAACAACAACATGCATATGTACAACCAAAAATGCACTAGCTCTGTCCACATCTGATATTTTATGATAAGTAATGGAATAAGAGAAGGAAGAAAACAAAGATATTTTATACACACACACACACACACATACATACAAGTATAATATGACACAGAAGAAATACTCATAACAACTACAGTCTTTGTCTCTGAAACTGGGCAAATGGTTGTAGCTGGTATTTAGACCTATCTTCATCAACCACCTATTCCATATTCCCTTTGCCCTCAGGAAACACCTCAAGTGGTAGTGGTTCTTTGCCTGGTAGGATGATCCAAACCTTCTTCCTGAAGGATCTGGACCATTAATAGTCATGTTGGAATTGGGCTATGAAGTGTTCCATTGACTTTAATCACACAGCACGGTAGAATTGAGAGACACCCTGAGGAATCTTAGGGTATTACAGACATATTCTTCTTTACCTCCATTATGCAATATCAATCTCATTTCCCTTGGTAATCAGGGTCAACCACATCAGTCAATACTGTAACCCTTTCTTTGCCGGTTGATCTAGATACATGAAGAGCCCAAAATGAGCAGATGGCATTCTTAACTTCTAGTTCAATGGAATCAGTGGTGTGTCTGCTGGTGGGAGCATTTCTTCCCTTGGAACTAAGATCTCTAAACCTACAGAGCATAGTCATGGGGACAGGAAACAAAATTTGCATGTGGATTACTAAGGGTAATAGAGAGTGGTACCATTCCTATTTTCACCTCTTGATTCCTGGACCTATGAATCCTGGCTATGGGAGAAAAAGGACCATATATTGGATGCTGGTTTAAGTATATAGAGCCTCTTGGAGAACACTGTCTCAAACTTTCAAGGCATTGTCACCTGGCTGGTGCCATAATTGTGTCCGTAGAAGGCCATCCTGGCATTTCAAGTCAGCTATGTAAGGATCATGGGAACATGGTAATACCAGTGAATTCCATGAGCATGGGTCCACTGACTGCCTCACTTCACTTGCTATGACTTAGTCTCTTGATCCAAGACAGTGCTGTGTGGAATACCATGACTGTGGACAAGAGTTTCTGCAATTCCACAATGGTAGTTTTGCCATTGCATGCAAGGAAGATGCAAATCTGTATCCAAAGTCCCAGTAAGAACAAAACACTGTCCTTTCCATGAAGGAAATAGTCCAATGTGATCAACCTGCCATCAAGTTGCTGGTTGATTGTCCCTATGAATGGTGTCAAATTGGGAACTCAGTATTGGTCCCCTATTGCTGGCTGATTGGACACTCAGCAGTGGCTGTAGCCAAGTCAGCCTTGTTAAGTGGAAATCTATGTTACTGAGCCGATGATTGTCCTTTATTCCTGCTAACATGGCCATTTTGTGCATAAGCCCGTTGGACAATGACAGGAGTGGCAGAGGAAAGAGGCTGACTGGTATCCACAGAACATGTCACCCTATGCACATGATTGCTAAAATCTTCTGCCAAGGTCATACTTGAGTGAGCATTCACATGAGACACAAATACCTTCACTTCTTTGACCATTCAGAGCAGTCAATCCACATGCCTCCCCTATACCTATATGTCACCAATTTTCAATCATGTTCCTTCCACATCTCTGAAAATTTAGCTAAACCATTGACACAGCCTATGAGTCAGTACACATTTGCATATCTGACCATCTTTCCATAGAAGTAAAATGAACAACTAGGTACACTAACCAAAATTCTGCCCATGGGTGGTTATCCCTTCATTACTGCCCTCTGAAGGGAGGTCCCAGAAAAAGGCTGTAGTGCTATGGCTGTCCACTTTCGAGGGGTGCCTGCATTTCATGTAAAATTATCTGTGAACCAGGTGTGAGTTTTCTCTTCCTCAGTCAACTGATTTTTAAGGAACTCCTCATAGGGCTATAGGTACAGACTGGGAAAGGAAAGGTAATGAAACAGGAGTGGGGAGCATGGACATTTGGGACACTTCCTCATGTAACTTCCTGGTGCCTTCATGTCTTCCACACACCTGACTTCATATATACCACTTCCAATTAACAATAGAGAGCTACTGTGCACATCCAACTTTATGATTTTGTGAGTCAGGCAATTAGTTCATTATGGGTAGTTCAGGCCACATGTTGATTTGGTGGCCTATGGGGAAGTGTTCAGTCTCTACTAAGATCCAGTAACAAGTCATAAGCTGTTTCTCAAAAGGAGAGTAGTTATCTGCAGAGGATGGCAGAGCTTTGCTCCAAAATCCTAAGGGTTTGCATGACTATTTGCCAGTAGGGAACTGCTAAAGATTCCAAAGAGCATTTCTATCTGCCACTGACACTTCAAGCACCATTGTATCAGCCAGATCATATGGCCAAAGTGGCAGAGCAACTTTCATGACAGCCTGAGCCTTTTGTAGAGGTTTCTTCTATTCTGGGCCCCACTCAAACTAGAAGCTTTTTGAGTCACTTGATAAATAGGCTAGATTAGCATACTCAAATGAATGAGGGATATGTTGCCTCCAACATTCAAAGAGCCCACCAGGCATTGTGACTCCTTTTTAGTTATAGGAAGGGCAGGATGCAACTTACTCTTTATTTTAGAAGGACTATCTTAACATTTCCCACACCACTGGACCCTAGAAATTTCACTGAGATGAAAGACACCTGAATTTTTGTCAGATTTATCTCCCACTCTCTAGCACACAAATATCTTACCAATAAGTCTAGAGTCATTGATACGTCTTCCTTGGTCCAGTCAGCATAATGTCATCAAAGTAATGGGCCAATGTGATGTCTTGTAGGAGGGAAAGGCGATCAAGTTCCCTGTGCATGAAATTATGACATAGGGCTGGAGAGTTGATATACTTCTGAAAGGTAGGACATTGAAGGTGTATTGCTGCTCTTGCAAGCTGA
This sequence comes from Orycteropus afer afer, assembly GCF_000298275.1. NCBI lineage: Eukaryota > Metazoa > Chordata > Mammalia > Tubulidentata > Orycteropodidae > Orycteropus > Orycteropus afer. The sequence continues at coordinate 13,121,691 of NW_006921640.1, read as the reverse complement.
AAGTAAATTGCTTCAGGTGATTCTTTGAAACCAGAATTGAAAAAAAAAAAAAAAAAAAGCATTGACCAGATCAGTAACTGCAGACCACAGGCCAGAAGATATATTAATTTGCTCAAACAATGAAACCACGTCTAGAATAGCAACTACAATTAGAGTCAGCACGTGGTTAAGTTTATGATAATCTACTGCCATTCTCTAAGATTCATCTGCTTTTTGCACAGGCCAAATAGGTGAGTTGAATGGGAATGCGGTGGAATCATCATCCCCACATACTTCAATCCTTGATGATGGCACTAATCTGCAATCCCTCCAGGAATGCAGTATGGCTTTTGGTTTACTCCTCTCCTAGGTAGGGACAGTTCTAATGGATTCACTTGGCTTTCACTAAAATAATAGCTGTTACTCCTCATGTATGGGATCCAATGTGGGGGTTCTGACAGTTACTGAGTATGTCTATTTCAATTACGCATTGTGGAACTGGAAAAATCATTACAGGATTGGTTTGGGGACTTACTGGACCCACTGTGGGATGGACCTGAGCTAAGTCTCCATTGAAAACCTGACCTTCATACGCCCTTAATCTGACTCGAGGCTACATTGACATTTTGAGTCTCCTGGAATTAGTGTCTGTTCAGAGTCAGTCTCCAGTAGCAAACCCCAAAATGTCTGACTATTTCTTTTTACCCAATGAAAAGTCGCTATCATAAAAGGCCATAGATCCCTTTGTGGAAGGCTAGGAAAAAGATTAACAGTATAAAATTTTGGGAGTGCAGAGGAGTCATTCCTTAAGGGGACCTGACCTCTCCTTTATTCAAGGGGTTACAGATCTGTAACTGGCTCAATCTGGGGACTGATTGAGAGGTCATGACTCTCTATTCTGGTGATTCAAGTTAAACTGCCATTCACTTCATCTAGAATTCTTCTGCTTGTACAGATCAAGAAAATATTTAGTCAATTATTCATCTATTTTCTTCATGGATGATGTTCTTGATGTCAGGAAGCAGCAGTAGACAGGGCCAGGGGCCAGAAAAGGTAAGGAGAAGCCAAGGAAGTGAGTAGTTACTCAAGGAAGTGAGTGGAACAGCTAAGGGAGATGAACTCGTCTGTCAGTTTTTTCATACTGTAGTGACTCACATGTTGCTCTAAGGCTGAATGCTGTACCAGCAGGGATGCCCATGGTGAACCAGTTTTGGTGGAGCTTCCAGACTGAGACAGATCAGAAGAAGGAAGAGGCCATTTACTGCTCAAAAGAATTGGCCAATGAAAACCTTATGAATAGTAGTGATACACTGTTTGACATATTACTGGAAAATTTTATAAATAGCCCTGAAACATTGTCCAATACAGTTCTGGAAGAAGAGGCCCTCAACTTGGAAGTTACTCAAAATATGACTGGGAAACGGCTATTCCATCAGAGTAGGACCTACCATAATGATATTGATAAAGTAGACCTTTTGGGACCTCCATTTGCTGAAGTGGCAAGACTCCATATGAGAAGAAATAGCTGAAAATATCCATTAATAATCATAACATGGAATGTACAAAGTATTGTGGGAAAATTGGAAGTTGTCAAAAATGAAATGGAATGCATAAATATTAATAACCTGAGCTGAAATGGAGTGGATCTGGCCATTTTGAATCAGATAACCATATGATCTATTCTGCAGGGTGTGGTAGTTCAGTTAGTGTGTCAACTTGGCTGGGCCTGATTGAATGGCTGGGGAGCTGGATGTAGTATTCCCCATGATGAGACTGGTAATCAACTCCTTGGTAGAATCTACTGTGAGCAGCTGAGTAGCTGCTTTAGGGAATGTG
>NW_006921640.1:13111865-13118901 GCF_000298275.1 Orycteropus afer afer | reverse complement strand
GAAACCCAAGGAGGGGTCGCTATGAGTCAAACCTGACTCATGAGTCAGGTTTGACTCGACGGCACATAACAACAACAACAACAACAACAATACCTTTTTTTTTTTAACAACACAAACAGTGGCTATATACATGAACTTTGCCAGATGGACTACACAAGAATCAGAATGACTATATCTGTGGCAAGAGGCAATGCAAAAGCTCAATACCTTCAGCCAAAACAAGGGCAGGAGCTGATTGTGGAACAGACCATCAACTGATCCTTTGCAAGTACAAGTTGAACTTGAAGACAATTAATACAAGTCCACAAGAGCCAAAATATGATCTTGATTATATCCCTCCTGAATTTAGAGACCATTTAAAGAATAGATTTGATGCACTGAACACCAATGACCAATAACCAGATGGATTGTGGGATGACATCTAGAACATCATCCATGAAGAAAGAAAAAGTCATTAATAAGACAGGAAAGGAAGAAAAGACCAAAATGGATGTCAGAAGAGACTCTGAAACTTGCCCTTGAATGGAGAGTAGCTAAACGAAATGGAAGAAATGACAAGACAAAAGAGCTATACAGAAGAATTCAAAGAGCAGCTCAAGAAGACAAAGTCAATTATTATAATGAAATGTGCAAAGATATGGAATTGGAAAGCCAGAAGAGAAGAATACACTCAGTATTACTCAAGTTGAAAGGACTGAAGAAAAAATTTAAGCCTCGAGTTGCAATATTGAAAGATTCTATGGGCAAAATATTGAATAATGCAGGACACATCAAAAGAAGATGGAAGGAATACACAGACACTCTACCAAAAGGAATTGGTCAATGTTCATCCATTTCAGGAGGTGGCTTATGATCAAGAACCAATGGTATTGAAGGAAGAACTTAAGTGCCAAAAAATGAGGCTCCAGGAATTGACAGAATACCCACTGAGATGTTTCATCAAATGGATGCCACACTGGAGGCACTCAGTAGGCTATGCCAGGACATTTGGAAGACAACTGCCTTAAGTCGGCACTTAATCTAAGTTCCAGTGAACCAACCAAATAAACTTTTATATCCTTTCCTAACCTCTGAAGTTGAAACACTGAATGAAGAGTCTGTGCTTAGTGGGCCCATAACAATAAACTCAGACTGATCCAATTTGATGTTCCTTGAACCATTATCCCACACACTTAATTGCCATTCCCAATATTCCTCAGGTTTCTCTTTGTATTAGAAAAATCAAACCTTTCTTTTGAAGTGTAGTGTACCTCTTCATAGGTCACACTTTGTACTTTACCTCTTGAGGATCACTGAAATTTAAGACTATAAGTCTAGAAGAAAAAATAGATGTCAGACTGGGACGTGGGGACATTTGCCAATGTCTTATAAGATACATGCCTCAGGCATTGTCCCAGATAACACCCCAGGTGCCAGCCCAAGGGATATCTCAGACAAATACTCTTCAGACACACTGAGTTAATCTCACTGGATGAGAGTGAAAGGGATAATGGTTTTCCCAGGAGGGTGATTTATCAGCAAAAGATGGAATAATCTCTTCATAAGGGAGTAAGAGGTTTTCTGTTGGCAGAAATGATTTAATGGATTTCAGAGCTCAATGTCCGCAGCTTCCTGATTATCTGCCCATATGTCCCTGTGATAGTTAAGGTTGGGTTTCAACTTGGCTGGGCCATGATTCTCAGTGGTTTAGTAGTTATGATGTAGTCATGTCCTATGATGAGATCTGATATTAGAAGCCAGTCAGTTGAAAGGGGTTTCCTTGGGGGGGTGGACTGCTTCAAGTATATATGCATGTTCTTGGAAAGCTCTCTGGCTTTTTGCACAATCTGGATCTTTCATCTGAATGATCATCATCTGACATCCAGCTCGTTGTGCTTGAGCTAGTGGCCTGCCATCTGACCTGTAATCTTAGGTTTGTCACCCCTGCAGCTATGGTGAGGCAGGAAAAGCCTCCAGCTTGACAATGATCTACAGACTTGGGACTTGCTAGGCTCTAGAACTGTGAGCCATTTCCTTGAGATAAATACACATACACACACACACACAAACATATAAACTCCACCAGTTTTGCTTCTCTAGAGAGCCCATCCTAAGACAGTCCCCATCCCAAGATTCAGGATCCCATTTCTTCTCAATAAATCCCCTTGCTTTAACTTCAGGCATGATTTGAGACTGAGAATTCAATTAGAATTGTGATTAAGCAACCTTTACAATAACACTCGGGATTAGGTTTTCAGCAATATCAGCCCTGTTACTACAAGTTACTAAACTACTGTTTCTTTCATGGCACGTTGGCAAATTTCAGGTCATGTATGAGACACTTGAGCTGTGACTCAGACGCTTTGAGCTCATCCCTTTCTTTCATCACTTTGTCTAGTGAAAGTAGGAGAAACCAATCAGCTTCTTTATCATTTTGGGGGAGGGGGGAATATAAAAAAGTTGTACCAAATTATCAAATATACAATCCCCACAAAGCTTGTCTCTCACAAATATGTGATCCAATGATGTTGACATTTTCCATGTTTCTATTGCCACCTCATATCACAGATTAGCAGTGCCCTCCTTACTACTGCAGTCAGAGGCAACAGTACCTATAAAACTAGCCAGACTTGAGAAACAATTCAGAAAACTCATTTTTTATGGTTTTATTCCTCAAGAACCACTCTCAATGCCAAGTGTGTCAGACTGGGTTCTCTAAAGGAACAAAGTCAGTGAGGATATATATGTATCTATGTATGAATATGGATAGATAGAGAAAGAGAGATTGAAAGTTCAAGTAAATTGTACATGCAGTTGTGGAGGCTGGTAAGTCCCAAATTCGTGGGTCAGTCATTACACTGGAATCTTCTCCTGACTCATGCGGTTGCAGGGGCTGATTAGCCCAAAATCAGCAGATCAGGCAGCAGGCTGCTGGATCACATCCCAAGAACTGGAGGTCAGACAATTATGAATTGGATTCAAGATTGAGAGAGAGAGAGAGAGAGATTGTCAGAACATTCATATATATTGAATGCAGCTCACACCCACAAAGAAAATCCCCTTTCCACTCACTGCCTGCTCACAACAAATCAGAAATTAGGGATGATTACATAATATCAGCCAAACTAGTGAGAATCTTGAGCTAGCCAAGTCGCCACATAACTCTGTGAAATAGCACCTTAAAACCGAGGCACCTGTGAGGACTAAATAAATGACAGAGACCTGAATCAGAATGTGTGCAACTCTCCATCAATGAACAAGTGTGTATTTATGCTTACTTGAGACTATGATTTAAAAACATTTTGGTCTCAGAAAGAATACTTGTAAAAGGAGGATCCCAAATGGTAGAATAGGAAGATACACAATTCCAACCTCTATAATAAAGATCTGAGAAAACAAGTGAAACAGATATGGATAATAATCCTAGAAAGCAGAGCTTCAAAGCAAAGGATAAAGAAGTAGATTAAGTATTGATTAGAAGAAGAGACTGAACAAAAATAGTAAATTAGAAGGCACACAAATTGTTGAACTGCCAATTGTAACAGTGCAGCCATTTTGAATTATCTCAAGCAGTATTGTGATCTGGGAAAGAACCAGATAACCAACTCTCCTCACCCAGGATTGTACCAGCACATACACTGGTGATCAGCAACCAGAGACTCAGAAGCCAGCAACTCTACCCAGCGATATCTACCAAAACTGTCACTATGCCCACTGAGTAAGTGCCACCACCCATTCCAGCACTACTGAATCAACAACAGATGACAATCAACACCTGTGCAATTTGCCCTCAGGTGCTCTACACAACCAATGATCAGAGACTCACTTGTACAATCCCACCTACTGCCAAATCTACGCAGAGACATGGTGGTGTCTTAGTGCTGTCAAACAAGTGACCAGAATAACACACCTGCCCAGTTGCCCAGATATAATAAAACAAAACAAGAAACAGACTGAAACAAACCAACATATAATCAACAAAAAAATAATAAAATAACATCACAAAGTCTCAGAGATGACAGACAAATTCAAATCACTAAAAAAAAAAAGACAAGATGGCACAGGCAAATGACCAGAATACAAGGCCAGAAATACGTCTGGAGTCTGGAGAAAGAAATACTATTGTATCTACCTGTGGTAGTTAAGTTGTGTGTCAGCTTAACTGGGCTGGGCCTGGTTTTGAGTGGCTGGGCAGCTGGATGTAGTTATTCTTCATGATTAGAAGGGTAATCAACTCCATTGTGAAATCTACTAGAGCAGCTGCGTAGCTGCCTTGGGGATGTGGTATGCTTCCTGTATGTAAGAAGCTTTGAGAAAGGTCTCTAAGCTTTTTGGTATGCTTGGACCTTGCATATAGCCAAGTCTTCATCTCAGTGACCTGCCATATTGTCTGCTGATCTTGGGACTATTAGTGGCCTTGAACTAGTGGCCTGTCATATTCTTTGGTAATCTTGGAACTGTGCCTTTCATTTGTTGACCTGAGTTTGTGAACCTCAGCAGCCAGCAGCTATATTAGTTAAAAAGAAGCCTCTAGCTTCAGTGGACTGGGAGCAAGAAGCAGAGCTGAAGCCCAAGATCAAAGGGTTTTCACCCAGTCCTTGGAGCTGGCACTTTGAACTCAGACTTCTAGCCTCCTACACTGTAAGAAAATAAACTCCTGTTTTTCAAGGTCACTCATTTGTGGTATTTTCTGTTACAGCAGCACAAGAGGTAACCACCAAAACATTACTTGATAAGTATTCAAAAAAATCATATTTAGGTACCTTCAACAGACTGATAGAAAAATCAGGGAAGCCACAGACAAAATCAAGAAAAGCTCTAGAAAAAATGTTTAAAAAAATAATACTACAATAACAAATTGACAAGATAAATGGAAAATTAGAAGCTATACATAAACAGTAAATAGAAATACCAAAAATTAATACTAAAATTTCAGAAATAGATAATGCATCAGAAGGGCAAAGGATCATAATTTAATCAGTGGAAGACAGAATCAGTGAAATTGAAAACAAATTTCATAATACTAATCTGTAAGAGGAACAATCAAAAAAAGAACCAAAGAAGAAGAAGAAGAAGAAGAAGAAAGCCTAAGAATTATGTAAGACACCATCAAGAAGAATAATTTACACGTGACTGGAATTCCAGAACAAGACAAGACCAAAAAAAGCACTGAGAAAATTGTTGAAGAATTGTTGGAAGAAAACTTCCCTAATATCATGAAAGACAAGAATATATGCATTCAAGGAGCTCAGTGAGCTCAAAATACGATAGACTCCAAAAGAAAATCAAAAAGATATATAATAATCAAATTTTCCAAAAACAAAGACAAAAAAATAATCCTAAAAGCTTGGGGAAAATGAAAATGACCTAGAAAGGTGAACCAAAAAGATTAAACACTGATTTCTTGGCACATACTATGTAGGCAAGAAGGCAATGGGATGACATACAAAAAATTATTTGATAGGGGAGCAGCAAGATGGCCGATTAGGCAAAAAGACTGCACAGACCCTCTTCAACAAAGAAAAGGGAAACCAATTAACACAGACAGAGAAAATAATCTTGGACCCCTGAGCCTTGAAGGGAAGGATATAGAAGTGAACTAAACCTCAACTAGCAGAAGAATTTGAGTGAAAATACCAAAAAAGGAGACATATGGAGCTGAGGTCTGGCAGCAATCCTGAGCGATCCTGATGGTACAGATAGCTTGGAGATTCCTGAGTGCTGGTAGGACCTAAGATTTAACCTAAAAATCACACTGCTAGCCAGGGACTGCACAGAGGACTGTGCATGGTGGCTGGGGAACAAACGGAGAAGGTGTAGAGAAAGGTGGGCTGAACTGTGGACTTTTGCAGGTCCAGAAGGCACCACCATTTTGAAGGTTTAAAAAGTGGCCTGACTATTTTGGGTATTTAAAGAGACACTGCTCTCACAGATTCCTGGGGCTTAAGAACACGTTCTGCTTTCCAGCAACCCCAAAGACACTCAGGACCTGCAACACTGAAAAGGTACCACATTCCTCTTGTTACTCTTACACCCCACTCCCACTTGGTGAACAGAAGTGTGGCCATACCCCAGTTCCACCAATCTCCTGGGCCCACAGGAAGTCCTTCACAGTGTGTGCTCAGACAGAGCCTGGGTGCCCTGCCCTGTCCTTCACCAATTTTATTTTTCTCTTTATTTATTTTATATTTATTTTTTTCTTTTTCGCTTTCTTTTTTCTGGTGATTAGTTTGCTTGTATTTGTCTGTTTTCAAACAACTAAAATTATCAATACTTTTGTTCTTTTTATTATTATTATTAATCTTCCCCTCCCAGGTCCTAGTTTTCAGCATTTTTTCTTTTCCCTGTGCCTGGTTGAATTTTTTTTTTTTTTTAATTTAAGGTTTTTTTTTTCTTTTCGCCCTTTTTTCTCATGATTAACCCCATTACTTGTCTTTCTTTTTGCAATTTTCCCATTTTTTTCATTTATTATTCTCCTTCCTTACTTTTTTTTTCTTAGTGCCCTATTCCCAGATATTGCAGGTTTTCTTGTTTTTTTCTTCTTATTTCCTTTTTTTTCGTTTTTTGGTTACTGTTCCTGTGTGATTACAAAGTGTGATTTTCATCCATGGACTTTTAGTTTTTTGATGGTTATTCAATTGTAATTTGTGTCTAATTGAGTGGGAGACAACAACAGTGCCCATAAGACACAACTGCACCCATACCTCCTGCAATTTCACTTAATGAGCCACAACCACTACCTCTTTCTCCACCAATGGGACAGCAATAAAAAAACACCAAGAAGAGCCTGAATCACCCTTGGCTGCTCTATACAAACAGTTAACAGAGATCTAAATACAACACCATGATGCCTCGGAAATAACAGACCATCACAGTCCACACAAAGAAGCAGGATAAAGTGGTAGAAACAAGGGGGCAGGATACAGACCCAGAACACATCCCTGAGAAAGAAGCAGCATTGGAACTCTCTTATAAGGAATTCAAAAGAATTATCTTTAGGTATCTTCAAAGGATTGAGAGACAGAACAAAGAAAACACAGAAAAAACCTTAGAAGAA
>NW_006921640.1:13096621-13105685 GCF_000298275.1 Orycteropus afer afer | reverse complement strand
ATGGGGAGGAATTGGGAGGGGAGCTGTTGCATTGTGGTAAACTGTGGTCAATGACATGAGACAAAGTATATGTGAACTGCTGTATAGAAAGTGAATTTGCTCTGTAAATCTTCACCCAAATCACAATTAATAATAATAATAATTATTATTATTTGATAGAAAAATATTACAATGTAAGAATTATATATCCAGGAAAATTGTCCCTCAAATATGATGGCAGAATTAGAACATTTCCTGATAAACAGGAATTAAGGGAATTTTTAAAAATCAGACCAGCCTTGCAAGAGATGCTAATGGATATCCATAAAATAGAACCAGCAATGGCAGACAACAACCATGGAATAAGACACACAATACATCACCCAGAATCAACACTAGATTTCTGACTAGGAGTCAACTAGATATGACTAGGCATCAATATAGAAGTACTACCTACAATATTGAAAATAGAGAACCAGAGATGCCAATTTATAAATTATGCCAACTACAAAGCAAAAAAAAAAAAAGGGGGGGGGTGGATAAATGGTGTAGTTACATGACCTCCAAATGGAAAGGAAGTCTAGACACTATAAAGATAGAACAAACTATTTTAAATCTTGGAAGATAATAGTAAATTACAGAATAATCTAAAGAAAAAATTATAAACTTTCTTACCATAATAAGAGAGAAGAACATCATAAAGACTAAGGAAATACTAAAACAGTAGCAAATAAAGAATTGTTAAGAAAACCCATAAACAAAATCACCTCAGCACAGAAAAAGATGGCATAATTTATAAATACAAAAATCAGTCAGATTCCTCTACACTGATAAAGAGAACTCTGAAAAGGAAATCAGGAAAACAATATCATTTACAATAGCCACTCAAAAGACAAAGTACGTGGGAATAAATCTCCCCAGATACACAAAAAGATCTATACAATGAAAACTACAAAACACTACAAGAAACCAAAAGAGGTCTATATAAATGGAAGAATATGCAATGCTCATGGATAAGAATGCCTAACATTGTGAAAATGTCAGTACTACCCAAAGTGATGCACAGGTGTAATACAATCCTTATCCAAGCTCAATCATCATTCTTTAGAGTGATGAAAAAACTAATCAACAACTTTATATGGAAAGGAAAGAGACCCTAGATAAGCAAAGCACTACTAAAGGAAAATAGAGTAGAAGGATTCACTGTCCCTGATCTCAAAACCTCCTGTAGACCCATGGTACTCAAAACTGCCTTGTATTGGTACAATGACAGGCATATAGAACAATGGAACAGAATTGTGATTCCAGAAGTAAATCCATCCACTTATGGATGGCAGACCTTTGATAGCGATCTGAAATCTAGTAAGTTGGGAAGAGATAGTCTCTTTAACAAATGGTGCTGGTAAAACTGAATATCCATTTGAAAGAAATGAAAGAGGATTCATATCTCTCACTATATGCAAAAGCTAACTCACTATGGATCAAGACCTAAATGTAAAAACTATAAAGATCATCAAAGAATAGGAGCAGATTTAGGGACCCTAATACATGGCATAAATATATTATCAAATATAACTAAAAATGCACAAACAACCGAAGACAAAGTAGACAACTGGAACATCCTAAAAATAAAACATGTATGTGCGTCAAAAGACTTCACCAAAAAAGTAAAAGGAGAACCTACAGACTGGGGGAAAAATTTTTGACAGTGACATCTCAAACAAAGGGCTAATCTAGATGATTCATAGAAAACACCAATACCTCAGCAACAAAAGTACAAGTGATCAAATTAAAACTGGGCAGAGGGTATGAACAGACACTTCACCAAACAAGATACTCAGGATACAAAAAAGCAAATGAAGAAATGCTCACAATCATGAGCCATTGCAAAAACGCAACCACTGCTGTGGAGTTGGTTTCAACTCATAGCAACACCTCCTTGGGTTTCCGAGGCAGTATCACTACAGAAGTAGATTGCTCCATCTTCCTTCCAAGGAGTGGCTAGTGGATTTGAACCGCTAGCCTTCTGGTTAGCAATCAAATGCCTTAGGCACTACACTACCACAGCTCCCACCAGAGCTCCTAGAGAGATGCAAATCAAAATGAAAGCAGGATATTGTTCTGGTTACCTAGTGCCACTCTAACAGAAGATATCACAAATGGGATGGCCTTAACAAACAGTTTATTCTTAAAATTTGGGGGTTTTAAGTCTGAGTTCAAAGTGTGAGGCTCTAGGGGCTGAGTGAAAGCCTGTCAACTTGGGGTTTCAGCTTTGCTTCCTGCTCCTGGCCCACTGAAGCTGGAGGCTTTTTTTCATTCAGCAGCGGGCTGCTGAGGCTGACAAGCCCAAGGTTGACAAGTAATAAGCCACAGTACCAATATTACCAAACGACATGGCAGCCATTAATTCAAGTCCATTAAAAGTCCCAAGATCAGCAGAGCATGGCAGGCTGCTGAATGACTCGGCCACATGCAGGGTTCAAGTGTGCCATAAGCTAGAGACCTTGAGGAAAGCCTAGAAACCTTCAGGAAAGTCAAGGCTCCTTATATATAGGCAGCAGACCACATCCCTAAGGCAGCTACTCAGCTGCTCACAGTAGATTCCACCATGGAGTTGATTACCAGTCTCATCATGGGGAATAACTACATCCAGCTGCCCAGCCACTCAACCAGGTCCAACCAGGTTGACACACAAACTTAACTACCACAGATACCATCTCACCCCAGCATTAATAGAAAAGTTCAAAAAAAGAAAACAACCAATGTTTGCAAGGATGTGGAGAGACTAGAACCCTTATACACTGCTAGTGGGACTTTATAAAAAAGATATGGTGCTTCTTTAAAAGTACCATATGGATATTGGTAAACACCATATGATCCAGCAATCCCACTACTAAGCATATATCCTACAAAAATAAATGACATGAACAAATATATGCACACCCATGTTCATTGCAGTCTCAACTGATCCAATGAGTGTGGACTTTTTAAATGTGTGACTTAACAGCCACATTTTGCTCTCCTTCTATCAGGATCAATTACTGTGCTCCTAATTAGATTGGTAGGTAGTGGTAGTGTGGGACCTTCTTATTCTTCTGATCTTAGGGTAGATGAAGTCATGATAGTGTAGACTGCTAGTCCTGCAGACTCATTCCCTCTTTGAATCTTTGGTTTCTTCTTTCTCTTTTACTCTGGAAGAGTTGTATCTTAGATAGCCACTTGCAAGCTCTTAAGGCCTTAGATACCACTCACCAAACTCAGATGTAACACAATCTTTATATACTATACTATGTTTTTGACCAAGTTATCCCACAAGACTATGGCCCTAAGTATTCAAATCCCATAACCAATCCTGTGAACTGTTTGGTTAAGTCTGAGAACTATCTATATTTGTGTTCCATACCCCATTATTTTCTGATTCATCTTTATCTATAGGGAAGCTTTATTTATTTATTTATTTTCCACTGTGGAGTTTTAGAATGATTTCTTCTTCCTTGCCATTCTGTAATTTGTATTGCTCTGAGATTCTCCTTAAACCTTGAACCAAAACCATTCCATGAGGAATAGCTAAATAACTGATTGGCTCACAAAATAAACCACCCACTACCCACTGCAGAGGAGCTCTGGTAGCATAGTGCCTAAGGCACTTGACTGCTAACCAGAAGGCTGGCGGTTCAAACCCACTAGCCACTCCTCAGAAGGAAGGTTGGGCAATCCTACTTCCATAGTGTTACTGCCTCGGAAACCCAAGGAGGGGTCACTATGAGTCGGGGCCGACTCGACGGCAAACAACAACAACAACAACCCACTGCCATTGAGTCAATCCCAACTCATAGTGACACTAGAGGACACAATAGAACTACCCAGAAGAGTTTCCAAGACTATAAGTCTTTTTTCTTTTTTTTAACTTTTATTGTGAATTAGGTACAATTTCACAAAGCAGATTCGTTTTACATTCCACAATTCATTCACATTTTGTTTTGTGACACTAATGACATTCCCTGCAGTGTAACAGCTCTCCTCTCACTTCTTTCCTGTGGTTACCCTTTTCCTGTGTGCTTGCCTATGCATTATTGCCTCCGTACCTTTCTCCCTGTGTAGATACGACCTTTCTAATCTTCCATGGTAGATTATTTTCAGGATCGCATCTCCCTGGTGTAGGTGTTCAGCTTGTAGGCCTGTCTTGTTTGACTGAGAGTTAGCTTTGAGAGTGAGTTCAATTCCAGGCCTAAAGGGTGACTCAGGGCCATAGTCTCAGGGGTTTCACCAGTCTCTATCAGATTAGTAAGCCTGGTCTTTTTATGCTTTTGGATTTTGTTCCACATTTTTCTTGCATTCTATACAGGATTCCCAATTTTGATCCCTTTCCAAGTGGTTGGCATTGGTAGACAGGCACCATCTGGTTCTTCTGGTTTCAGGGTTATATAGGCTGAGGTTCTCATGGTTTATTAGTTGTTTGGACTATTTCCGTGCATCTTAGGTTTTCTTCACTCTTCTTTGCTCCAGACAAGGAGAAAAAATATTTGCATCTTAGATGGCCAGTCACAAGCTTTTAAGACCCCAATTACTTCTCACCAAAGTAAGATGTAGAACAATATTTTGTATACCATGTTGTGCCAGTTGAGCTTGATGTCCCATGTGACCACTGTTCCCAGCCCACAGGCCTACTGACTCACTTCCACAAGGTGCTTAGTTGTAGATAAGAAGTTATTCTTCCTCCTGTTATGTTTAAACTGCTTATGAACATTTACAAATACATATGTAGGAATATCATCTACCAAACCTATGTATATGATTGTGGGTATATTCTATTTGCCTATCTATCCATACCTGATCTTCTGGCCTGTCTATCAAGGCTGTAAATCATTACAGAAGAAGACTCACACTTCTTTCTGTCACAGAGCTGCTTAACAGCCAAATGTTTTAACCACTACACCACGAGAGTTCCAAAATAAACAATATTACCTATGAACACTGTGCTCCTTTTAAAAATATCTACATGAAACCAATTGATCAACATTTACTCTAAAGCAAAGATAAGAAGGCAAGGAGGCAAAGAAATTAGATTACTGGAAATGGAACAACCTGGAGAGAAATAAAGAGAAAGTTGACACACTGTGGAAAATATAACCAATGTCACTGAACAAATTGTATGGAAATTGTTAAATGAGAGTCTAATTTGCTGTTTAAACTTTCACTGAAAACACACACACAAAAAAATACTATTTAAAAGAAAACAATGGGGCAGTACTTACAAGTTTCAGAAGAAAACTTATTTTGAATTTAATATAGTCTATAAAAATAATCACTGCCATCGAGTCAGATCCAGTAGAGACCCCTCCTTGGGTTTCAGAGGCAATATCACTACAGAAGTAGATTGCCCAGTCTTCCTTCCAAGGAGTGGCTGGTGGGTTTGAAGCACCAGCCTTCTGTTTAGCGGTCAAATGCCTTAGGCATTATGCCACCAGAGTTCCCAATATGTTGTATAGGCCAGACAAATCACTAAAATTGACAGCAAAATCACTTCAAAGATAAATAAAATGAAAGTGTAGCATGATATTGTAATGTAAGTAAGTAATCCATCATTTTTACCATGACTCTAGGAATATTCCCTTTCCACTAATACATGAGAAAGGGTACAACCCTAACATAAAAATTGGTAAAACCTTTATCTAAAGTATTTGAACAGCATTTTCATGGATATACAATCTCACTATTTCTGACAAAGATATATCAAAACAGTAACTATCACTATGAAAGTATTAGACTCTATAAATTATAAACAAAAGAGCTTACCTATAAAAAATATAGTATTTCAAATAAAATCTGGGAAATTATAACAAAAAAAGAGTCTTTTAATGACAAAAAGATATATTATAAGATATAAAGGGAAACCAGAAAATTTCTCATTTGAATGTTTGGTAAGACTTGTTAATTCATATAAAAAATTATTTGTGTTCCTACAATAAGACAGCATGAAGTCCTTTTACATAAAGAGTTTACATTCCAGTAAAGAAAAGACGTTCCAGTAAGAGGAGAAAAAATGAAAATAAATAGCAAATATCAAGCACTACACATCCAGAATGAAAATAAAAATGGGTGATGTGACGTGGTTTGAGTGAGAAGAAATTCTTCTCCAAAGTGGAAATATCTGAGACCTGCATGATCACAAGTAGCCTGCCAGGTGAAGATCTGAGAGGAGCCATTACTGCAATAGAAGAGTAGGATGCACTCATGCAATAGCACTTACACTGTACTGTAATTGTATTTACTTATCTAACCAGTTGCCATGGAGTCACTTCTGATTCATGGTAACTCCATGTGTTTCAGAGTAGAACTGCACTGTACTCACTGCCGTGGGGTCGAATCCGACTCATAGCGACCCCTCCTTGGGTTTCCGAGGCGATATCACTTGGGAAGTAGATTGCCCAAACTTCCTTCTGAGGAGTGGCTGGTGGGTTTGAACCACCAGCCTTCTGGTTAGCAGTCAAATGCCTTAGGCACTATGGGGTTTTTAATAGCTGTGATCTTTCAGAGGCAGATCTCCACGACTTCCTTCAGACTTGCTTCTGAGTGATTCTAACTGCCAACTTTTCAGCTGATAATCAAGCACTTAACCATTTGTGCCATTTAGGAATTATTTACTTACCTATATCCCCAATTTTTTTAGGTTATTTGAGGGCAAATTGGCACTCCCACATATATATGGTATTTAATTTTAACTAAACTCTCAATGAGTCCTAGCAATGTTTTGATTTATTCTTGGTCAGCTCCCTCATCTATTATGTAATGGCAACTCCATTTTCCCTTATTCTCCCTGTAGTGGAAACTTTTATTTTTTTCCCCAGTATTTCTCACTCTTGTGGAAGTAGCTTCTCACCCTATTCCACTAGCTATGTAGTCTGAACAAAAACTGTCATCTTCTTTTATGATCAGAGTGATTTATCTATAGTGTGAGCACTTGAGCCAAGCCAAGGCAATCATGGAACGTCACCCCATATAACAATTGTGATGCGGAAGCTGGCAGATGGCCAAAGTCAGGCCAATCAAATGAGGCCTGAGGAAACAGACCACTTTCCTTTCCAAAGGCACACTGGGAATATATGGACTCAGAGCTACTGATAAATAGGCCCTCTGCTACATTAAAAAAAAAAAAAAAATCCAATATGCAACAATAAGGGAGTAGAAAAGAGGAGAGTGAGAGAACCCTGGCAGGGTTGGCTCTCTGATTCCAAACACCTTCCTTTGGTTAACATGAGTCAATGATTTTTATTTTATTGTATTGCCTAAGCAACTATGAGTTGGGTTTCTTTGAATTACGTTTCTGTCCTATTCCAACTCATTTCTCAAGCCTCTCACCAACATTTTTATCTATAGCATTCCTCTGTCTCCACACAAATATCGTCTTCATTATCTTTCTAATCAATTGCTTTTTCACATTCTCACCACAGTATTCACTATATTTCACCAGCTCTTTCTGATACATGAACATGATCAAAACACTTAATTATTTAAAATGCCTGTGGATTTCTGATTAAAATCCAAATTCCTCTGTATAGCCCACAGGACCCTACTGACTGAAACCTCTACCTCAGTGTCCTACCACCAACTAATGTAAATATTTTACTTCAAGTATAACCAAAAGTTTTTAATGTCATGTTGTTTTTTCTCTTCTTTGTCCCTATTACTCTTGGAACCTGGAAAGCCCTTTTGGTCTCCTTAAGCAAATTCTTGAGAAGTGAAGAAACTCAGGTTAGAATGAATGGTTGGTGACTAAAGAAAAGAGAGAAGCAGTCGGAATCTCTGATGCCTGCAGCCAACAACAACAAAAAAAAAAAAAAAAAAAAGAAGAAGGAAAATCCTTTAGAGCCTGAGATGCGGTACTGGATTTAACAGTAGAAAAGCTCCATGGGTTCCCTGAGAGCTGTTATCAGTTATTTAGACAACACATTATAACTCACGCAGACTAGAGCACAAGGAATTTATGAGGTTGATTTCCCAAAGACAAGAGAACTGAGGACAATTCTTTTTGATGTTGAGAAAAAAGATGAAATTGTACAATGCAAAGAAAATCTATAGTGTGAAAGGTCTGAAATACAGGTTACTACTGATGAGAACATGTGGTAAGGGCATTATAAGGAACTAGAATGAGAACAAGGGTGAGGAAGCGGAAATGGAAAACAAAAACTGATGAAGACAGGCCTTCTTTTCACAAAAGTGAGCCTAGTTTAGAAAGAAAAGGTGATAGTTATTTCATTGAACTGTTGTACAATAGGGCTCATATTTTTGTGAACATTGCTTGAAAGCAGAAAGAACTGCAAAGTATATATTTACCAAGACTCAAAGCCCTTGATGACCTGCCATTCATATGACATAGCATCCTTAAAAGTAGGAAGTGTTCAAATTTCACATAACCTATTCAGTTTAATAATTAATGGGAAAGATATTATCTGAATACACATTTTAAAATGCAACAGATGCTTTAAAAGGATATTGTTTCCTGCACCAATGATAACATTTGACTTTAAAATTCATGTATTAAAAGTCACCTTCAGAGAAAAAGGACAAGTGCACATACTATTAAGTGCAGTCTCAATGATAAACAATTTGCAATGTGAACAGAAGTCAATAGTGACCAAAAAAATAAAAAAAGGAATAGATGGATAGGAGAAAAAAAAAACCCAAACCCACTGCCATTGAGTTGATTCCCACTCTTAGCAACTCTGTAGGGCAGAGTAAGGCTGCCCTGTAGGGTTTCCAAGGCTGTAAGTCTTTACAGAAGTAGATTGCATTATCTTTCTCCCATGGAGGAGCTAATGGATAGAAGGCACACACACAAAAAAGAACCCACTGCCAATGAGTCCATTCAGACTCATCATGAGCCTATAGGACAGAGTAGAGCTACCTCTAAACCAAAACCAAACTCACTGTCATGGAGTTGGATCCGACTCACAGTGAGCCCCTCCTTGGGTTTCCAAGGCAATATCAGCTCTGGTAGCATAGTGGCTAAGACACTTGCCTGCTAACCAGACGGCTGGCGGTTCAAACCCACCAGCCACTCCTCGGAAGGAAGGTTGGGCAATCC